>NC_056745.1:1058589603-1058919603 GCF_019279795.1 Protopterus annectens
TAAGCATGACATTTTTTTGTTTTTCTGTCTAACTGATCCAATACCTTTTGGGCCCGGTCAGTCACAAGAAAACTGTAAGTTAAAACAGGAAGAGCAAATGGTTTATAGCTTGGACTTTGTTCTTAGATCTCAGGGCTGTTTTTAGTATAAGTTTCAGGAGGCTGAAGTATTCCTTATTGAGTTTTATTCACGTTTGTTCATATTTTATTGCCCATCCTTCATCAATTCCCAAATATTCATACACTTCTTCCTGCTCAGGTTCCTTTATCTCTCATTTTTGTTCTAGATTGATATCTTCTTGGTACTGTAGCTTTTCTGCTTTTAATGTTACTTTTGCACATTCTGGTGGAACAACATACTGCATTGTATGAGCATGCACCCACAACATATTTTACCACAAGTGATTAATAACAAATATTTACGGCATTCTAGGCTGAATACTGAGGATAATATGTATGAAGAAAGTGTAATACATACAAAGGAAGAACTGCTCCAGAGAGGATATAAGGACCAAGAAATTAATGATACTATAGTGAATTTGTGACATCTAAGAACTACTAAGGGTCAACCTTATTTTCATAGGAACCATAACCCTGGTTGTGAAGATGATTTAACTGGGAGAAGGACAGAATGACATTCCATGAGATGTACATTAACGTGCAGTAAAGATGCTAAACAGATATGCGTAATAATAAGAAGACACTGGCGGATATTAACAACTAACGAGTCAATAAGTCGCATAGTAGGTGATAATCCGAGCTTCTGTTATAAGAATATGAAGAATTTGAAACAGTTACTGTGTCAAGACAAAGAAAAAGTGGAGATCTCATCTACATAGAAATGTGGTACCTTTAGATTTGGTCAATGTACGGCATGTCAGCATCGGATGCAAGATCAATATTTCCAACATCCGATCACGGGCAAGACATATAGAACTCCTATGTTTGTGAATTGTGCAATGAAGAACATTATTTATGTTGCAAAGTGCACAAAGTGCACCACCTTCTATATAGGCAAAATGAACTGCCAGTTTAGGGATCAGGATACAATTGCATGTAAGGGACATTAAGAATAAAAATAGCATTAATGCCCTTTACAAACACATCAGTGTGCACCCTGATTATTTCTTTCATTTTATGGCCTTGCAGGTGCTGAAATCTAGCACAAGAAAAGGTGATTTGGAAGGACAGACTGAATATGAAGAAAGTAAATGGATTGGTGACCTAATTGTGTACAAGGATCCAGGGCATAATGAAGTGCTACCGATGAAACCTATCTTAAAGAGGCATTGGCTGAGGCTATGACATTGATTGGGCACACCCCCTCCTTTTCATTTGTGTGATTGGCTAGTTGAACTTGTGAATATGAAGAGAGACATCAGAGTTTTTTATGCATTACAACAGTGAAGCAAAGATTTTATTGGGTAGTTTTAATATTTAAATGAGCACTTGATGAAAGGAAATCAGATCTGAAGAAGGCTAAAAGCCAAAAGAGCTCATCTCTTTTATTTTATATGTTTTTAGAGTTTACATGTTTCAAATAAATATATTCAGCTGTGGCATTACTTCTTGTTTATGCATTTGTGGATTTAACTTGTTGAAGTGGTTCATTAGTTTACTTGGATTTAATTTATCAGTTTTTTGTTAAATATCTAATTCTAGCTTTTGTGTTACATGTACCACATTAATGTTTTACAGGTTGATGTTGTATATAGTTGTTTCTTGTCATATCCATTTGAACCTATGTCACATCTTACACAACTTTTTATTTTATTTAAAGCCCTCAATCAAAAAACAAATACACTGCTATATATCTCTACAAATATTAACTTAACACCAACATGCAAAACTATGTACTTCTTCAAATATTGAAGTTTTACCCTCTTAATAGGAACAATTGCCCCAAACTGACAGCCACACTTACAGACTTGGGTTAACCTAAAAGGAAGGTTATTCTTTCTAAGACATATGGTACAGCCTGTGCTTTTACTAAGTGCTGTCTGTTTTTGTTTTAGCTTTATTGCCATCCCAGAATGTGAAACACTTGAATGCTTTCAAAAAACATTATCTCCTAGCCATTGAAAGAAAGCCATTTAGAGAAAGAAATTTTCTGTTTTTTTGCTCTTTATCAAAGTGTCTCCATGGAGGCATGACAGTCAGATACAGAGTTGCTTCTACAAGCATTTATTTATTTATTTTCTACAGGAAACCTTTATTACATTTAATGCTCTTTTTTATTTAATTGCTTTTTCTTATAACTTGTTACTAGATTAAGCCAAGGACCTTAATCCAGTCATTCACCTACACAAAAATAAGAAAAGTCACATTAGTTTTTCTTGAATCATACTCTTTTAACCAGGCTTTTCTTCTTCTTTTAAATTGCTATGCTTATGTTTCTTAAAATTGAACAAGGAGAAAGAGAAAAGAAGGAAAAAATAAAAACAGAAACACCTGTTTACTTTAGTTTCCCCATTATACTTGCAAATAACTGAGAAATCTTTACTTTATAGCATGCATATTATATCATGCACTAAATAGTACTGTTAGAACAAAATTTTATTTTACTTACGGTTAACTCAGTCCTTCTTCTTCCCCTCTCCTATGTGTTCCCCCAAATATTAATAACACAAAGTAGAGTATATGTTTTAGTGTCCACTACAAGTTTAACAAAGTCAAAAAGGTCCAATATTTCCAGGCTTTCTTGTTCTATTACATTTCACAAATATAAATAATGCTTTGCAATCTCACATTTATTTGTCAATTTCTGAGTTGCTGGTTTTATTCCTCTTTATCTCTATCTCCCAAATCCAGTCATTTCCAACATATTCTCATTTCTTCTGGTCAAGTCTTGTGTGTTTTTCTGTCTCTCAAGCATTTTCCATTGAAACATTGGAAAAGGTTTCACTGGCACAGTCTCTCTGTGGTCTTTATTACCAGAAGAACAAGAAGCAGAATCTCCTTCTGTTTCACAACTCACTTTTTGTTACACAAACTTTTTTATTTCCTCCTCAGCATGTTCTACATCAAAAAAAAAAAAAAAAAAAGATTTTGTCCCTCCAGGAAAGAATATTCTGAAGATAGCTGGGAACAGCAGTTTAAATCTCATACCCACTCTCAATACTCCCTGATTAGTGGAATAAATTTACTCCTCATCTTCTGCTTGGTGTACTGTGAGTAATCATTTCCCATGAATACTCTACAGTCTCCCACTTTTAGTAGTTTGTCCTTTTACCACAATTTTGTCAGAATGGTTTAGGTTGCTTTCTCATGGCCATGTTTAGAGCATACATGCAATGTACCCTTTTAATTAACAGCTCCTGCTGTGGAATACCATTCTAGTTTATTTGTGCTTTCATAAAATGAATACAGTGTTCTTTCCAGCTTCTCTGGCACAGCAAAAAATCTCAGGTTTTCCCTACATGCTTTGTCCTCTAATTGTATTATTTTTTAAACATCTCTTCTTGAGTACTTTCATATTCAGCCATTCTTTTCTTCATTTTGACCTCTGATTTTTGCATTTTTCACATAATCTGAATATCTGTTTAAAGCTTCTTCCATTTTTTCCAGCCTTTTGTTATTTGAGTTGATATATTTTATCAGTATTTCATTTATTTTAATCAGATCTGAGAATATTTGACTTTTTTTTCTTCTTCTAGGTTACTGGAAGTCATGCCTTGCTGAACAGCTTCAGAATTCTTCCCAGTCTGTGTTTTTCCTCAACTTTTGTGATTAATTTTCTTTCATGTTCTCTGAATTTCTTTTTTGCTGGCATCCAGGCAGTGCACTTACTAGCCAGATTCTGAAATTTACCCCAAAACTTGAGTTTACTGGCTCTGTGTTCTGAGTTTCTGATTTTGCACTTGGAGAGTTGAAATGCTGTTACTTAATGTGCAGCCATCTTTAAAGTCATATCATTTTTTCATCTTGTTAACCAGATAAGTCCTATCATTTTTTCATCTTGTTAACCAGATTGGTTTCTGTTTGGGATGCACAAATAAGTAGTTCTTACTCAAGGCTAAATCGTTGTGTAAAGAAGTTAATTATTTTATCCATCTGCATCTGGCCTAGGGTTTTCTATTTAGGAGCTTTTCTTAATTTTGTTTCAATTTCCCAGGGTATTCCATTACTTCATCCCATTTCATATCATGTACATTTGAACATATTCCTATTTCTTTAATTCTTCTATCCATTTAGCATCTTTGTTATGTTCCACAGGGTCTTCATAAATATTTCTCCAGAATGTGTTTATTTCTTCTTTTTAGTGGTCTTTCCATTCATTTTGCTTTATTTCACAATTCTCAACAAAACTTTTTGGGGTCATCACTGAATTGTTTATTTTGTACTTTTCCTTTATGCTTAACTGCATATCTTCTAAGTTTTTCTGCCTGTGCTGATTTCTTTAGTTTATTATTTTCAGTAGTGTATGACAGATCCTGGTCTGTTCTGATACTGTGCATTGCTTCTCTCATGACTGTATTTCTAAGTATTGTTGTTGATCTGTTCACTCTTCCATTCTCTTCTAACAGTGACACTTCTTATCATGATTGATTTAAAGTTTTCTCTATTTGATGCTTCCATGGTGGCCTTTCATTCCCTCCCTTCCTTTCCCTTATTGCTGTGCATTTTTGTGGTAAGTCCTTATCTGTTATTAATTTAGTTGCACAGTAGTATATTCTATTTACTATTATACAACAACCCCGTATTAATATTCAAAAAAACATGCACGATGATTGGTCAGCATGCCCATTGTAAATCAGACTTATACTAATGGAAAAAAGTCTGGTCACCCGGACTTTTTCCATTAGTTTAAGTCTTTTTTTTTTGTGTTGGACAACAACGGAGAATGGAAGAGCTCCATTGCTGTTATCTCGCTATGTTAAATGAGATTGCAACATATTAAACGAGTTTAGCATAGCAAGATATCTTAAAAGAAAAGCAACGGAGATACTCATTTAACATAGCGAGACAGCTTTAAAAAAAGTAACAGAGAAAAGAAGATCTCTGTTGCTTTTTTTAAGATATCTTGCTATGTTAAACTCTTTTAACATAGCGAGACACCTTTTAAAAAGCAACAGAGATCTTCCTTTCTTCATTGTTTCCACACACAGCTCTGATGTACTGCATAACCAAATGCATGCTAAGTACATCAGAACTGCCGCAGAATACTGGACAGCTGCAGAAGGGCAGCAAGGAGGCATTTATACAATGCCATTATTTAAGAAAAGTAAGTATTTTGTTTCTTAAATAATGTCATTGTATAATAGCAATAACTCACTTCTGGGTGTGGATAATGCTGGATTTACCCATGGTTGTATTTGTTTGGCTACTCGGGCTTCACCCTCGTGACCAAGCCACACCAACCATGAGTAAATCCAGCATTAGCCAAATCCAGGCATGGGTTGTTGCTTAAATATTATATCACATGAATTTCTGTTAATAGTCTTGATTGCTGTGTTCATCTGTTTCATCAGACTTCTAATACTGTTGGTCTTATTTACTTTCAGTAATCTGATTTTTTTCATCGATCTTAATATGTCTATTCATCTCCATTAAATCAAACAGCCTTTCCCTTAGATTATTTTCTTCTAAACTGAGGGCACATTTTTGCTCTCTGTTTCCTGTGGCCATTCTACAGAAAGTTCCAGAACATCTTCCTGTGACATATTATCTTCAACTGCATCCTTCATTATCTATTGTTCTTTCATATTTGAACTCACTGGCCTATCACTCCACAATGCTGACTGCATCAAAGTTGTCACTTTTCCCTGCTCCTTTCCTTGCTGTGCAACTCCAACTGATTTTTTTGTACTGTTTTTTACTGGTGGGTCCAGAGCATCTTCATGTGGCAAGTAATCAGATGTTTCCAGTTCCACCTGTTTTTTTCTTAATTTGGGAAATCATTATTCCATCATGCTGTGATGTTATCTGAGTTGGGTTTTGTATACTTCACTTTGCAGGTAATCAATAAATTCAGTTCTTTAACTTCTTTGATGTCTCCGTTACTAATCCTCTTTTCTAGTTTCCCTCTCTGTTTTCTTTTTTTTTTTCTTGGATTGCTAAATTTTCCAAATCATTATGCCTTTGTCTACATTTCTCTTCAAATATCTTTGGTGCTGCTTTTTTGTATTGATTAGTTTTGCTTTTTTAGTTTGCATAATTATTGCACCATATTAAATTATTAAATCTCTTTTTCTTTCATATGCCCATATTTCTTTTTCAGATGTCTTCTACTCCTCCTGTTTCTCCTTAATTTGGGGACTCCTTGTTCTAGCATGCTAACTTGTGTTAGGCTTTCAACACTCAATCCATCACTTTGCAGGTATTTCATAACTTCAGCTTCTATTTGTTTAACTTCTACTTTACTGATCTTCTGTTATGTAATTCCCATTTGTGGTCTTATTTTTGTATTGTGAAATGTTCCATAGCTGGGTACCTTTGCCTGTATTTCTCTTCAAATATCTTTGGAGCTGCTTTTTTGTATTGATTAGTTTGGCTTTTTCCTTTGCATAAATATTGCACCAAATCAGATCTCTTTTTCTTTCCCAAGTTTATGGTTCTTTTGTACACCTTTCAAAAATCTCTAGACTTTGTTCTTTATATTTTCACACTTCCTCTATTGCTTATTTTTCCAAGCATCTCAAAGTTCTTTTTTATCTACGTAACATTTTTCATAGATCTCAAACACAGACCAGTCACTCCACTAAAACTCCCACAAAGTAAAAAAGCGATGGCAGATGAGATAACACAATTTAATACAATACAGTTAGTGCTTTTGTCTTAGTTGTTTCATCAAAACTTCTACAGACAAGCCAATCCATAAAATATCACAATAAATAGCAGTAGAATACAGTCACATGATTTCCACATGAGTCACATAAACTCCACCTCTGCTTAATACATACAAGTAAAGGCATCAACTAACATGTAACGTGTTCTATAAAGACTATTAAAAACACTTATATAGTCCTAGAATAATTATATAATCAAGGATTATTTATACAATCAAAAATAATAAACTCAAAATCTATCTTACCAAGCTCCTTATTTTTAACAAGCAAGCTATAGAGCTTGCACCATTAAGACCTGGTTGACTGTAAGCATACAACCTTATCTACCATAACAATTCCTGTTGCTCAAGTCTTAATGATGTTGGTCCTCCTCTTATATCAAAATCCATGTGGTCTATTATTTTAAGTGCAAAACTATGCTCTGGATGTGTAGATACATGCTTTGCTAAAACATTCTCCATTTTACCCTTTCTGATGTTATATAGATGTTCATAGACTCATTCTTTCAATTGTGTGCACCCATTCTACACACTACTATACACCAATGCAGCAGAAAGCAAGTATTGTATGTGGATCTACGTGCATACTTTATTATACTGTGATACTTCTGAGTCCTGCACATGACTGCTATAGAAAACATTACCGTGGTCATGGATGGCAACACTGATGCATCTGTGCTGTACCATTCTGAACAAGGGCTGCAGTTTACAGTGGCTTTATCAAAGAGTATCTATGTACAATGTAATATATGCCTATCATTTACTATCAACCTAGTATGCACAAAGGTACAGAGGCCTGGTAAACATAGGATATGAATGCTGGGGTATCAGGAAAAGCAATGCAGTGTGCTACATTTTAACCTCTTAGAGTAAGAATTTGGAAAAAGCCATAAATAATGGGCCAAAGGCCCCAAAATAGTGACACTTTTTAAATATTGCTCTTACAAACTTAGAAAGTAGACAGATTAACAGATTTTGCATTGCCATGAATTTGCTGAGGAGTATGAAGTCTGAAACGCAAAAGTCTGTCATCATTTTCTGACTTTAACTCTCAATTATTTTCCAATGATTTGCCAGAAAACCACAATTTTGTAAGAAACAGACCAAAATTAGGAGGCAAAAACCTAGACATTCTATGAATATCTGTACAGTTGAGGGGTATGCAAATTGTGTGCTCACTGGCATACCTGATAAGAATGTGTGTGACGCAATCTGGTCGAGGAGTACTATCAGTGTGTACAAGGTAATACCTAACTGCATACTACTCAACTAGCCTTGCCACCTAGGTACAAATAAACAAATTATAGAAATACCACATGCCTTTTGGTATAGGATGTAGCACATATTACAGTATTACAGCAGGAGTCCATGGGCTGTACACATTGAATGCATGTTGATGTACATCAGTATACAATATAATGTACAAGGTTTAGTATGTACCATGGAAATTATGTTAGATACATATAACTGTTAACACGGTAAAAAGCACAGGTTGTACTGCATCATGTGTACCCTGTCTTGGTGTACTACACTTGTTATGTGTATTTAATCACATAATTGCATGGGTAATATCTGTAGCTACAGTGCAAGAACAGTGTAACTTATTCTGCTGTATTATACCTATCTCAGAAAGTAGTCAACAATGCACCCACATAAATAATGCATATTTTCAAGAATATCATGTACATCATCATACATGGGGATGTCTTGCAATGATTTAAAAAGAAAATTGGGTACAGTTAGATACTTAAAATAAGCAGAGTTGTTGCATACTCACCACTGCACTTATCAGCAAAGACCTCTTAGTCAAGTAGACATGTAAACTGGAATGTTTTCAAATGAACACTTTTCCAGTTTTACATTAGTGGATTGGGGAATAGCCTCAGTAAGACATGACATGCACATGTCATATGCATTCACATGGCTGACAAACCTGCACACTCAAGCACCTTACCTAATACCCACTCTTGTGTGCTGTATGACTTATGATTTTCCATGCTAATGTGATTCCATAACATTCCATTACATAATTAGCTTCATTAATACTGATTAGAGTAGTACATACTTAACCGAGTTCCACAATGGATATGCTCTCTGCAAGCTTCCTTACATACAGGGGATACTGTCACACTAGAGCTTCAGTAAGTGAGTTTTTTTACATTTTAATGCATATGTTTACCCATTATTAACTGGTGGCATGTGTAAATACATATCGTCCGCACACCTGCATTATCTTGCCTCCAAGGGCCTATAAATGGATGTTTACAAATAACTAAGTAATTGTCATTCACACGTTTGTGATATTTCCCAGTACAGTTTTTCACTTAGAGTATGCATTCATTTGTAGATCTCTTATATAGGCATGTAGGTATGCTTGCCTCTCTGTAAATCTCCATAGAATGTCCATATAGGTATCTGTCAGCATTCTCATATGTGATGTATAAATGGCACTGTGCCAAAGTGCTTGGTAATATTTTATACTTGCCATCATCGGTGCACTTGTGTGGAATATATGAGTTCCACTGATTTTAGATGCAAATTTTGCATTATGCACAGGGCCATATTGTACTCCAGGGACACTACTTTGTCAAGTCCCTGCATTCCAGGAAGATGACATTGTAGTCTTACATATGATAGATGTAGATCTTGTTCCATCACCTCTGAACCACACAGTCTTCCAGTTTACTATACTGTGATATATATTACTGTCAGAGTATTAATGCACTATGTACTAAACATTTACTTTGCTTTGCAGTTACTGTAACAGACCCATAGTTGTATCATTTCTGTACCTTCTGATTAAGCTGTACATCAAAATATACATGCAATTGCTGGTTTATATTTTTAAATACAACTACCACAACTATGTGTGGATGTTGATGTGTGTAACATCATATATGTTGCACAAGTTGTCATTGCTAACATTGTCTATAACATCTTTTTAGGTTTATAGGTCCATAGGTTGTTACTTAGCTAATGATCACTAGGACCTCACAAGCCTATCTGCACACTCTTTGGCTCCCAAGTATCATGTGGGGAGCAAGTTAGTAGGTGGGTAGCTAAGGATTTGTAGGTGAGGTGTTAATTAGGATAATACTTTTCTTACTGAGAGCCTCTGTCCATAAGGGACATGGGGGCCAGACTGGGGGTAAATTTACAATTTCCCATCCAGTTATCAAGGTTTCATTTGAATATGGTCAGGGATGAACTCTGTTTAACAAGAATGGGCAGCCTATTCCAGAGTGTGAGGATCCTTCAGGACACATATCTGTCTCTCCAGCACCTTCTGTTTATGTCACAACTGAAGTTCAGATTCATAGATCTAGTGTTTCTGGTGCTGTTTCTTTTTTACATGTGCAACAGACCTATCAAGTCTGGGTCTGAGAAAGTTATGTAAGCCAGACAAAGATCACCTCTTAGCGGCTGTAGGAGACAGACTGCAGAGATAGAGCCTTTAGGCGATCAGTGTATGACAAAGTATTCATGTCTTGAATTCTCCTGGTGAGAAACCTTTGTGGGTATTCCAACTGTTGCAAGTGTTTGGTTAGATACATGCCAAAGGAGGCATTGTATTTAATGATAGGTCTGATAAAGTCTGAGTGGTACTATAACTTTTTTGGCCCTAAATGCCATACTGTATAAGATGTGTGAAATAGAATGATTTTCTTATTCTCTTAGCTACATGTTGGTCAAAAGCCAGATTACTGTATACATATGGTCCCAGATCCCTTACTACTGGGTCAGCTCTTAGGTGCATTTTATTGATGGAGTAATTAACTTGGGTTGATGGTTTCTCAAAGGGCATTATAATGCATATTTTGGCCATGGGTTTGGCACCAGTCATTTGTCTGTGTTAAACCAACTTGCAAGATGTAGCTGCCAATTTACAGTTGTCTCAGGTTTACAGTCATCTGCAAACTTGGTGAGGCTATTACTGTTAGTCTTGATTTCCAGGAAGTACTTGCCAAAACAAGAGTGGGCAGAGCATGCAGCCCTGGGGTACTCTGCTGGTGGCCTGTCTCATGGTGGAGGTGGTCTTATTGATCCTGACATCTTAGGTCCTATCTTTGACCAAGCTGGCAATCCAGCGAGTGATTTAAGGATTTACACTTAGCTCAGAGAGCTTCACAAGAATGCCTGAGTGGGTCTCCCCAGGCCTCCACTGAAAATGTATATGTGTCCAATTGGACTTTCCCGGTTAACAAATATAAAATAAAATAAAATAAAATAAAATAAATAAATATTGCATGAAATGTTTTAGTCAGGTCAAGATACACAGTATACACTGCTTTACTGTCATCTATTGCCTTGGTGACCCTCTCAAAAAACTCTATCAGGTTAGGTAGGCATGATCTTCCCTTAACAAAACCAGAATGTGATGGTTCCAGTGTCCTTGTTAATCATTTCCATCATAATTTGTTTAATTGCTTTGCATATTAGGCTTGCCAGACCGATGGGTCTTTAGTTCCCTGGGTTGGTTGATGGTCCACCCTTGTGGAGGGGAATAACTGTTGTGATCTTCCTTCCATTTGAAATGTAGCTTGTTTTAAGCCAGTAGTTAAAGAGAGCATTATTTGGTCCTGACAGGTCAAATTTTAGACTGTCCAGGAGGCATCTGGGAATGTTGTCAGAGCCCCTGGAGGCTGTGTTCTTAGCTTTAGTAAGTGCTGCCGGCACCTGGTCCCTACTGATAGCCAGAGGAAGCATGTTAGAGGAGATGTCACCTGCTGGAGGAGAGGGGATAGTGTGTGGGGGGTGAAGTTTGAGATGAAATTATCAGCCAGTAGATTGGCTACATCACCCTGACTGGTGTAGATGGTGCCGTTCACCACCTGTTCTGCATACTGTTTTGCTTTACGTCTAAAGTTCCAGATATAGCTGATGAAGGCCTTTTGATTGTTCCCAGGCTGCAAAGCTATCCTGATCTCATAGTTGGCTGTGTTGGACTTAATTAGAACTATTAGTTTCTTGTTTAGTTGTATAAAACAGCATTTGTCTTTGAGGGAGTTGCTTTTTCTGATTTTGGCTATGAGTTTTCTTCCTTTATTATATACGCTATTTAGTTGAGGACTCCATCAATGAGGTTTGTTTTAGTGTTTGTTATGGGTTTATTTCTGGTATTATGGCATCCTCTGTGCAGCTATTCGCATGTTTGTTTAGGTACTCTTTGAATAATTTGGCAGAGATAGCTATGGTTTCGGTGCTGGTGGGAGCCTTGAATTTTGACAGATGTAGTTTGCCACTTAATAGTTCCTAACTCTTACTGGTTTAACTGGATTGTATGGGTTAAATTTTACTTCAAATGAGACAGCTTTGTGATCTGACCTTACTAATAAGGACATGACATGGGGGGTGCAGCTCTCTCTCATGCTTGATGAGTACTGGATTTAGTATGTTTGACCTTCTAGTTGGAGCATGCAGTATCTGTTTCAGAGTGTTTGCATTAATAAAGTCCAAGAAGCATTGTGGCTGTGAGCTTGAGGCAGCATACATCTCCCAGTCTATAGGGGATAGTTAAAGTCACCCATGAATAGAGGGTGGATGGTGAGCACCTCTAGTAAGTTTAGGTAAGAGTTGTGAGACTCTTTGTGCATAGATGGTGACCTGTAGCTAGCCCTGATATGGTGGTGGATGTTACCCAGAGTAACTTGCATGTGGATGAGCTCCATGGTATCATCCTGCTTAACCAATCTGGACATATGTTTGCTGCTATCATAGATTGAGACACCTTCACCTTTGGCCCAGTCTGTGCTGTTGTTGGTCTAAATGTATGGAAGGCACTGAAGCCTTGCACTTCCAGAGTACATTCTGTGGCTTTAAACCAAGTCTCAGTCATGGAACAGATGTCTACATTCTCCTGATTGAGGAAGGCTTAAAGGGTGTGGAGTTTTTTATTTAGGCTCTGTGAACTGAGCAGCAACACCTTAAGGTTACTCATTGAATACATCTTCAGTGAATAGTTGTTGTTGTTGTGTCTTTTGGCTTTTCCTGGTTAGGGGTCGCCACAGTGGAACTCCAGTCTGCTAATGATTGGTAGTTGATTTTTACATGCCGAGTTACTAGCCCTGATGCACAACCTTCAAAGAAGGTACGCCCATTCATGCACGTCTCCACGCAGAAGACGCTCTAGGTGAGAATCGAACTGGAAAGCATCTTACTGTGAGGCGACAATGCTACCACAGCACCACCACCGCGGGGAATTTAGGGGGCTGTGCTCCCCCACACACCCCCTAACTCTATATACCAACTCCAAGATCACACTACAATGGGGAAAAGGGCAGAGTTGAGATGATGGCCATGTGTTTGCAAACCATGGGAAAAATTCCGTGGTTTGCTGAAGTGAATTTCGACAGCTGGTGTTCATTGAAGACACATTCAGTGAATACATATTTCACAGAACTAATATAGACCCATCCAGAGAGATATGTCCCATGTGCTTTATGCCTACAAGGTCTGTGATAGAATCATATTGGTACCAGAGGTGCAGCAACTTGAATGCCCACATGATGTTGCAGATTCTGGCTCCAGATAGGCAACCACCCAATGTAGGGCATCTGTGTGTTGCACAATGAAGTCTCCAATGACAAGAGTATTAGGTAATGTGTATAGCTGCCTAATGGGCTTTGCATGTGGGGGACCTTTAGGTGTAGGCTTACGTGAGATGTTTGATGTTGCTTTTGATGTGTGTACTTTAGAGGTTTTGAGGATCAGTGTTGCCATTAGGTGGCTTTGAAAGTTTTTGAGGTTTTGGAAGTTTTCTTTAAAGTACCTAAGCATAAAATATTCTGTGTTTTTGTAGTAAGCAGTTTATGTAAGGGATATAATGTGGGTATTCTTGCAACCTCATTAGTATGTGAGAGTTTTGCCTCTAAAGAAGTTTTGTATTTATATCTCCCGCATATTGTGTTATTTTCTTTAATGACTGGTTATTTGAGAACACGAGACAATTGGTAAATTTCCTTAGGATGCCCAAATCTACCAGACTAGCCACAGTCATTTGGAAATCATATATCCATATTGTCTGGACCTTTAATAGGGTTGGCTATTTAGGATTAAGGATTGGGTTTTAGCATGGATCGCCTAACAAGTTTCTGGGGGTTAAGGGCAATATGTTGTTTTGTAGATGTTTGGCTCACAGCCAAGACTGGACAATGAGCAAATTAAATCCCTCTGGAGGAGCATGGCTGCATCTTAATGGGCAGAGGAGGTAATGTCACATGGATATACTATACCTGGGAGACATTACATGCAAGGTGAATATGGTTGGCAGTCATGACATGACCCTGAAGGCTTGTAGGTGGAGGTGAACTGATATGAATAACCACACTGTCTGATGTGTACATACCTACAGGTAGCAGTGGAATGGCAGTGGAGATGGTCCATGACAACAGGGTCCATCAGACATTAAAGAGATTCTGGCATCCCTCCACAGTCAATGAGCAAACAAATTCCTTGAAGTGGAATTAAAGTTACTGTCCAGAGATGATCAGGTATTGTCTTTCACATAGTTCAACCTGACATTCCTGGCTATTGCATCATTACTGTGTATGTGTTACATTCATATTATGTATACTACAAGTGCTGTGTCTGCACAGGTGTACAGCAGATCTTCTGATGAATATGAACCAGGTAATGTCCTACCACTTTTCCACATACAGTAGTGGTTGGATTCTGTAATTGTTATGCTGACATGCATTTTATTTCCAGTCCTTCATATGTTGTCGTATCTGCCAGCATCAATGAATGTAACTGCATAATTCTTCTGTTATTTTACCATTCTGTATTGGATAAATAATAGTGATTGTTTTGTTAAATCTACATTACTGCTGCACTGTATTTGAAAAGGATATTTAGTTTTTCCAGATATTAGGTCCTGCATGTACTGTGTCATCCCCGGGATCTTCAACTGACCTTGGAGTGGGGCTTAATAATGTATACCCACACACACACACACACACACACACACACACACACACACACACACACACACACGTACACGCACAGTGCACAGCCCATGACACATAGACCACGTTGCTTGGGAAAGCTGTTCTCAGCCTTGCACTAGATATCATAGCTAGCCAGGGTTCAGTCTCCAGATCTGAGGATGGTGTACATGACTGTGACAGTAGAAATCACCTGTCCCCTCTGGGTACTGCTTCAGGTAGTGACATGCTTCTACATTGAACAGCTGCTGTACTGAGGAGTACATGCACCCATATGGCAGAAATATGTGGGCATTTATCTGTTGTATATACATTATGTTATAGGGTCACAAGCAATCACAACAATAATGTTATATGGTGCTGCATGCACTTGTTAGGATGACTGACCATGTAGCACACCAACTCAGTGTGCTGAATGGCAGTCAGGAACACAGATATGTTGGGATCATGGCTGTCATTACAAAATAAAGTGAATGTAGGGCAAGTATTCCTTGCATGGTGGTGGCATGGTGGTGCAGGTTGTTTGGGCTGTATATGAACTGTGCTGCATTATTACACATACCATTTCATATCACACATGCCATAAGTGCCTTGACCCACCAAATATTTGAGCCATCCTGAGGTAGGGTCCTATGTGGCTATGGCCATGACATCCATGCACTCATTCCTGTGGGCACCCTCTACAGCAACACCCCATATTGCAAGTGGTGGCCTTCATTTGCAGACACAGACCAGCATCACAAGATCTACAACAACTGCCAAAACAGACAGTTGCACTGTGTCAGCCGACAGCCAAGGCCCCTTCATCAGAGTTTAGGCCACATAGCAGGGTTAGGATGGATTTTCCTGTGGTAAGGGCAGACCACAGATGTGGTGGAGGCTGCCAGCATGGGCACACTAATGTATGTTAGTGTAACATATGGAGTGATCCCATGCAGTATGCCCCTGTGTCATCCCACCAGTAGTGATGTTGACTGCTGTGCTGACTATAGCTCAGTGTACATTTATATGGTCACAGCCATGTCTGACGCCACAGACCTTTTACTAAGCAATGTGTACTCTTTTACCACAGTGACAGACAATACTTGTACTGTTTGCTTGCATGGTATAATGTTGCATATACACATGCCTGGTATTGTGTTGCACATATTAAACCTGTGTTGTAGTGATGTCTTCTACTCCAGTATATATGGACATGCATGGTAAAGAACACTCATTTGTGCAGTGGGTTGCATTTTTAGCTGCATGCTTTCTATTAGTCTAAGTAGGGAATACCTAGATGACTGACATGCATTCTAACCACTGCTCTGCCCATCCTGCACTAGTAATTCATATAACCCTCCATGATAACATGCTGCTTTACATATACATGTAACCCTTTTCCTCTGTGTTACATGATATCTTACTTGGTGTCACAGTCCGTAGACATACATATCACACATGCATGGAATACAACGTCTTTTCTCACATGCCATATTAAGACATCCCATGCATGAGTATCTGCTGACAGTGTGCGACACAAGGCTTCCTGTGTATTCCCTTGCATTATGACAGTAGCAACCATCACTTAAATTAGACAATAGTAAACATGCCTTAAAGACATGTCATCTTGTCTGCATCTCATAGTCATACTGCGGGATGGAAATGCAGCTGCTACGTTAGCATGTACATGTAGTTAGTTTATATTGCTTCATTAGGAGAATCTTATGGTACATGTATTGCCCTCTGTGAATACACACTTAAAGCATTTGTAGTTGGCTAATAACTTTTCCTAGTCCTCCCCATATTGATCTATAATGATTTGAGATATCCTTGGACCCTGCTATGATTCTTAAACTTCAATCCATACTTTCCACACACACACACAGTATTATTGGGATATCTGCCCTATAGAGATTTTAAGGCTTCACATTGTACTGTATGGAATGTTTTGGATTTCCTGCCTCCTGCATGTGTAAATGACCTATTTGTGTTTGCATATGTGTGTATGAGTATGTGCACATGTCTATGCTTTGCACAGGTAAACTGCAGAGTGTGTGTGTGTGTGTGTGTGTGTGTGTGTGTGTGTGTGTGTGTGTGTGTGTGTGTGTGTGTGTGTGTGTGTGTGTGTGTGTGTATCTTGTACATATGTACTGCAGAGTAATATGAGCGTGTATGATGGGCCCCATGCACAGGTCACATATGTACACATGCCTGTTACATGTAGGGATTTGTTGCAGATATGTGTGGGTTTTCATCATGTTTGCATTCATTTACATGTGGTGTGTAATGACTAAAAATTCTGATCCAGGTGTCACTAGGTTAACTATGCTTGCATATTTGGATGTTACATTTAGCACCCATGCTTTATTTGTAGCTCACTGGCGTCTTCCTGATCACCTGATAGTTCCGTCTTGTTGCTCCTCTTCAGCTGCTTGGGGTTGTTGGGGTACATCATCTACGCTTTGGGTTGGGAGGCCAATACATTTGATTGCTATCATATTGTGCAGTATGGCACACACAATGACATCTATGCAGCTTTTTCTGGTATATTATTATGTATTATTGACATTTGTTGACCAGGAAAGTCCAGTTGAGTCAGGAACCCATTTTTGTCAGAGGCCTAGGGATAAAAGCTCCATCTAAACATCATTTATGAGACATGCAAAAAATATTAAAAGTACATACAGATTTTAAAGGCTACAAATATACAGAATCTAAAAATAGCTATTAAACAGTGAAGTTACATGGTAAGTACACGTCATTTACAGTATCCTTGATTGTTAAATTATATATAGTAGTAGGTAAAACATAGTCAATATGCAGATAACAGTTTTTTTTCATTACATGAGATAGCAGGGATATATATATATATATATATATATATATATATATATATATATATATATATATATATATATATATATATATATATATATATATATATATACATATATATAAAATTGGTCCACTTTGTAATTTCGAAATACTGAAATCCTGAATTTCAGTATTTCGAAATTACATACCCGAATCACAGAATCACAAAAACACAGAAGCGCGAAATTCAAAATCCAAACGCTTGGAGATGTTGAATTTCCCGCTTCAAGTGTTGCAGTGTGTGAATGGATGGGTGGAAGTTTGGGTAAGTATGTATGTATATGTGTGTTCGTTAGGGGCTTTAGTGTATGTCAGTGTGTGCTGTGACTGTGATCTGTGTGTGTGAGGGATTGTGAAATGTGTGTGTGTGAGTTTCCTTTGTGTGTCTGTTTGTGCAATCTCGGAGTTAGTATATTTAAGTAGGGGAAGTGTGTGTGTGTGTGTGTGTGTGTGTGTGTGTGGGGGGGGTGGGCAAAGCCCCCTCACATGGGGGGTGCTGGGGAGCTTGCTCCCCTTCTTATCTGTAGTGCAGGATTATCTGTTTGATTGTAGGGGGAAGTTGTGTGTATGTGTATATGTGTGCTGTATGTGTATTGTGTTTTCGGGATTTTAAATTCCGCGGTTATGGGGTTTTGGTATTTATGTTTTTGGCTTTGTAAGTCCGAAATACTGAAATTTGGGATTTCAGTATTTCAGGATTGCAAAGTGGATCTATATATATATATATATATATATATATATATATATATATATATATATGGGATTACAAATTGTTAGGGTTTAAGAATGAGGAGACATTGTATGAAAAGATTAGATAAGTTTAGAAGGTTTATGTATCATACAGGTTTGGAGAGGATTTATTATGTTAATAGGATAGATGAACATTCACAGCAGTGGAGACAGATCACTACCTCTTTGGGTAGGTGCAGGGGAAATCATGAGTACAGTAGATATTCTTTTATGGTGGACTTAAATTTGTTAAGACTCTCAATGATTCTTCCACTGTTTTGCAACTGCATATGAGTATACGTATTGCCCAGCTTTTTTGTTAGGTATGTGGATGGTTATGAGTTGTTTATTTTTGGAGTAGAGAGTTCTTGTGGGGATATAAGATTTTAGTATGGCTTTAAAACAGGGCAGGGCAGTTATCTGGGTTGTGGATAATTTTATGAGCTATAGACAGTTGAAGGAGGTCAAGGCATTCTAGGAAATCAAGCCACCTTAGTTCTTTTAGAGCTTGGCAATGATGTGAGAGGTAGGAGTTGCCTATGGCAAATTTGGTGATGTTGTAGTAGCAGGACTGTAGCTTAATTTATAGTGACAAGTGCAGATTGGTGAATATGGAGGCACCGTATAAGAGGGAGGGGAGCAAGTAAGTATTGGCTAGGGTTGTTTTGGTAGAGCTGTTCCAGAAATTCTTATGTCTATATAGAGTTCCTAGTTTGCAGTGTGTTTTCTTTATGGCATTATAAATGCAGTATTCAAATGTGAGTTTATTGTTTATGGTAATGCGTAGAAACTTAGCATTGGATACTGTTTCAATGTCTGCATTATTCTGGGGCAATATTTTAAAGTCAATTGAGAGGAGTTTTGTTGAAAAGAGTAGAGGTTTTTTTTTTTATGATTAAAGAGTAATTATGATTCTGTCAGCCAGGCTTCAATTGAGCTAAATGTTTCTTGTGTCATTAGTTGGAGGTGTTGTATGTTATTTGAAGAGGAAATTATGGTAGTATGATCTGCGTACTGGATAATGGAGCTTAGAGGGGAAGCAGTGTGTAAGTTCTTGGTAAAAACAATAAAGAGTAGGGGACCAAGGATGGAACCTTATGGCACCCCAATTTGGTTAGTTTGGTAATATGAGAGACTATTTTCCCATTTGACACACTGTTGAAGGTTTGATACATACCTATTGAGCTATTGTTGGCAGGGCAGGGAGCAGCCAATATTGGAGAGTTATTGAAGAAGTTTTGTATGTGATACAATGTCAAAAGCCTTTGACAGCTCTAGTAGAAGTACTGAAGTAATGTTACCAGAGTCAATGGATTTATTTACAGTATCCAAGAAGGAGATTAGTGCAGTACATGTACTGTTTGATGGGTGAAATCTGTGTTACTTTGGGGTGAGTAGATTGCTATGTATAATATAGGGAAGTACTTCTTTATGTATACATTTTTCTAGGAGTTTGGATAGAGAAGAGCAGATTGAGATTGGATGACAATTAGATGATTGATTGGAATTGCCTCCTTTGTGTAGTGTGGTAATGGTAATTTTTTTCCAGTGGGTGGGAACATGGGACTCTGTGATAGGATGGTTAATAAGAATGCTAACAGGGTATGCAATGGCATCTGCAGCAAGATTTAAGTACTTTGGAGGAAGGCTGTCTGAGGAGATGGAGCATGGATTTAATTTCCTAAGGCGCTTCAGGACTAGTGAGGTTGCAATCGGTTGTAGGAAGAATGGGGTAGGTGGTGCATTTGCATTTTGAGGAGGGGGAACAGTAGATGTCTTTGGACTGAAGTGAGAGGTGGTTGAGGTTGAAGATAAGGGTTGTATTGTATATAGAATCTGTTATTAGTTTGCAGTGTAAATTGAACAAAGTGGCTGTTTGAGAAGGTGTATTATCTATGCATGCTTATGTGTTTTGTTTAGAGCCTGGGGTAAGGAGGTTAGTGATAGTTTTCCAGAATAGTTTTGGGTTATTGTTATGGTTAGCCAATTGGTTGGAGATGTAGTTTTTTTGTCTAAACTCACTAGTTTTTTTCACTTTATTTCATAGTTGTTTATATTTTATTAGATTTGATTAATTTTTGTTGTTCTGCCATTCTTTCTAGGCTTTGCCCCTTGTTTGTAAGAGTTGTTTAGTGGTCTTTGTTAACCAGGGAGTGTGGTTAGGTTTTATTCTTTTAGTATGAACAGGGGCAAAGCTGTTGAAAATGTCTATAAATATTTTGTTGAAATAGTCTATGGCTTTGTCTAGAGGGAATTTTTTAAGTTTGTGCCAGTTAGTGTGTTTAAGAATATTAGTGAATTGTTGTTGGTCAAACTTTTGTAGGTTTCTGGTGGTTCTATAGGTGTGGGTTCTAGTTATTTATGGTAT
This sequence comes from Protopterus annectens, assembly GCF_019279795.1. Classification (NCBI taxonomy): domain Eukaryota; kingdom Metazoa; phylum Chordata; order Ceratodontiformes; family Protopteridae; genus Protopterus; species Protopterus annectens. Next base: position 1,058,610,286 of record NC_056745.1, read on the forward strand.
GGTCCTATAAGTGAATATGGAAAAATGGTCACTGAGTATATTGGATAGGGCATTTGGATTTGAATATTTGGGTGGATCAGAAACTAGGATGCAGTCAAGAGAGGCTCCTAGTGTATTATTATTATTATTATTATTATTATTATTATGTATTCTAGTAACACTGGTCACGGGTTGGGTAAAGCCATACAGGTTTATGCTATTTGCAGGGGAATCAGTTATTAGAGCTTGCAATTGATATTTACATCACCCATAATCATCTCATTGCTGATATTTTCTGACATCCAGGCAAGGATGTCCTCTAAAGTGTGGATGTTTTGCCCTGGTGGGATATACAGTCCTGCTATGCATATATGTTTTATGTTATAGATTTGTAGGATTATAATCAGAATTTCTGCATTGTTAAAAGATGGGAAATGTTTTGTGGAAAGGCAATGAGGGAGTCAGGATAAATAAGTGCTACACTGCCTCCTTTGTCAGTGATTCTGTCCTTTCTTAGTATGGTATAGCCAGGGAGAGATATTTCTGCGTCTTGTATATGGGGATTTAGCCAGGTTTTGGTGAATGCTAAAATATCAGAGGCATATTGTGTTAACCAAGTGTGGAAATCTGTGATTTTATTACAGATACTACGTATGTTTAGCGTTGCCAATTGAAGGGTTTTAGGAGAGGGAGCATTGGTTGGATTTGACTTTAGGTGGGGGTCTTGGGTTGGGGTGGATGTCCCCACACAAGGATATTTTGTGTTGGATGGGGAGGGAGTGTTTTTGAAATGTGTTTTTTTTTACTATTAGTTGCATGTAAGTTGTTGGTAGCTTTACTGGCTATAGTATTGGGAAAGATTTTGAGTTTTGAAAAATGAAAAAAGTGACTTTCAATTAGGCTGGCTAATATATTACAAAAACTGTCTATGAGTTTGTTGTTGTTTAAGGTTAGAGTTGCAAATTTGAGGGAGGTGGTTAGAATTCATAAACTAAGGGTGATTGTTAGAAGTATTTTATGTAGAATGGTGTATGTAGTGGGCCAAATATTGGAATTTGAATTCTAGAAAATTCTAGTATGAGGAGGAGGATAATAATGGTGTACAAGGTGAGATAGTTAGGGGGTGAGATAGCTTTAGTGATTTTGTGATACAGGAGGTGGAGTTGTTGGGAAGTATAAAGAAAATGAATGCAAGGGTGGGTGGGAATGGCAGTAGGGTAGGGTAACAGAGTGAGCTCTAGCATAACGAGGGTGAACATAGTGGGCTACACCCAGGGTCAGAAGTGGCTCTCCAGAGACAATCAGAAAAACTCTGCTCAGGTAAGTGAGAGATGGTGGGGCGCAGTCCAGGTGGGAGAAAAGGAGAGGTACAAGTCAGAAATGAGAAAACGTATATCAGAAAGGTATGTGGAAAAGAACTTGAGTAAAAAAGTTTTATAAGGTGAAAGACCAGTTGAGATAAGTTTTAAGGTAAAAGACCAGTTGAGAAGGAGAGGGTATAGGTAGTCGAAGAGGAAAAAGAGCAGGGATGCAGAAGTGCAGAAAAAGATCAGGAAAAAGTAGACAGCTACACTTAGAAGGAGGTAATAGTGCTGTAGAGGATGGGAGAGAGGTGATAGGAGGCTGGGGAGATGAGAGGTCTAGTGGTAGGCAGTGGCCATTAACTAGCAAGTTACAGAGGTTTATATAAAATGCTGCATACACTGCTTTGTTGGCTGGGAAGGGGCTAAAAAGTCCCTTTGCTTCAGTCTTTAGGTCAGCACTAGTCCTGGGATATCACACGTTCACTTGGCTTGGTAGAAACTCAGTAGGCAGGACAGGTAAAGTATCAGTGTAAGATCTGAAATGAAAAGTAAAGCACTATTACCCTTTCAAAATGGGGTCTCAGAGAGGGGGAAAAACAGCAAAAGTAGTGGGAGAAAAGAAAGAGTGTTGAGTGCAATAGAAGAAGCAGATAGAGTCAGAGTCCAGAATGAAATAGTGAAAGGAATAGACTTAGGTTAAGTAGCAGTATACATGACAGAAGCACAGTTAATATTACCGCATAGATAAATTTCATCACAGAACACAGATAACAAAGTCAAGAAATGGATTATGAGCACACAATATAGTATTGCCACATAAACAGTGAAAGCAGGCCATACAGATTGGTAGCCAAAACAATAGCAGTGGAAGCAGTATAATTACTTTATATGTCTGGACAGTAATCTTTAACACTGAGTACCATTTCAGTATTGCATTAAGAAAAAACATAGGGGAAAGTTCGCTGACAACATATAACTGTTACCTTGCATGCAGCACTGTTTCAAGTTTACTCAGGACCGTTCCCTGCTGTTACCTTTACTGCAAGAAATGTGCAAGTATAAATTAAGATATATAGCCATAGAGTGGACAGCTACCTTTAAAATGCATGAAAATAGTCAATTACATAAAGAAAAAAAAAAGAAAAAAACATGTGGGGGCTAGGTCGCTGACTACATATATTTATTTCCATGCATGCAGCCGCAACAGGTATAAATGTACTCAGATCTCTTTACCGCTATTGCCATTACTGCAGAAATGTTGCAGGTATAAAATGGGATAGCTTAGTACTTACTGCTTGTATGTCAATTGACTGGCCATTAGCCTTAACAGTGAGGGAAATAGCTGTTTACATACAGGGAAACACACAAGAGGGAAAGGTCGCTAACTACAGGTGACTCTTTTATTCCATGCGATCACAATAATTATTCCCCACTGTTACCTTTACTATGAGAAAGCTACAAAAATACATTAGGGTTTATAGCAACTGATGCAGTTCTCTCTTGGTAGCGAGTAGTAAACATTATTATGTGTGACTCAGAGCAAAAGGTTGCTAACTAGTAGAATATAAGATGCTAGTAATGGGAGACACATGAACTAGGCTTTCATCACACTAGATACTCATGCAGTGGTGTTATGTGTTGTTTTGATTGTGTTATTGAACACTTCCTCAGCAGACGTAGGTAGAGATCTGATGGGGGTCATGAACCATGGCTTTGGTGGATACTCAGTCATCTATTGTTATGGAGAGGATAGTACATTACTAGTTCATCTTACAGTAGTAACACATAGCCTTATCTCATTCCCTCCAGTACAGGTCTTTTGAGTGTGTACCTTTAACTCCAAGTGTGTGCGGCTTGAGCCTTTAAAAAATGAAGTTATCACCTTACAGTTCAAACAAATATTCATATCTCTGGAACCATAAGTGTTACTGGAAAACTGTAAATGGCAAACTGTTCAGTATAAATCAATCTTTATATTGGTGGTATTCATTCAGTTTGTTGCTTTAACCTGGATTTTATAAGCCAGAATAAAGGCAGTGAATATTCATTTGGTAATGTTGCATAAGCAGCTTATGATAGCTCAGTAATGATTCAAGCAAGGCACATACTGCCAGCAGGATTTACTTCATGCAGTTGTGAGCTTTCATATGAGGCTATGCAGTTCTGTTTGTGTTATTTGAATGTTGAGATATTTAGATGAGTATGAAAATTATTACAATGCAAATGAACAGTATGCAAATAATATTCATTATCTCTTTAGCTGCAATAGACAGAGGTGAAATGTCAATCCAGTTGTGTTTGTCATCATGTATGCTTTAGGATGAAATCTTCTAACTTGTATGTGACAGGGCTTTGAAATTAATGCAAATATGAACAAGCAATATTTGGGGCCTAGTGGCACCAGTAGGAGTTAACTGCAGAAACATTTGGAAGCGCACTTGGCTGAATGATGGAGTTACCTACCTTCTAGTGTCCCTTTGGGATGTCCCCATTCCTAGACATTGCATAGGACACTTTCCTTCCAGAAGAGGTGTCACAGATGCTTTCTTGGTATGCTACAGTGAGGTTTATGAAAATGCCATCCACTAAACATGTCATCTGACAGATGAGTGAGGTCCATCCCTTCTGATTGTATTACCATTCAGCATTTTTCTTGTAGGGAGATTTACTGGATTTTTCAAAGAGTACTACACTGGTATCGCCTATATCATGGAGAAAAAAAAAATCAGTGTGGTTGAAAAGTATATATGGGATTACAAAAGGAAAACAAAGACTAGTAAAATTAGATGAACTATTGTATTTCCTTTGCACAGAAAAGAATAAAAGATGAGGAGGTGATTTTACTGTAGAAGTAATAGCAAGATAGGAATAAATTTAAAATATGTTTGAGGACAGAAAGAATGTTTAGGATGAAGTTAGCAATGGTAATGTGGTAAAAGTGATAACTATAATGTAACTTATATTTGCTTATATGTGGAGTTAAGGTATAGCTGATTATTTTATGGTTTGCTCTGTATTTTATGGTTTCAAATGCATTATTAGTGAAGCTCATATGATTAAAATGGCCTGTGTACATGGGTCATGCATTAGGGTTTAACTAATAATAGATGGCATGTGATGGAAAGGAGTAAAAGTAATAGACAATTTTTTGAAAGTCATTACAGTATGATTTTATTACAAACTGAAAACTGTGTGGCATATCAGTAAACTTTACAAATCTCTTTTGAAACTATTTCATGATAGTGAGAATTCTTAAGCTAAATTAAGTCATTTTTGGAAATAAAAGAAAAAAAAGCTATGGAGAATATGATAGATATATAGCTAAAATGGAATAGTACAATAATGTATTTATTTATTCCCCTGGATTGTCAAAAGCCTGCACAGAGTGCAAGATCGGTGCAGGGGCTTAAGCAGGCAATATGTCTGTCGTGCGATCCAGGAACAGCCTGCAGGGGCTTTCACGAGAGCTCCTGTACTAATCTGGCATGGATGAAGCCCTTGTATGCACATCATCTCATTTGCAGGAGAAATCCATGCAAGTGTGGTGATTTTGCGATCCAGGAAGCTTGTGACTGTCCATGCAGGAATAGTGCAATCAGCAGAAATGTACTCAGTTAGTAACCTAGTACATTTCTGCAAAATCCAAAACGGAGCTATGACAGCTCCAAATAAAGGCTGCATATAATGTAGTAAGCATGCTAATGGCCAAGTATAAGGCCATTGGCATTGCAAACAATACAAAAAATAAAAAAAAAACAACTTTTATTTTTTTTAGCCGATCTCAGCTGTTTAAGTGTAGGGTAGCTGCGAGCAAATGGGACTGGGGGGAAAATAACGAAATTAACCTAAATTAAGCATTCTAACTAAAATCAGTATTCTACTATACAAGTCAATGGCAGGCAGAAGACAACCTGGCCAGTGAGTAGTCGTTGCTAAGGGGGGAAGCTCAGTGTAAAACATGTAGCTATGCATTAGCAGGCAATCCAATGCAAATGAGGAAAAGGATAGTGAATCCCAGTTTACCCGAGCAGGTCCCAACAGTGTAAGAGTAGGAATAGCTTGGTGCAAGCCTAGGAGGTAGGTGACATCATGGGGGGTTGTCAGGCATACTGTAAGCGGATTGGAGCCCTGTGGCTCGGGCTTGCTCCTAGCTTAGCACAGCTAAGCTATGGGGTGTGGCTAAACCTGCCTAGCAGTCTTTACAAAGCCTAAGCCATACACCGGGTTGTACAAGAAGAAAAAAGAGCTTAAATCAGGAACTAGCAGCAGTGTGCACAATTGAGCACTCTGTTTGCGCCACGTGCCCCTGGGCTTAAATAGGAAGGCAATGGGAAGGGAAAACAGCAGTAGGAAGGTAATCAAGGAGTACTAGCTTAGCTGGCAGGTAAAATGAATCAGAACCAGCCAATTACACAGGCAGTAGACCAGCCCAGCCCAGAACACTACTGTAAACTATGCAAACACCTATCCCTCTGGTGTTTCTCACATTCTACACCACTGGTGTAAACAAGCGGGGAACTTTTAACATTCACAACAGCAAAATGTTATGGGCTGCAATAGCTATTTACAACTTGTGGAAGAGGCTGAGGGTGGTGAGAATGTGAATGCTGCCAAGCAACCCACAGTGAGGAGATGGAGAAGAGTGTACAGACCCAGGGTAACCTACCAAGGGCTACATGTGCTGGAGATAGTGGAGTGCTATAGGGTGGACAGGGACCTCCTACAGCAAATTGTTGAGCTGTGCCAGCCACACCTCACACACAGAACTAACAGAAGGGAACCTATCCCAGTAGATATCAAGCTATGTGCAGGCCTAAGAATACTAGCTGCAGGTACCTTCCAAAGGCCAACTGGGGATATGATGGGGTTTCACAGGCATCAGCATCCAGGGTACCCCACCAGTTCCTGGATGCCATGTCAGCACATGTCTGTGAGCACATATATTTCCCCAACACCCGTGAGGCATTGGCCAGAAATAACAAACAAATAACAAAGAACAACCTGAGTCTGCCCCAGTCCACAGAAGGAGGTATGCCCAGTATTCCCTAACCTTGGCAAAGAGGCCACACATAGCACATACACTGACATGTGAGGGACCCAGGGAATAACACCTCTCTCTGACTCTCACATACAGTAAAAGGGATGCCAAACATTACACTACCTGTACCTAACCATGTGTAGGGAGTGTACTATGTCCATCCAACATAGGTAGCCCTGCAGCACCACCCTCAATACTGGGACACCCACAAGGTAAGTGACTCACATATGCCAGTTGGGGGGGGGTCACATACCCAACAACAGTCACAGCCAGCAGGACAGGTATAGACAAACACAAACAAATGCTGTGCTATGGCCTCTGAATGAGGCCAATGGGTAATCTCCCCCCAGGGCTACACAGACAGACTGCAACAGGCAAGACAGTGGTATGTCAGTTGTGAAGGCTAGGAAGTCAGAAACTAATATATAGGTAATTAAAAGCTAAGATTTGTAGTACACTGGTATATCTCTAGCCAGCACGATAGGTAATACTACAGACTGAAATGGAGTACCTGACATACCAGTACTGTCCTAGCAAATGTGTACAAGTGCCAGGTGTGCCCCCCATCCTATGTAGACATATAGTAACAGTCAGGTGTGCCCCCCCAATCCTGTGTAGGAATGTAGAAATAATCAGGTGTGCCCTCCCCCCATCCTACATAGAAATATAGTAACAGACAGGTGTGCCCCCCCAATCCTGTGCAGAAATGTAGAAATAGTCAGGTGCCCCCCCATCCTACATAGAAATATAGTAACAGTCAGGTGTGCCCCTCAAACCTGTGTAGAAATGGAGAAACAGTCAAGTGTGCCTCCCCCCGCAATGCAGAATTGTAGTAACAGTCAATGCCAAATGATCGATGGATACCCTGCAGAGACAGAATGCTTCCTGTCGGTGTATAACATAAAAGTCAACACTGCAGTACAAACTACTTGGACTTGACCCACACATTCAATACAGAATGCCATACTGGGCATGCTCACACACATAAACACATGAAGGCCATGTCTGAAAACGCCAGTGGACCAGACAAATCTGGCAGTTGCAGTTGTTAGTGCAGACACTTGCCAGTATGCATCACTCATGCTTTGCACACAGTGGATAGGAATGCAGACATACATGTAAGGTCAACACATTATAATAAGCCAAAGGCAGACGGACATAGATGTGTGGAAGAGGGTGACTGTGACAAGGAGCCATCCAGGCCTGTCCCAACCAGCACACAGGCAAAGAGCTCCAAACACATGAGGTGCAGATGTCACTCACTGCAGATACTAGCCACCAGTGGTGCACGTGCCAGCTGTGCAACATGACTGCACAAGGAAGTAGTCATCTAACAGCTGTATGCATGCACTTGTGAAATATGACCCTGTGTGTGCCTGCATGTGGTGTGTCAAACCACTAGATGAATGGATTATGGCCCATGCACACACACTGCCCTCCCCCTAGCCCTACTATGACAAGCCTGCTAAGGTCATCCAATTTGAAATACACCTTTGGAAGAGTTGTAGCTCAGTAATCTCTGTGGTGTGTCCCCTAACTGTATACTGCTGTAGTGTGATAAACATGTTAGGTAGGAGTACAAATCCCAGACTTGGCAACTGTGTGTTTGTGTGCATGTCTGTCTGACTGTGTAGAGAGCAATGCTTTTTAGGGTAGTCACACTCCCAACAATTCAAATGCTCAACCTTGGCAAGGCTGCTGATATCATTCACCTAGAAATAAACCTCTGGGAAGATTATAGCCTAGTAATCTCTATAGCGCATCCTGTGACTGCGTACTGCTGTCGTGTGATAAAGTAGTTAGCTAGGTGTTCTAATCCCAGACATGGCAAGTATGTGTGTCTGCCTGTGTCAAGAGCAATGCTTTTTAGGGTACTCACACTGCCTACAAGTCATATACTCAACTTTGGCAAGGCTGCTGATGTCATCCGCCTAGAAATACACCTCTGGGAAGGTTGTAGCTCAGTAATCTCTGTAGTGCATCCTGTAACTGCATTGTGATGTAGTGTGATAAAGTAATTAGGTAGGTATTCAAATCCCAAATATGGGAAGTGTGTGTGTCTGACTCTGTCTGTGCAGAGAGCACTGCTATTTAGGGTACTCACACTGCCTACAAGTCATATACTCAACTTTGGCAAGGCTGCTGAAGTCACCAACCTAGAAATACACCTCTGGGAAGGTTGTAGCCCAGTAATCTCCATAGCATGTCTTGTAAATGTGTATTGCTGTAGTGTGATAAAGTAGTTAGGTAGGTGTTCTAATCCCAGACATGGCAAGCATGTGTATGCCTGACTCTGTCTGTGTAGAGAGCAATGCTATTTAGTGTACTCACACTACCTACAAGATATATACACAACTTTGGCAAGGCTGCTGATGTCTTCCACCTAGAAATATACTTCTGGGAAGGTTTTAGCCCACTAATCTCCATAACACGCCCGGTAACTGTGTACTGCTGTAGTGTGATAAAGTAGTTAGGTAGGTGTTCTAATCCCCAACATGCCAAGTCTGTGTCTGTCTGTCTGTGTAAAAAGCAATGCTTTTTAGGGTACTCACACTCCCTACAATTCATATGCTCAACTTTGGCAAGGCTGCTGATATCCCTCACCTAGAAATACACCTCTGTGAAAGTTGTAGCCCAGTAATCTCTATAGTGCATGCCATAACTGTGTACTACTGTAGTGTGATTTAGAACTGTGTTAGGGTTCCATCTCCACCCATGGCAGTTGTGGATGTTTTGTGTGGAGAAATGCATTTTAGGCTAGTCACACACAGTTTATTTCAAATGGCCTACTTTGGCAATCCTGCTGATGTCATTCAGTGTGAAATACACCTTTGGGGAAGGAGTATGCCAGTAATCTCCATGGCACGTACTATAACTGCATAGTGCTATAGTGTAATAAACTAGTTAGGTAGGGGCTCTACTCCCATACATAAAAAGTGAGTGTGTGTTTGTGTAACTTGCATCCTGTGTGGAGGTGGTTGTGAGTGTGTGACACCTGTGGCCAATGTGGAGTGGGTTTTGCATATTTCTTATATGGTGGCCCTACTATATATCACAATGTCCACTGTACAGGGATAACAGATGTGGAATAGCTGAGAGGCTGGAGTGTAAAGCTATACCCCTACATGTGACATCAAGGCCAGACAGTCACAGTTAACAACCCCAGTATTGCTCAGAGCACACTCTCAACCCATGTCTCATGCACACACACATGCCTAGGCAACAGCCAATATGTGGGTAGTACACTGTATATTGGCTACTGATAGTAACTACGGAGTGATAGCAGTGGGATACAGAGGTCATAGCACCCTGTCCATCTTGCCAATATGCACATACATGCAGACACTGAACCTCACCCATGTTTCCCAATGGACACCTGCAACACCTGTGGTGCCATCACATGTGACCCACGAAGGACATACCATGCCTGACAACATGCCCTGTATGGAAAGATGCCACTGACACCAGGGAATGCCATTAGCATGCTATCAATGAAGGTGCAGGGTAAACCTACTGCCCATTACCAGTTCCCACCACAGATGGGCAAGACTGTCACATCTGATGATAATCTGTGTTCACAACATGGGCCAGACACCCCAGGTACAGTTCCATATGTCACTGTACATGCATGTGGGAGGTGTGCACATCCCAGACACCATCCATGTCATGGACTAAGAAACACTTATATGGCAAGTGATGCACAGCATTGGCCACACACAATAGTCACCCAGGTGAATGGATGGGGGCTACAATACCCACCTGTGTGGGCAAATTCAGAAACTACAGCCCTGAGTCACAATGCAGACCATTGCAATGTGGCCTGATGTCAAGGTATACCCATTGCCTAGCCTTGTATAGCCATCTGGCACAGTCAACCACCACACACCTGTGCAGACATGCCCCCATGCATGTCAGTACTGGCACCCTGTGTGTTTGTGTGTGTGTTGTATGGTGTGTATGTTCACATCCACACTCACTACAACCCCCATTGGCATACTGAAGCATTCTCTCTGATGTCAGACACCTCCTCATACTCTTTGCCCATACAAACTCCATATGACCCATGTGATGCATGTGATACCTGCACAGTAATGTGTTGTGGCAATCCCACTACTGATGGGCTGTACTCCTGGCTCTGACAAGTGTGTCAATGTGTGTGCGTCCCTGTGAGAGTGAGACTGTGGTGACGCTGCACCTGTTCATGTGGACAGGCACGTGTACGTCACCTACCATATAGCTACCATATCCCTGTTGAAGATGTCACTCACGATCACATATATGTTCTGAGGGCTCCACAACAGGTAACCTATGTGGTGCATCCAATAACTGCATAGAACTGTGATAGCATAACATAGTTTCCAGGGGTTTGATACTCTGTGCTGGTAGATGTGTGACACAATCATGCTTAGGTTTTACTCACTCACTCCTCCCTGACTTGTCTTTGCCTCTGTCTGCCTCTCCCACTCCCTCTCCCACTCACTCTCTGGTGGATGTGTAGACCTACACCTGCTTTGCTTAAGCAGCAGCATGTGTATTTTAAGTGATGCTCATGATCAGCTGATGGCTTCTGCACGAATTGCAGGCCTCCCCTAGCTGATTGCATATGGAACAGCTGTGGTAACATTTCCATTGCCAGTTGCCTGGAAACACACTCCAATATCTAGGAACATCATGTTGGTTTTGGCCTTCTTCATTCACTGTGAGTAGAAACTAGATCTGTTGTTTGGAAAACAGCATCTCAGATGGATTGGGGATTTACCTCTGACCACATACACTGTGGAAACAGGGCAACACACAGGAGGGGGATGTGCCTGACCTGACTACAGACTGTAAGTGCTACTATACTGCATTTGGAGTAATGGGATCTGCAGCACTTGGCAGTGTTTTGCAGACCAGATGTGTTTGGCTGGGGGGTATGCCTATTTGTACAAGGCGTATATTGTTTGGGGCCTCTCAACCCCATTAATGGTGCATGTGGACATATCTGTTTTTGTTACTCTACCATTGCTATCTACAGATGTATGGCTACATATACCTACATATATATATATATATATATATATATATATATATATATATCAGCTTACATATGCATGACTGCATACCTACATAGCTATATATCTGCGTACATATATGTACCTTGCTGTGTATATATAGACCTATAGGTGCATATATATGTGTCGATGTAGGCATTTGCATGTATATATGTACAAATATATATATATATATATGTACAAATATAAATATATATATATATATATATATATATATAAATATACATACACACACACACACACACACACACACACACACATATATATATATATATATATATATGTATATTTATATATATATATATATATATATATATATATAGCTACATATATAGATATGTTGTGTCTGTTTAGCTATTAATATATTTAAACGCACACATACATCTAGATGTTGGCATACATTATCTGTACTGTTGCTTGACTGTGCTGGATGATATGTTTCTGAAAACATCATATTTGTTTATATCTGTCATGGGTTAGTGGTAAATCAAATTGGCTATGGTGTGTAGGCTCCTGGGTTCAAGCCTTGCAGTGGCTGTTTAATTTATTCCTGGCCAGAATGATGCCCATTGTATATGGAGTGGTTGAAGCACTTTTATGCAGTTGTCAGCAGGTTTATGCAATGGTAAGCACTGCTAAATTCCGGTGACATCCGCTTACACATGGTTAGCCTCAATGTGGCTTATGCTGTGTAAGCACTGCTTACCGTTGTGCAAACAGACTTGCACCTGCTTACTTGTGCTTATTTATCCTTACTACTCCTATATTTTAGACAGTAATAGTCTACTGGTTCTTGGGGAGGTGTTAAAATTGGCAAGTGTATGGGGTTATCATTCATTACACTGCTTACTACGCCAGTTCACACATATATGTTATTTATTAGGTTATACAACTAAATATATTGATCATAACAGAGATTTTACATGGAAATAGAATGTACTGCAGTGGGACTTGAACTGGGATTGACTGCTTGTGAGGCGAACTCTCTGCCTACTACAATATTGCTGTACTGCTTCATTTGCACATATCCTGCTTTTTATCCTCCTTTTGCTATTTAAGCTACATTAACCATAGCTAAGCGATGGGCACACCCACGCACCTACGGTTAGCTTTAATCGGATTTTTAAAACAATTAAAAGGGTTTATTCTTTTAATTTATATGTCCTGTTGCTGTTGTACACATGTGGGACTATTGATATGGATATGAGGACACCTATGAGCGATCTCACTCATTTCTTAACAGCTTCTGCTGTTCTACATTGCAGGTGCATGTTTATTCTGAGAGCTCTGCTCTCAGACATGCCCCCTGCACTCATACATGCTCTGTGTAAGCCTAGGAGCTTGGGCAGCACACCTTCATTATTATGCATGGTGCACTGCCGTCCTGCTTCTACAAGGGCGCTTCCATGCGAGACTAGGCTAGTCCTGCACGGAAGGTTAGTGAATCCGGGGGATTTTCTTTTGTTTACTTACAAAGTTCAACTGGGCAGAAGTCTCATTTTCAGCTAAGGCTAAGAAACTCCTTATAAAATATATGTTTACAATGAACAAAAATAAAAATTAAATCTTTTAATCAGTAGCATAGCTGGGGGGGGGGCCTCCACCCCGTGCAGCACATTTTTTTTTACTTCACTTGCTGAGGGACTGTCACATTTACTTTTTAATTAAAAAAAATACAGTTTTTGTTTTTAAGGGCATTCTTCTTTAAGAATGGTCCAGTTGCACACACATGATGTTTCACGTCTGTGCATGCATTGTTGCACAGATGTCCTGTTTTTCCTTTCTGCCTGAGTGCAATTTTAAATACAAGAAGACTTTCCATTCTTGTGTTGCTATCCTGTCTGCATCTCTGTATTTCCTACAGCCTGTCCACTTCTTCTTTTATTAGTACAACATACAGGTAAGTTACTAGAAGATGTGTTAGGAATTGGAAATTGTAAAAATGTGGACAGTATTTCAGCTTTTGTTTACTGAAAAGAAGTGCAGAGCAATATGCATTTGATGATGGCCTGGGCTTGACGTTGCTGCTTTTCCACTGCAGTGAATTGCAAGACTTAGCTTGTTACCATACCTTCCCAATTGTTTATTGCATTTTCTTTATCGTTTTTACTTAAGTTGATTAATTTGTATAACTTCATCTTTGTCATGCTTGATTTCTGAATGTTTTACTGCTTACCAACATTTATTGATAATCATCGTATTTGTTTTCCAGACCTGTTTTACTAATTCAGAAAAACTCTGACTCAGTTTTCTGCCACTCTGTTTTTCCCTTCTTGCTCAAGCTGCTATTTCCCCAAGCTATATGTTTTGTGTATGCAGCTTATTCGTGATTGTTTCATGAGGAGATGAGGTCTGTGTCCCTCCTGTCCTGATCTCACATGGGGTCTACATTTTGTTTACCTTTCCTTACTATTTCAGTGACCCACCAGCATAAACATATTTAAATACTCATTCCATTTTTCTCACATTATGCCTCTGTAGCACTACAAATTTCTCTTCCTACTGCTAAATCTGCGTTTCTTCCATTCTTATATTTTTGCATGTATATATTTTAAGATCTTCACTTCACCTTCTTATGACTATAAAAACTATACCCTTTAGATTATTTCTTATCTATATCCAAGAATAGGTTTAAATGTTTCATTACACAGTGTTTCTTCCCAGTGATTCGCCTTTCTGCAATCCTTCTTAAACAGTCAACCATTTTTGTCTAAGAAGCACTAATTATCTTCCTATTCTATTTCACATCTTGAAATTCATTCATGCTGCTTACTTCGTACACAATGCATTCATTCTTTTCTTCTATTTGTATGCTCCTTTTAATTTGTTTGTTCCTGATTCATATATTTTGTATATGGGGGGGGGGGGGTTGGCATAGTGGTTAAAGTGTTTACCTTACAAACACAAAGTGCAGAGTTTGATTCTTATATGGGGCAATTACCTAGACTTAAAATGACCCACAAGGACAGTTAACCTAGTACTAATCTATGAAGCAGTTTTCCTTTAACTCTTTAATTACAGCCTATCTGAGACTGATGTTGTTTTGAGTTTTAGGAAGTACATTGAGTGAATGAAGATGTTTTACTGCCTGCCAGAAGTTTCTGGTTTGTCCTTTTTAGCTTATTGCTTTCTGGCATAGTTGGCTTTTTATCATAATAGGTGCTCATCTTTATGTTTTATTCTCTGAGTTTATAAATAGTAGTGAGTTCTTTCTTGTGTTCTGTCCATGACTTCTCTTTGTATTTTAATAGTTGTTTAATCCTGGTAAGCAATGGAGGTCATTTAGTAATGATATTGAGTGCAAGGAGAAGAGTACACTGTGTGCGTGTATGTTTGTTAGTATATTTATGTCAGCTATTTCAACAATGCAAACGATGGGTAATAATTCAGAGGTACAGTGAATACAGACTGCGTAATCCTGGGATGTGTAGGCAGACACATTTGAAGGAGGAATTAAATTATGATCTAAGTTGGAATATATATTGTAGTCAATAGAGTAATGCAAACATGCTGGGAAGATGGAGACATGTACAGAGGATAGAAACAAGAGTGGTACAATGTCTACATAAAAAATTAATACAGTCAAAATTAACAGTCAATATCATAGCTATTTTGTAAGTTGCCCAAAACATTGCATGACACACTTCCCAGGTCCTACAACTAGTTACATTTTAGACATGATAGTTAGACATAAGTTATGTTAAGTTACAAGCACTAGAAATATGAACTGCAAATAATTACTGAAAATGAAGATGATTTAATAGTGTGGAATTGTTTTGCACCATTAGTCAGAAATTAGAAGAAAAACATATTGTAGGCAAAGAAAAAGGGATTCAAGTAACATTATTTATTGAAATGGCCTGCATCTAATGATTATGGTCTCTTACATACTGAGACACATAATATTGTGTTGTACTTTAAGTGGGGTGGGGTGCTGCAGTCCCGAGTATGTCCTCCTTTGGATGAGATGCTTAGAAACTATGAACCTGTTGTCAGTTTTCATCCATTCCATATTGCAATATTAGCAGCTTATCATTTTATTTTAATGTAACATAGGCAATTTATTCTTCAAGAGCAACAGGCACTTTATTTGTAAATAAAAAAATGAAATATAAAGTTGTTTGCTAGCAGCAACCTCTTCATTAGTTACAGACCTCTTTAATGTGGAATTATTTAGATGATTTTTACTAATGTAGAGATTGTGCATATTTAGTGATATTGGTGGCATACCTCTTAACTGTACAGATTTTCACAGAATGCCCAGATTTTTGCCTCATATTTTATTCTGTTTTTCATAACATTGTTTGCAAGAGCCATATTTTAAAAAGTCCCTATTTTTGGGCCTTTATCTCACTTTTATATTTATGGCTTTATCCAGATTTCTTGCTCTAGAGATTGAGAGGTGTGACTGGATTGTAATGACAGAAGTTTGAGTAGACTTTTATGATGGAAATGTTCTGAATTGGGCAGTTTTGTCATTATTGGTTCATACATTTTTTTCATTGCTTACTGGAAAAAATCTTCAAAACAATAAATTCAAAACACACTCTAGGAAGTGTGTTGTATTATACAAAGAATATGATTTACTGCAATCAGGAAGGTAAATCAAAGAAGGTAACCTTCATCCTCCACTGGCCAGATGCATTTTCTTTGAATCTAGGTTTCAATGCTGTTTCAATGAATGCGAATTTCAAGGGCAGAGAAGTTGTAATGCTAAGTCTGTTTTCATTGTGAGACTGTATTGTTTTGTTTAGCAAATGTCTATCAGTGTTTGTAGTATAAAATGTAAAATAAAAGTTTTAAATTAAATCCAAATAATCATTGTAGAAGTAAAGCAGAAAACAGTATGCACATTACAATGTTTATGGTAAATGGGGAGATATAGCCAAGTAATAGGACATTGGAATGGATGCAGAGGTGGAGGGATGTCTATGGGGCGATTTAACCATGATTTTGTGAGAGGGAGGGGCAGCAAACCCAAAGACAGCCCCGGGTGGCACAAACTCTAGGTAAGCCACTGGTTTTAACCATTACTTTGCAGGTAGTGTTGAGACAAATATTAAAGACATTTATCATGTACTTTAGAAATTATATTATGAACATGTAATAGGTGGAGATACAAGAGCAATGATAATGCACATAGATTCAGTATATATATATAGTGACATTAATGAGGTAGGATGTCACTAGAGCAGGAACAGATAATAGAGGAGTAGAAAGGGTATAAGCAGAAATAATAACAAAAACATAAGAAGAAAATGTTCTGATAGTGGAGATGTTGAGATAGTGGTAGATAGGTAAGATGATGAGGTGGGTACGGAGAGGGTATTAGTAGGAGAGTAGTATGTACTGTATATAAGTTAGTTGGAGGAGCAGCAATGGGGATGAGAGAAGGAGACAGTGATAGGAAAGTTAAAAGAGTCAGGGTGATTAATAGAGAGATTGGCAATGGAGGAAAACAGAAGGAAATGTGGATTTAGTCAGGATGCGGAGCATGAGTTAGGTGTTGTTATAGTTGTGTTTGAAATATGTGGGAATGTTGTCTTGTTTTAAGGGAGGTAGAATGGAGTTCCAGTGCTTAGCAAGATAGGTTGAGTAAAATGAGTCGTCTGCACTGTTATGAGACTTGGTCCTAGTCAGAAGATATTTGTTGTGTGAGCGGAGATTCCTAGGAGGGAAGTAGTGTTTGAGGATGTTTTATAGTGTTGGGCAGGTATTGGGTTTGTGTATTATTTTGTGGGTACTAAGCAGTTGGAAGTAGGTAAGCTAATCAGGTTGTTCGAGCCAGTGTAGGTGCTCCAGTGCTAGGCAGTGGTGTCAACAGTTTGGTAAGTTGGACGCAAACTTAGCCATTTTATTGTAGCAAACCTCTAGTTTATTTTTAAGGTAAAACCTAAATTAACCTGTATCCTTAATGCTCTCCTTTTAAGGTAGAGTTAAGGTTAGTTAGGAATCAGGTTGGGTGCTGCATAGAGAAGTGAAGGGAGAAGATAAGCTGTTCATAAAGAATCCTTAGAGTAGTCAGTGAGAAAGGGTTTGTTTCTGTAGAGGAAGCCCATCAGATGGTGAGTTTTCTTGATGGCTTGAGCAATGTTTGAGGAAGTGAGAATGATAAGTTTTACAACCAAAGCAATGAATAATGAGGGAGAATAAATGATGATGCATAAAAAAAAGAATATATTGGCTTCAGGTAAAAAAACTAAAACAATTGGGACAGACATGATATCGTATACAGTGCTGTTTTTGCCTAACCATAATCATTCTGCATGACACTATAGACTATTAAGGACAATGGAATGAATTACTCACAAATGCTTCTGGACCATAAATTATGTGCCCTGGATGGTGCACATGCTTGTAGCCCCAATAGCATGTAACTAGGCTACTGTAGTACCTGGAGTCATAGATGACTGTTCTACATGGGCATAAAAAATGCAGGCAGGACACTAGTACCAAGTCCCATCTCCTGCTGCTACAGTTAGGAAATGCAACTAGAGGGTATACAGGTGCAATTGATACAAACCATCAGTAGAATGTGCTGTGCTAAAGAAGACCACTGTCATCTGCATCAGCTTCTATGACTCCATCTAAGGAGTTGACCCAAAGTATATATTTTACTATTGATCAGTTTGTATTGTTATGTTAGTGATACATGTGCCTTTGTCGAATACACAGAGATTGCTGGCAAACTATTATCTTCCAACAGTATCTTTTATTTTGGGAGTCCTTTTATAGGCCACCACACCTCGGGTAAGCATGTCACATTTCCAGTTTCTTGCTTCCCCCATGACCATTAAAATTGCTCCTCCTTCCCAATGTGCTCATTTACTCTTTCACTTCTGTATTATTTATTTATTTATTTGACATTTGTTAAAACCAGTATAGTCCATCTCGGTCACAAGACCTGTTTTCAGTGGAGGCCTGGAAAGAAAAGTTCCACAATTTTAAAAAATTACAAGATTTACAAGCAAACTGCAATACATTAGTATACAGTGAGTACATTGCAAGTTTAACTGTAATAACACTTTACACAAAGATTTATAAGCAGAATTAGTAGACATACGTATGCAGTGAATACATTACACATTTATATTAACGTTACAGAAAATTATAAACTTGACAAGACTTTTATAAATTTGACAAGACTTTTAACATGATACAGTGTCACTGCTTCAGTGATAGGATATTTGCACAATACCATTCTTCATGTTTGAATTGGAAGAATCAGTGTGCTGTTTAGATTAGTTCATAAGGAGATAGGAAGATAGGTGTAGTATGGTACATTTTTTTCTAGTCTTGACAGCACTTAATAGTAGTGGATACATTAACGTAATTAAAGGACATATAGCAGGGCAGATTGTGCATTAGCCTGGGGTTATGTATGTGCATAGCCATGATTTATTTGGTTGTTCTTTTAGGAAGGCTTTAAAGAGAGGTAGGCTAGGAGTTAGCCTAATAGTGGGAGGGAGGGTGTTCCAAGATTTAGGAACAGAGTGTGAGTATAAATATTTTTCTGGGTTTCTAGAAGGCTTGTAGATTTTAAGGAGGTTTTTATCTTCAGATCTGTGGGGTCTGTTTGGTTTGCAATGTTGTATGAATTCTTTCAGAGCTGGACAGGCAGTGGGCCTATAAAATATGTTGTGTGTGGTAATTCGGTGTATATATGAAAGCTGTTGTAGTAATTCTAACCAGTTTATTTATTTGAGTGATGTACAGTAATGTGTATGGTATTTCGAGTTGGTTGTGAATTTTGCAACTTTGTTGTACTATTGCTCTAATTTAGTCTTGGTGGAGTTCTGTAGATTTGTTAGTATACAGTAGAGAAGTGATGGGAGCAAGAAGGTTTTAACAAGGGTAGTTTTGGTTGTAGTGGTAAGGAACTGTCTGTATCTGTAGAGTATTCCTCATTTTTTATGGTTTTGTTTGATATTTTGTTGAATATGAGGGTCAAAGTTGAGTTTATCATCAATTATAACACCACGTAGTTTAGTTTTTTGAACAATGTCTATGATGGCATTGTTGGCTGCATAAATATTTAGTTGGCCTGAGTTGAAGGTGGTGGTTTTGGGGTGGAATATCATGTTTGCTTTTTTTAAGATTTAGAAAGAGTTGGGACTCTGTAAGCAATGATTCAATTGCTGAGAAAGATTGTTGGGTTTTGATTAGACATTCAGGGAAGGAACTGGTGGTGTAGATTAAGGTTGAGACATATGCAAACTATATTAATGTTCCTGAGGAAGAGGAGGTGTATAGATTATTGGTGAATATGGTAAAGAGTAAGTGTCCTAAGCTAGAGCCTTGGGGTACTCCTGTGGGTTTGGTAGGAAATGGAGAGTTGGTTTACCCATTTAACTGCATGTTTCCTATCATGGAGATAACGTTGGAACCACTGCAGTATAGAGGAGGAACAACCTAGGTTGGATAGTCTGTTAAGTAGTAAAGTGTGTGAAACAGTATCAGATGCTTTTGAGAGGTCAATGAATATTACAGCTACTAGGTGACCTTTGTCTCTGGGTTTGTTAATGGTGTTTGTAAAGGACAGTAGTGCTGTGGATATGCTGTGATTTGGCCTGAAGCCATGTTGAGTTTGAGAGAGCAGGTTATTTTGGAATATATATTTCATAATTTGTTGGTGAATACACCTTTTTATGATTTTGAATAGAGGGGATAGCACTGATATTGGGCAGAAATTAGAGATTTCTGTGTAATGTCCTCCTTTATGAATAGGTGTTATGTGAGATAGTTTCCATATTGTAGGGACTGTGGTTTCAGAGAGTGACCTGTTAGGATGCTGACTAGATATGCAATTGAGTTGGCTGTGAGTTTTAGGTATTGGGATGGGAAATATTTTGCTGATGTGCAGCAGGGTTTGAGCTTGAGTAGCACTATTTATTTATTTGAGAGGTGGGTATGGGATGGAAAGTGAAAGTATTGTTGGAGCTATTTTGTTGGTTAGTGGTATGGTCATAGGATTGATCTTTTGTGGAGAGTGTTAAGGAATTGTTGTTGGTGTGTAGGTTTAGTTGTGAGTTACCTAAGTTTGTAGAAGTAAGTAGGTCAGCTATGGATTTTATGAAATGTTTGTTAAATTCTTCAGCAATTTGTGCTGGGGGGCACTAGATGAGGGGGTATGGTGTTTGTTTGAGCCTGGGTTGAGGGGGGTAGTTATAGAGTCCCAACATTTTTGGAGGTTGTATTTGGGTTGAAGCTGGAGATTGGAGTAGTATGATTGTTTACATTTGTTGACTGTTTTGGTTACTCTATTATGTAATGTTTTATAAGCTTGGAGATTTTGATGGGTTCAATTTTGTTTCCAATTATCCCATACTATGTCTCTTTGCTTCATGAAGTCAGTGCAGTTGGCTGTTAACCATGGGTTTTTTTGTTTTCTTTACTCTCTTTGTTTGCACAGGGCCAGACTATCAATTATTTTTAAGAAAGTAGTATTGAAGTATTCTTCAACATCGTTTAGTGGTAGTGATGTTAGGGATGACCAGCTTATTCCATTTAGTAGGTTGCTGAGTGTTTCTTGATTGAATGTTGTGGTATTTCTAACTGTTTTTTTGGTATGTTCTTTTGGAAGGTGGGTGGTAAATCTGATGGCAAAGGCTGGAAGTTAGTCGCTTAGTGAATTTGTTAGTGTACCTGAGGAAGAGAAATTGGTTGGGTGGCATACAAGGATCTAATCAAGGGTAAAGTGGTTAGTGGAGTGTGTGTTGTAACTTGTAGGTTCAGTGATTAGTTGTTCAAACCTGTACAGGTTTATATTTGTGTTTGGAGAGTCTACAGTAATGGCTTGCCAGTTAATATTCATATCTCCTAAGATTATGGTTTCTAGTTTGATGTTTTCAGTTGTTCACGACAGTATGTCTTCTAGGACTGGTACATTGTTTCCTGGAGGTACATAGACTAAGAGAGTTTTTTTTTTAGAGTTGCTAAGATTTAGGTTATTTATTAGTATTTCAGCATTAAGGAATTTGGGTGGTTTGTGTGGGTAAGGAGTTATATTGAGTCTGGATATATAAAGGAGTGCTATCGCGCCACCCTCCTTTTTTTAGTCTCTCTAGTCTAAGGGTGGCATAGTTAGGGGGTATCATTTCAGTATATTTTATTCCAGAGTGTAGCCAGGTTTCTGTTATGACTAAGATGTCTAGGTTGTATTGTTCTATCCAAGCATGCAGAGAAGTTGTTTTATTGCATACGTTTCTTAGGTTTAGAGTAAATACGTTTAGGGACTTGGAGTTGGGTTGCACATTTGGCCTAGGATTTGGGTGTATATTACCACTTTCTATTAATTTCAGTATTAGCTAAGTTTGCAGCGAGTTGCATGTAATTTTATGCTATGGATTTATTGTAGGATAAAGGGGATTGATGTCATTGTCTGTTTTTATTTTGCTGTTGGGGTTGTAGGGGGAAAGTATAGTAAAATAGTTGTGGGCAGATATTTGAGTAATGCTTTAGTTGTTGGGATATGCTGGTGGAGGATGTTTTAGTGCTGCAGATGGGTATGGCTACTTTATTTGTAAGTGATGTGGCTGAGCTAAGCAGTGTTAATATTATGAATAAAATGGAGAATGTAAGTATCTTAAATGGGTTGTTGGACATAGCGGTTGTTGGTGAGTGGGGTTTATTGGTGTGTGTAGGATGTCTAATTCTGGAGTTTGGTGAGCGGATAGTTTAGAGATATGTTGTTATTTTGGTGGGAAGTGGTATGATTTGTTGACAGATGAATGTGGGTGAGGTCTGTGTAACTACAAATGTGAGGATATGTGGGCAAAAGGAGCGGGTCAGACCTGGACTGTCTGGTCTGACCCAGACCCTCTTTGCAGCTGTCTTCAGCAACAATTTATTTTTATTTTATTTTATTTTTATTTATTTAACATTTGTTGACCGGGAAAGTCCGAATAGGTTCCACAGATCCTGTTTTCAGCAGAGGCCCGGGGAGAAATGCTCCAGAAGCACAATCAGTACGATATTAAAACCAGTGAAAAAGCAAAAGGATATGTTACTTAAAAGTAGAGTTTTAAAATGGAGTGGAATGCCTTTAACAGTGAAACGTAACTTAGATGGAGTGAGCACAGAAACAGAAATGCTTACTGCATGGCTGATTGGTGACTGTGGATAGACTGCTGTGCAATAAGAAAAATACTTCTGGTGACTAGAATCTGATTACCTGTATATGCAGAGCAGTAGTATCGGCTGAAAGGTGCTGCTAAAGTTAATGGGATAATTTACATCTAAAATACATTTAAAATGTATGCAAAACTGTTTGTGAAGTGCAGGAGGATTAGAAACCAATCAGTAAACCTTACAAAAAGGTATGTTACTTTGGACAGTCACGCCAGTTTATAATTAAGGCAAATGTAGACATTATCTAATTTTACCCTGAATTTCTTAAAGAGATATAATATTAAAGCTGGAGTTAGGTACAGATAAAGAGGATAGGTAATGGTATGCTATTTTATAGATTTAAGTTTTTCTCAAAAGAAAATAGACTGTGATTTTGAGGGGGGGCTCTTACTGGAGTGGATTATGCAGCTGCTGCTTTCTGGTGATGAGCTCATCAGTCCAGTGGTTTGAATAAGGAACTATGCAGCAGAATGTACTAACACACCCACTAACACTTGTTTAAGTTAGAGCAGTTAAGGTATTTTACTGTCTAGACACTTGGAAGTTAGGCACCTATATTAGTTTTAAGTATCTTTAGTTATTGGACAGTGTCCATGGGTGCCCAGTGCATGAGTGAGGTATTTTTCAGGTTTCCACTTCTTGTTGTCAGGGGTGGAGACCTGCTTGACCCTAGGGATGGCTTGGTTTAATGAAAGAAATATAAAAAAATTAAAGAAAGCATTAGGTGGTCAGCACGTGCTGTGTGACCAGTTGCCAGCAATGGTAGCACTATGAATAGTAAGTAATAGCTCTGTCAAAGCTGCAAGAGTCAGGGGAAGGGCATACTGTATCAAGATAGGGTATATCCTAGTAAAATAAGTTAAATGATGTATGTATGAGTATGTGCCAGAGGATACATATTGATGCTATCATCTTGTGAGGTCAATGTTGAAGTTCTTGTATTGCCCAGCAGGAGAAGCAGTAATGCAAGGCCCTTTTATGCAAAGCCTATAGAAGATTTGTATTTTTACACACGTGCATGCTCATATAGAGTACAGAGTATGTATTGGCTAGATTCTGTTCCTTAAGTATTTGTGCCTACATAAGTCACTTCTGGCTCTTTCCCAAGTTGTGCTGCTGTATCAGGACTAGGCCAGTAAATCTTCCCCCCATTGAAGATGGGCAAGCTAATATTTGATGCTCTTTTGTATCCTTCCAATGCTGGCTTCTGCAGTGCACAGGCCACTAACTGACTCTATGTGGCTGTCATGACAACTTTCATATATTCCAAGGAACCTGCTGTCACATTTCAATTTTTGTGGTCTGTGCAACCATAGTTGCTGATATATGCTTCCTGTGCTACACATCTACATGGCTGTTACAGTGCTTCTGCCTGTAGCATATTGTATGTGCCCATATAACATGTACATTATATCCATATAGTTTGAATTTACTTTCATATCACTGCATTGAATATGTTTTATAATTTGATATAGACTGCTATGCAGTACTTTGGTTGTCTGTGATCTGTTTTTTTTTATTTTTGGCCTGAATTTATTTTTTTGCGGTTCTTGACATAATCATGACCCAAGTGAACATTTTTAATCCATCACACTAGTCACAGACTATAAACAGCATGGCAAGAACAGCTACAAGGATAGCAAGCTCTATGGAGTAGCATGAGGGCAGCCATAGATGTCTCCATACAACAGGAAAAAGCCTAGGCACTGTCACTTGAGACGTCTGTATCTGTTACATTATTTCTGATAAGCATCTCACTGCATGACTGCTTAGTTGATTCACTATCCAGTACATAAAGAAATGTTATTTAATTATGTGAAACAATGTTGTCTTTTCCCCCATCTTTATCCTGTGGGTTTTTGGATATGACTCAGATCAGATACTGCCATTCCAAAAGACTTCAGCCTTGGAGCTCCACCTCCTCTAGTCACAATAAGCTGCTGTCTACTACCTACTCCAGATCTCATTTGATGGCTCCAGGGACTGCAGTGCAATTCTGAGCTCTGTCATAGATCTGTTGTATCATTTTTGACACTCAGTGCGATATTTGCTTATTTTCTCTTCCCTTTCTCACTTTATTGAGTCAATCTTGTTAGGCCTAGATTACAGTTAGGCTTCCTTTGTAAGTGTTATTCTTTTTGTGTGTTAGTGTTTCTGGGTTTGTGGATTCCTTTTGTCTTTAGCTGTTCCAAAAAAAAAAAGTTTTTCTTTCTTGAATTTGTACTGTCTGGTAGGATAGGCTATGGCTTATCTTGACTTATTTAAAGGTGATGTCTTCTCCTTCACCATGGATAAGGAGATGGTGTTTAAAAATGTGTGCCATGTTGCCACAAATTGTAGTCACAGAATGCTTGTAAGCAGTACATTTATTGCATCAGTGCCTAATAGCCGGATACTGAGTGCTCTATTGATGCAGGCTTTTTTATCTTGGCTGTGAATGAATGCCAGGCCATGTTAGTGTTAAAAGGATTGTTGCCTTTGAGGGTATCCTATGACTTCCACTTCTACTTTGTTGAAGAAAATTGACAATGGTGAGTTGGGTCAAGGTCAGGGTGGCTCCAAGGACCTGAAAGTGCAGAATAAGGACCAGGGAACCATAAAGAAGCAGCTTCCCCACATTCTGATTAGTCAGATGTGAATATCCTCTGACTTTTGGTTTTTATGCATGCATCAGCACCAGGGATAATTCCTTCTTCCTGAAGCTGATCTCCCATGGTGCTGACTTTGAGGAAGTCATTTTCCCCAGTGTTAGTTGTTACTGGCCCCTATCTTGGCTAAGAGAACAAGTTTAGGTAGACTGACATTACTGCTAGGGAATATTCACTAGAGTCCTATCCCTCTCTACCTCAGATCTGATAGCTTCTCCACTTCAGATCCAATCATCAGATCCAGCTGTTGGCAGGTGGGCTTCCAAGCCTCTTCACTAGTCTTATCAGTTTGGTCTGCCTACTTAGTTAAGAGTCTTAGGCCTGAGGATTTGGAGCAACTGAAGTGTTCCTTCTTGCAGTCCCAGATACCACTAGAACTTATACCTGCCTCCTCCATTCCAATATCTGAGGGTTAGCTCCAGTGAGTGGTTTTCCTCCCTCACCCTTCAGCTCTGGGGCTTGTGGATCTGATTGTCTTGCCTCTGCCTGTGTCAGGTCCAGCAGCTTGTGGCCTCTAGAGGCACTGCTCTTCTAGCTTGACTTTCTTGAATCAATGATTGAGAGCCAAGCTCAGGTTAGAGCTGAGAGCTTGAAGCTGGGATTCTAGGGTTGGATTGGTGCCTCTTCTAATTTTAGAGTCTTCCCTCCCTCTCAGAACCTTGGCACATGATAGTTCAACTCTAATCTCAGCATCAGGGCAAGTTGGGTTGGCTCTTGAGTCAGGTGGCTCTGTTTGTTTCTTGGATCTCAAGGGTGTCAGCTCCAGGCTTTCACCTTTAGCCTCTGCCTTTCACATCATGGAAATAATGTTCTCCAGGCCATAGATGAGGTTGCTGGCAACAGCCTGAAATCCTTCCCTGTCTTCATCTGGACCTGTGGATACACATGAGAAAGCTCTGAGATAGACCATACCTCCAGGTTTCCAAACTATCCTGCACCCAGGGCCCTGTGTCTCTTCTACCACTCCCCAGCTTCTCCAATTCAAGAGAGTCTTGGTAAGAGTTGGTGCAAGAAGAAGCACCTGGATTCCCTGGAGGATACTGAACTCATTGAGGGAGACGGTTCCGCAAAGTCTCCCATGAGGATACCTCTTTTGGTGATCTAATGGAACTCCTTCATCAGTGCAAGGGTTGGACTGCTGAAGCTCCATTTCCAGAGGAGTCAGTATTTTTGGAGGCTTTTGGTGTGGCCCATCCAATTCTTGGATGGCCCTTCCCTCCAGATGTGCTTATTGACCTGATGTCCCAGAGGGCTTGGCGGGAACTGGATATGGTCAAATATATCCCAAAAAAATAAATAATATCTTGGCTCTCTTTATGTAACAGCAACACTGGAGTAAGCAAACCACTTTCATGCCA
Source organism: Protopterus annectens (assembly GCF_019279795.1). Lineage (NCBI taxonomy): Eukaryota > Metazoa > Chordata > Ceratodontiformes > Protopteridae > Protopterus > Protopterus annectens. The sequence continues at coordinate 1,058,636,797 of NC_056745.1, forward strand.
TTGTAGTGGTGTTATCCCCAAAATGATATTTTAGAGCAAAGTTCATTGGTTTATCCCCAAAACAGAGAATCTGGGCCATTTAGGGAAGTACACCTATGCATCAGTAACTTTCTTGCTGTGAGCAGTAAATTATTTGGCTCATTTGACAAGACTTCAGTGCAACATTGTCTTAGAAGTGACAAAGGTATTAAAGACACAGCAGGAGCTAGAGACTCAAAAGTGTCTCTTGATATAGTTGTCAGCATGGCAATCCCTTTCTAACATGCCTATGCAGCTGTTTTCCAACATGTCTGATGGCACATCCTGAGCTTCTAGCAGCACTGACATGCGTTGGCACACTTACATGGCATTATGTAATTGTGTGGGGTGCTTTAAGGTGTCCATTGTCAACTCCCCTTTTGATGTCTCATTTCTTTTTGTTTCAATGGTCAAGGACACATTAACCAGAGGCAAGGAGGATGAGACTAAGCTATCTGCCATCTGAGTGCACTTTGCCACACCTTACTAGTCCTTCTCTAGGAACCAAAAGGAGGGCAAGCACCATTTTTGTTTTAAAATCACAGCAGTATTTTCATGATGCATCTGGTGAGGGTGCCCCTTATAGCAAGGAGGGTAACCAGAACAGATGCCAACCACACATGATAGGAGTGGTCTGAAGAAACAAGGCTTCTATGGGAGGCTCTTTCAGTGTCCCTGAAGGGTTGCCTGACTGTTCTATTCTGGAGGCAATTGTGGAGGTCATATGTCTGTCCACCAAAAAGTTTTGGAGGCCATCACCTTGGAAGCATGGCTGTTGATTGCTGTATCCAAATGCTTTACAAAATAATTTTTATTTCTGCCAAGAAGAAATACCAAGACCATTCCAGACATTCCACCCCATCAGAGAAGAGATGCAGCTGCAAATGTTCAGAAGCTGCTTTTGAATTGAGTCATCCAAGAGGTCCCACTAGACCAATGAGTATTCAGGGGATAATTCCAAGTTCTTTTTGGTGCCAAAGAAGAAACAAAGACCTTCAGCCAGTTTTGGATCTAAGCAAAATGAACCATTATGTGAAGCAGGCCAAGTTCAGGATGGTAACTGTGGAGTCCATTCTGCCTCTATTGAGGAAGGATGATTGGATGTGCTTGATTCATCTCAAGGACAACTGCCATCATACAAAGATTATGAGGCATTCCAAGAGATATCTACTATTTTGCCTGAGAGATGACAATTACAATTTCAGAGTGCTGTTCTTTGGTCTCACCATTGGCCCTGGGTGTTTATCACGTGGCATGGAGGTAGTGGCAGTAGCTTGGCTCAGGTTTCAGGGTTTCCAGGTCTTTCCTTATGTGGATAGCTGGCTCCTTACTTCATCTGTGCCTGTCTCAAGAAATCACCATGAAGTATGAGAAATCCAGTTTACATCCAGTTCAGGTGTTGCAGTTCATAGGATGCCATTTAAATAACATGTCTCAAATAGCAAGACATTATCCCAAGGCTACTGGGTCACATAGCCACATCATTTTGCCTGGTACACTTGTCAAGGTACCATATGAGGACACTGCAGAAATGTTAGTGACTCAGTGGTCTTATTTAACCCAAGTACTTTCCCTTTGTCATGACACACATATGTCAAGCTCTGATCAGATGGAGGCTGTTGTCAGTCCTGGTTACCACCAGGAGTCCTTTTGCTCTTTCTCAACCTCAGGTCAAAGTCACTGCAGATGCCTCTCTTCTGGGATAGAGCTGGATCAGCAGTAGGTGAGCTAGGCAGTCACCAAGAGAACCCTGGTTGGAAGGGGCCCATGCTGGCTGGGAGGGAGCCTGCTTGCCAGGGGTCTGCCAAAAAATTTACCCTTTAATAAAAAAATTGCATGTCTTCTTTAAAGACACCATCTTTTTCATAGCTTTACATCCATGCATGTGCTGCTGTTACCTGTTTCTTCTTTTCTTTTGTACATCCCCATACAGAATTTAAATTCACAACTTTCCTGTCTGACTTTTTTATTTCTCCAAATCTTTTGAGTTTCTAATACTATGACACAGTTCTTGTACTATGATAAAGTTCATGAAATTAGTATTGTTTCATTCTTTCATGTCAACCAAAAGTGCTTTTTGCAGCACCCGTGATGTGCCCAGTAATGACTCCTTCCGCAGTTTATACGAGGTTACATGGATTGGTTAACATATCTAAATACAATTGTAGATTCTTTTTTATAAGACCAGTTGCTCCTACTACTAGTGGCACTGTCTGGGTATCTTTCTTCCACATTGCTCTCATTTCTGCCTACAGATCCTGATATTTTATGACTTTGTGTCTCTCTGTATGCAAGACACTGTAGTCAATGGGTGTGGTGATTTCAATGATCAATGTTACTTTTATCTTCTTTTCATGGACCACTATATCTTGTTTTCTAGCATCTATTTTTTGAACTGTTGGTAATGGGGGATCCCATGTGATATAAACTTCATCATTTTCTATGATGCTTTGTGGCTCATATTTCCAGTGTTTTTCAGCCACTTCAATACCATAAAGTTTGCACAATCCCCAGTGCAACAGTCTTGCCACATTATTATGCCTTTCAGTATAAAGTCCTTCTTCCAATAGTACGTCACAACCAGCAAGAAGGTGTGTGTCTGTTTCCAGTTTAGTTTTACAAAACCTACATTTTTCAGTTTCTCCCACATGTTCACTGGACTTTGTAAACCAACGTGCAGGTAGCCCACTATCGTGGGCTGCCAATATTGACCTTTCATCTCCTGGTTTAAATTCGCTTCTCCTTAACCATTCCTGCATTCATTCCTGATCAACATGAGGTTCTTCCAGGAATTCCAAGATGTTCGCCAGCTAGTCTGCTCTCTATTCACTGTGCTCCTCACTGATATGTAATTACCACCTATTTTTATCAACTTTTGAGTGAAATTTCTCCACAGTTTTTTTTTACAGAAAGTTTTTTTGATTATATTCCTTCACTTTGGGATTATTCATCTTTCGTAAAAGGTGAATTTTTGGATTATTTTACCTCAGAATAATCTTTGGCTTCAACAGTCTTTGGGCACGTGCACTCTACAAGCTACTCTCTGTGTCAGTTTTCCTGCTTTCATACCTCCCGTCTGGGTATGGCTGGCAACTCAGACTCCATGGATGCACAGACAACCAAGGCCAAATTCTCTTCTATGCTTTCTCCAGAGAAGGACACTGGCTCCAAGAGACTTAGAACCACTAAATCATCTAATCTACTGAAACCATAAAAGTAAGTGCTAAAGATAAAAGTGACTCTAACTTTCATTTAGAAGACTTAAAAATGGCATTACAACCCGTTCAGAGTGCTATACAGAATTTTTCTGATCAATTCACTGATTTTGGTAAAACTTTAAAACAGATTAATGAAAGAATGGATATACTTGAGAATAAGTATTTAGCTATAGAAATAAGAGCAGAGTCTATTGAAAGTAACTTAAAATTTAAAGATACTTTAATTGCTGACATACAAGCAAAACTTCTGGATTTAGAGGCAAGGAGTCGCAGAAATAACATAATAATCAGAGGATTGCCGGAATCTTATGAAAATCAAAATCTTGTTTCTGTGACTAAACAAATATTTGAGGCATTACTTAATTGTGAAACAAATACAAAAACTTTAACTGTAGAAAGAGCACACAGAGCCCTGTGTGTCAGACAAGACTCTACTTCACCTCGGATTATATATACAAGATTACTGGACTTTCAAGACACCCAGCGTATTTTAGAAGCAGCCAAAAGTAAAAAACATCTCATCTGGAATAAACATAAATTGACTTTTTCACAGGATTTACCAGCACTAATAAAATTAAACAGACAAAAACTATCTCCATTCTGTGCAGACCTGATTAAGAGGGGAATAAGATTTAGGATGCGTTATCCTAATACTCTTTCTTTCAACTATAATGATAAGAGCTATGTGTTTACAGACCCGAAAGAAGCAAAAGACATTTTTTTAAAAATATTCAAGACCCTTCCTGCTAATGACACACAAGAATAAAACTCCTAACTTATGTAAGTACATTTGATGTTTTAAGTTAGTGAGCTATATTTTAATAATATGATTTCTTGAATATTATTGAATATCTGTCATAGTTATGTCATGGAAAGAAAAACATAGATTTTTTGAGTGTGAAACAGGTGTTTTAATGATTCCTGGAGTTATCGCAAACTTAAATATTAATTTCCCAGTACATCACACCTTTACAATGTACCAGTATCAACATGGCATAGTTTATTTGAAAAACTACTGTTTTTATCCATCTAAGAATACATCATCAGAATGGAGGGAATAATATCTGGTCTCTCATGCTGCATAGCGTCACCAATCTTCACTGAATGCCTTGGATTTATCTTCAGAATCATTCACGAGCCTTTTCCCTTGACTTTTTCTTTCACATTGTCATAGCAGCACTAATGAATTGCAGTTCTGTCTATTCTGCTAGAATTGCGTTGCTCATGCTGCATACCTTATGTCTGTTGTCAGGTTTTCAAAGAGAAAATTATAAGGGTTGTAATCCGTTGCCCTTGGATGTCTGCTTGCCCAGAAGAAGATTTCCTGACTGCCTGAAGTTGCGCATCCGAAAAGCTGCTGATTTCTATCTTCGGAGACTATATTTTGACTCTAGCAGCACTGTTTTTTTCGTAAGTAAATCATTTTCTCTCTTGCAGGTTGGGACAGTGTGCTTCAAGAGTTATGGGAAGCCTCTTTCTCGTTCTATTCTGGCAATATGTACATGCAGAGGCGTTTATGCCTAAATAACTGACTTTTAAATTAAACATATTGTTGAATACAATTTTAATGCTTGTTTTAAGCTATGACTCTTTCATGTAGTTGGCGCAAAATAATTCTAGTATTTAGGAGATGGTTTATTTAAAATGTTTAATAGTTACTAATTGCTGATAATTTCAAATGACATTTACAAGATGAAATATATTGCTAATATGCTGTCGTAGGTGTATTGGATTAACTGTGAAAAATATGTAACCTCTTGCCTATATAGTTTAAGGTATATAATTTATGTTATAAATATATTCACCTGCATATTTTTGATGACTATATGGAATGTGCTTGGGTGTAGTACCATACTTAAAAGTTATGTGAAGCCCTTGGTAATCATTATAGTTTACATTAATGCATCTTCTCATATTATATATACACTCATGATAGGTATTAAAACATCAGCCTACATATCTTATCTATGTTTTGTTAAATAATATCTGACGCAGGTGTTTTCAAATATATTGATTGACCTTTTACTAGACTTGTTGAGGTTCTAATTACCAATTAGACTCTAATATACTCGAGTCATACAAATTGATATTGAAACTAGTAAAGATGATTAATCAGGAATATAATGTTTATAGGAATTGATATTACAAAGTAATATAGTATATCTTTAACTGTGAAGATTTTAAATTCTTAATAACTTTAATCCCTTTTGGTTGGAGACATATTTGTATTTTACTATACTTACACTTAACATGTATAAATTTAGTATTGTTGCATTAATTAAGTTGCTACATTTCTAACATTTCATTTCATATATTTACACTGTAGGGCAAGATCAATTACATATTTACTTTGGACATAATTATATTTCACTTTACAGGTGTTTTGTGAGTACATTTTTGAATAGGGAATTTATATGTCGGACATCTTGTGTTTGGACAGTTGTGTAAATATGTTTAGTTTTGTTAATATTGTTATAGTCCTTTTCAGGACTTTACTTAAATTTTCTTCACTTATGTATGTGATTTTGATAACCAAGTTTTTACATTATACGTATAATTTTTTTCATCTTCCCTGGGTAGATAAGTTATGGTGGGTAGACACTGGGGTAGGGAAGAGGGATATTTATGTGATTAGTGTTAAATCTACATTGAAATATTCATCTATAGATACTATCTGTTATGTTGAGATTAATTTTGGTTTAATTTCCTTATTTATTCTTTATTTACACACAAACAATTTATATTTCAACATCTTTTTTAACAGACTTTTAATAAATACATGACTAATTTACTAATAATTGATTCCTGGAACATAAGGGGGATCCAAAATAAAGACAAGAAATCCTTAATATATCATTTAATGTATAAATCACAAGCCAATATATGTTTTTTTGCAAGAAACACACATTCCTAGGGATGATTGGGACAAAGTAAGAAATAAATGGATTAAAAAAATAATAGCTTCAGGGGACACTTCTAACTCTAGGGGGGTGGCTATTATAATCAAACAAAAATTTCAAGGATCTATTATTGAAGAAAAATATGATAATGAAGGTAGATGGTGCTACTTTACTTCTTCCATACACAATTTGGATAAACCTTTGCTGGTACTAAATCTTTATGGCCCTTGTAGTAATCAACATATTTTTATTTTTCAGATATATAATATCCTTTCTTCCTACAAAGATCACTTTGTTATTTTAGGAGGGGATTGGAATGCTGTAATTAACCCAGTTATAGATCGTACAAGTTGTTCATCTTCTCATAATCAACACACATCCTTAGCTTTGGAAGACTTAATATTAGAACATAATCTTATAGACCGTTTACAATTCACTAAATACTCAAATAAAAATGATATTTATACCTATTATTCTAAATGCTATCATTCATGGTCCAGATTAGATTTTTTTCTTATTTCAAATTCTCTTTCACAGTCGTTAATGGATCTCACTACTGAACCTATATTTCTCCCTGATCACTCTAGAATCTTAGTAAAATTAAATCTAAATCTTAACCCTAGTCATAAATTTAATAGGAATACCTGGACATTAAATAATAACTTGCTCTCTAATGAAGAAGTTAGTAAATTGTGTATAGATATAATTCAGGAAATGGAAAATGATTTGGATTCAACAGATATTCCTTATGATAAACAATGGGCGGCATGTAAAGCCAGGTTAAGGGATATGTTTATTGGTAAAGCTGCATATCTTAAAAAGAAATTTAATAGTAAAGAAAGATCTTTAAAACTGAAAATTCACTCTCTTGAAAATCATTATAGATTAAATCTGGACCCCTCATATGAAAAGCAGATTATAGACTTTCAAAAGGAACTTATTTTATTACATCAAAACAACCTTTCAATATTGGAGCAAAGATTATTAACCACTTACTCAGAATGGGCTCAAATTCCTTCCAAAACCTTGGCAAGAATAATTAAGAAAAATTTTGATAGATCAAAAAATTTTCCTATACAATATAAACACCAAATATATAACACAGACAAGGAAGTTTTGCATCTCTTCTCATCACTTTATACAGAGTTATATTCCAAATCTTCTAATTCTATAGATAATAGTTATATAAATAGTTTTTTAAGTTCCATAAGATTTCCTATTTTAAATGAAAAACAGCAAAATAGTCTTTCATCTCCTCTTACTCTTTTAGAAATTATGGAATCAATTGATAGGCTAAAAATTGGCAAATCCCCAGGCCCTGATGGATTTACACCTAACTTTTTTAAATCATTTAAAACAGTAATTGCTCCCTTTCTTCTTAAAGTGTATAACTATATAAAAATAAATGACATATCTGATCTCCACTGGAATACTTCAAAAACCATACTAATTCTGAAAAATAATAAAGATAAAACTGATCCCTGCAATTGTAGACGATTTCATTAATCAATGTAGATATCAAGATTCTGTCTTCTATTCTTGCTAATAGATTGAAAAATGTCTTATCATCAATAATTTCACCAGATCAGACAGGTTTTATGTCCCATAGACATGTTTGGGACAACACCTTGACTTTGGAATCCATTATACATCTTACAAAACATGATAATAACCAATTATATGCATTGATCCTGGATGCTTCAAATGCATTCGATAGAGTGTGTTGGAATTTTCTCTTTCAGACTATGTCCTGTTTTAATTTCCCCTCTACATTTATAAATTTCATCAAAACTCTATACAAAGAATCCTTTACTAGATTATATATTAACGGAATCACTTCAATTCCTATAAAGATGACTAATGGTACGAGACAGGGTTGTCCTTTATCTCCCTTTCTTTTTAACCTGTATTTGGAACCTTTACTTTTGTACATAACACAAAATACATTTCACAGGATTCCTAGGATTCACAACAATAATTTATTTTTCTCCGCTTTCGCGGACGACTTAGTCATATTCTTTCAAACTCCTATCTCAGACCTTAAAAAAATAATGAATTCTATTGAGAAATTTTCACTTGCGTCAGACTATCACATTAACTCTCAAAAGACTCATATTTTCCCTTTGAATCATTTGGCTCATAAACCTTACTTATTCCCTGTTTCTCATTTTCATATTACTTACGGGGTTAAATATCTGGGTATTCATATGGAGCATAATAGTTTATCCTCATTTCAAAATAACTTATATAAAGTATGGTCAATAATAATGCTAGACATGTGTAGATGGGAACTTCTGAATTTATCACTTCTACCAAAAGCTGCTATAATAAAAATGAATATCCTTCCCAAATTTCTTTACCAATTTAGTTATTCAGATCAAATAATTCCGAAATCTTTTTTTGACAAAGTTAATAAAGAATTAGCTAAATTTTTGTGGTTTCCCAAGGCAGTTAGGATTTCTTATTCTAAATTATCAACTTCTAAAGATAAGGGGGGTTTAGGTTTGCCAAATTTTTATCTTTATTATTTAATTGTCCTGGCAAATAAACTTTTATCCATTTCTAGAATTAATAATATTCACAAAAACAATACATCCAATTGGGTTAAGATTTGGCATCAATATATCATATCCAAAAGCATAAACCCTGATGCCATTCCATTCATATCTACTGATAGCATGAGTACTCTCAAAATCTCGTTTTTCTTAAAACATAAGATCAAAGCATTTCAGGAATTATTAAGACTTATCAAAATGGATAATATTTCACATATACTTCAACCAATCTGCCTGAACCCAAATATTAAATTGAATAATACATCATTTAACCTTACAAATTATCCCCTGATAAAAAATATTAAGATTTGGACATTTCTGAAATATAAGGACCTATCCTTGGCTGATTTATGAAAGTTGCTGAAGGTCAACTGTATATATACCACAATACTACGTCAAATAAGGGATGTGGTTATAAATTATTGTGATCTTACTAAGCCAAGAGAACAGGATCTTAATAATTTAGAAACGATAATTAAAACATTATCACTACCTGAAAAAATGTTGTCAAAATCTTATAACTTATTAACTAAATTAATACAAGATTCGTCATGTCTTTTTTCGAATTTTTGGGTTAATCACAATCCTCAATTAACAGATAACCAAAAACTTTTGGCCATTAGAAATACCCTGGATTACTCCCCTTTCAAGAAATTGGCGTATACCCAACTGATGATTACTAATAATGCTTACTATACTCCTTCCAAACTTAACAAGTTTGATGTGAACAAATTTCCGTCATGTCCTTGTTGCTCCTTTCCCAAAGCTGATCTTTTACATATTTTTTGGTATTGTCACTTTTCACATAAACTTTGGACTTCCTTGAAAGTAAGGTTAGAGAAAATGGGTATCATAAATCCACTTTATCATGGGAAATTGCAATCTTACATATACCTATAATTCATCTCTCTAAATTGGATACACATGTGCTCGTGTTCATTTGTTCACTCATTAAACTGTACATTACCAAAAATTGGCTTGACCGCACTAAGTTAAATTGGAACGCCTTTAGAACAATGGCATACTTGTATATTTCTGCACATAAAACTATGTGGAAAAGTCCTAAGAAAAGGGTTTTAAATAATAAAGTTTTAGAGAAGGTCCTCTTCATTATTAATAATGACTAATAGTTATCAAACATATTGTCACAATATAATATCAGGATTTGTTTACTTTTATACTTCACTTTCTCATATTGACTATAGTCTCATTTCATCCTTTTTTTTTTTTTTTTTGTTTCTTGGTTATCAATTGTATATATTGTATATATTGTTATATGTTGTTATGTTCTCACCTTCATGAGTTGTTATACATTATTACAAGGTGTATTAATTTAATCAACTACTATATGATGATATTCATAATGTTTTGTTGTTTTGTTTGTTATGTCATACTTTACAAATCAATAAAAAGATTTTTGAGAAAAAAAACATGAGGTTCTTCCAGAAGTTTTCCATACTTGCAACTATATTTATACTTTTTCCACATTTCTTGCCTTCTCATCTGGTTCTTCATCTTGTATTCTTTCTTTTGTTTTTTGGTGTATTCAGTTGATGCCTGATTTATATCTACTTCTGGTTTGATTTCCTTTCCTGCTTGACACCAATATGCTTCTGCTAAATTAAGCAGAAAAATAATCTTAGATTTATTCTCCTTATGTTTCAAAACTTTCACTACATTTGGCTCTTGTGAGGTGAGCAGATATCTGTGGAATCCCATAATTTCAGATCTATGCATGTAAACAATTTCAAAGAGGCCCATCCCTCCATCGGAACAGGGAATATATAATCTTGGCATACACTGATTTTTATAAATCATTTTGTGAGCATGAAGCATCCTTCTTGTTTTCCCATCTAATCTATCCAACATGTTTTGGAGCCAGTCAATCACTCCAAAGCTGTAAGTTAGGACAGGAAGTGCAAATCAGTTTATAGCTTGTATTTTGTTCCTAGATGTCAACACTGTTTTCAAAATTAATTTAAGTCTTCTAAAGTATTCCTTCCTAAGTTTTATTCACATTTGTTCATGTTTTGTTGTTTATCCTTCAAGTCCCAAATATTTATTCACTCCCTCTTGTCTGCAGAGTTAAATGTCAAATGTATCAGTAAGGTTCATCCCCATTATAACCAAGAGGTGTGGGTGTTGCTGTGTGTGTGTGTGTGTGTGTGTGTGTGTGTGTGTGTGTGTGTGTGTGTGTGTGTGTGTGTGTGTGTGTGTGTGTGTGTGTGTGTGTGTGTGTGTGTGTGTGTGTGAAATGCCCTAGTCATGAATGGCAAATTTGTTAATTTACCCTAGCTAGGAATTTCAGGTTAATTCATTTATAGAAGGTTGCAAGGCTAATGGCCTAACAGCCCTTCCAAGTTTAGCCATATTTATCCAAAGTTACCCCAATTATCAATAGTTAGGTGAGCAAAGTTTGCAGAGGTATTAGTCTGTGGTATGGTAAGTAATAGCAACTGTCTTTGTCCATGAAGAACACAGGCACCACCCCAAAAATTTATAATTACCTATCCACTGATCCAGGGTGCATTTGAAGAGGTTCAGGGAGGGGCTGTGCTTCACATAAATGGGAAGCTTGTTGCAGAAAAGGGGTAGTCTCTGCGAGATATACTGATATATCCAGCATGATTTGTTCTTGTCAGAGGCTAGGTTAAGATCCCTGGAGTGAGTGACCCTTATGCAGTTTGATTTATGAATGTGTAGCATTTCTATTAGGCCTGGGTCAGAGATTACCCTGTAAGCCAAGCATATGTCACCCCTTAGTAACCTGTAGGAAAGAGAATATGGTGACTGGGCTTTTAGTCTTTCCGCATAGGACTTGTTTTGTGTACCCTGTATTTTCTTGGTGAGAAACCTCTGTTGTCTCCCCAACTGTTGCAAGTGTCTGATGAGATTCATACAAAAGGGATCATTGCACTCAAGTATTGGTCTGATGACGTCCAAGTGTAATGGAATTATAACATCTTTTGATCTAGATATTAGGCCTTTACTTATGAGACGTGCCACACAGAAGGACTGCCTTACCCATGTGGATATGTGTTGGTCAAAGTTCAGACTGTTATCAACCTGACTACTCAGATAACATACCACTGGGTCTACTCTTAGTAGGGGGGTGATGTTTATGTTGCAATAGGCAGGGGTGTTAGCTTTCCCAAAGGGAATAATAATACATTTCTTTGCATTTAGCATCAATCTGTGGCTTTGGCACCAATAATTTGTCTATGTCAATCCTTTCTTCAGTATAATTTGTTTACGTTAATCCTTTCTTCAGTATATTATCATCTTTGGGGGACTCAGTGATCGCTCCCAATTTGTAGTCGTCAACAAACATGGTCAGCCACAGGCCATACCTGTTTGCCTGGATGTTTGAAAAATGAATTCTGAACAGTAAAGGACCCAGCACACACCCCTGTGGTACAGCACTGGTGAATTCACCCACCTTGACAGTATGTGTCCTCTGGCTACCCATCTGGTGATGCACGGGTTAATATCCACTTCGGAGAGTTTCTCAATAATACCCAACTGGGGAACTATGTTAAATGAGTCATACCCAAAAAGAGCTAGCAGGTGCAAACGGCCGAAGCAACACTATGAACATCCAAACAGAGCCAGCAGCACCAAGGACACAGACTTCAAATAGTTTATTAAAAATAAGTATCAGACCGGTTTTGGAATATAGCCTTCATCAGTGATAAACCATACTAATAAATGGTGTCTTATATACAAAAAAGTCACATAACTTCCTGTGATCTCCTTTCCCCTTGACAACAATATTACTACATTTTATCACTGAGGCCAGGTGCAAATAATCTTCCTAATTTTACAATCCATTTTCTTTTCTTTATAATTCAAAATGGAATGCCAACCAATCTTAAAAGATCTATCCCCCACAATTTTATCAATCACAACAAAAGAAAATCTGGCAGTAGGATGAGACTGGGTATGTCTATACAAGGGCATTAGTTATCTGTTCGTTACAAACATCACTAAATGCTCAGACATCCGATGCCATAAAGGTCTAGAAGTCTGCCCTACCTAGAAGGCCAAGCATGTACAACCAGACAAATATACTACCCAGTTTGACCCACAATTTGCATAGATTTGAATGTCAAAAATCCTACCAGTATTTTAAACTTGGGGGTGTCTGATGCCATCATATTGGTAACTACCTATGGCTGGAATACAAATTTATTGAGGGAAGTGATCCAGAAACACTGGAATATTCTTATGGTAAATGAGGAGCTAGGTGAAGTCTTGTCAGAAAGATGCCATTTCTCTTATTGTAGGGGGAGAATGTTAGGTTCATATTTTTCACACTATAAAGAGGTATATAAAGAGGATCAGATTAGCCATCAGATAACCCTTACAGGGGATAGATTGGTAGGATCTTATGCCTGTGGACATTGCACATTTTATAAATACATGTATAAACAAAGCAATTCACCAGTAAAAATGCTGGTAGGATTTTTGACATTCACATCTGTGCAAATTGTGAGTCAGACTGGGTAGTATATTTGGATGGTTGTACATGCTCTGCCTTCTATGTGGGGCAGACTTCTAGGCCTTTACGGCATCGGATATCTGAGCATTTAGTGACATTTATAACAAGCGGATAACTAATGCCCTTGTATAGAAATACCCAGTGTCATCCTACTGCCAGATTTTCTTTTGTTGTGATTGATAAAATTGTGGGGGATAGATCTTTTAAGATGGGTTGGCATTCCATTTTGAATTATAAAGAAAAGAAAATGGATTGTAAAATTAGGAGGATTATTTGCACCTGGCCTCAATGATAAAATGTAGTAATATTGTTGTCAAGGGGAAATGAGATCACAGGATGTTATGTGTCTTTTTTGAATATAAGATATAATTTATTAGTATGCTTTATCATTGATGAAGGCTAAATGCCGAAACTGGTCTGATACTTATTTTTAATAAGCTATTTGAAGTCTGTGTCCTTGGTGGTGCTGGCTCTTTTTGGATGTTCAAACTGTGTTAAATGCCTTGGCTAGGTCAAGGTAGATGATATGCACTTTCTTTCCCATGTCCAGGGCCTTGGTGACCTTCTTAAAAAACCCAACCAAGTTTAAAAGAAATGATCTACCCTTAATGAATCTGAACTGGGTTGGGTCCAGAGTCTGGAGATTACCTATGTCCATGTGGATAAAGTCCATAATGATTTTTTCCATGGCTTTGCAGATGAAGCTATTCAAGCTTATGGGTCTATAATTTCCATAGTCAGCTGATGGTCCCCCTTTGTGCAGAGAGATTACTGTTGCTGTCCTCTATTCTGTCAGAACAGAGCCAGTCCACAGGCTGTGACTAAATAGGAATCCAAGTGGGTCTGAGTCAGGCTCAAATCCTGTATCTTGGTTATAGGAGACAAGAGCCTGAATCCTCTACCTCTATGATACCTTCTATCTTCCTAACAAAAGAAATTTGAACAAAGCCTTAGATAAATGGGGGGGGGTAAAGACCTAAAGATTGGAACAAATAACAGGATTTGTGTTATCTTGCATTTTCTGAAGCATATGAAGTCTGAAAGTCAAATGTATGTCATTATTTAATTACTTCAATCTTCAGTAGTTTACCAGAAAAGCACAAATTCTAAGAGGATCAAACCGAAAATATGAGGCATAAACTTGGACATTCTGTAGAAATCTGGACAGTTGAGAGGTCTGACACCAACTGCTTCAGTGCATTTTCAAGGAATAATGTGTTCAGTGCATTTTCAAGGCAGTGAGCCTCACTTTATTTTCAAGAAATACCGAGCTTCAGGAAAGAGTAGTTCACTGATGCTAGTGCTGTTTTCAATGTGCAACTGTTTTGCTGAACAAGTGGTTGTCACTATGCTATAGGAATTAAAAGCAGTGTTACTAGTACAACAGGCAGTATCTATACTTTTGGTGTAGAAAGCTGTGGGTTCTATTCCCACAACATGTAGAGGGATTTTTGCTTCTGTGTTGCACTTTAAGTGGGGGGGGGGGGGTACTGCAGTCCTGAGTTTGTCCTTCTTTGGATAAGAGGCCTAGTAACTATTAACATGCTGTTCATTTGCCGTCCATTTGTCTGTTGCAATATTACCAGCTTGCCAATTTTATTTAATGTAACACAGAAAATTCATTCTTCAAGGGCAGCAGGCACTGCATTTGTATATAAAACACTGAAATATAAAGTTGTTGGAAGACATAAGCTGTCACGCTGCTGAATGTAATCTTAACAGCAAGCAAAATATGAAATATTAAGATAAGATGAACCACCATGGCATGATAAACTTGCAGTTCACAGGTTCCAAGATAAAACCAATTTTTTAATAAGTTTTACAATAAAACAAAGTGTAAAATACTTCAAGGGTAGATAAGAGCATTTAGTCATTGACCTTCTTCAGATCCTCACCCTCTAAACCAATTGAACTCTTTAAAACCACGTTCCATCAAATCAATGAAAAGCAAGAAATCCAAATGACCAATAATAATTGCATTCAAAACTCAATTTTTTATTTGTTCATAACCTCAACCACACACCAGTTGGACTGAAACAGGAAGCTAGTTTGTTGAGATGGGGTGCATCCAATAAACTGTATTAAAATCCAATAACAACCAATGTCAATAATATAAAGAAAGCCAAAGACCAATGTATATACATACAGTCTAGACATTCTAGTTGTCACAATATTCAATTCCCAACCAATCAGGAAGTCAAAATAACCAATGAGCAGCCTCTTGCTTCTATCCATCAGGATATCCAATGCTAAAACAATTAAACATAAGCAGGAAGCTGAAAAATCCCTGACCGGTTTCCTTACAATGATAACCTATAAGGAATTCACTCAAATAAAGGACATTTTTCGTCTGTGTCCAATGACATTCTTTTATGAAGCAAAGTGTATCCAATTGATGGATATCAAGTCACAAACGCAATCAGCTTCTATTCAAAAAGACTACACAACCAGTTCACCGTCATGTTTACTTTGTAATCAATCAAGTTTTTTAGTTCTTTCTTTACATTTTGATCAAAAAATTAGTAAAAGGAAATATCAAAGTATTTCACAAGAATAATCAGATGCTTCACGTTTATTTTAAAGGAAACACATAGTGGGATCAAACTTTTTTACATAAGCCCTTTTCCTTCAAAACAAGTTTAAGTGGAATCACACTATTGAAACCAGGCATACGATCAGCTCTAACTCCATGATCCACTTAGTTTGTTGTAACTCAGTTTTATTACATATGTCACCTCTGCTAATATTTTCCCTTAGTTGGCTCAACACCATAAATTCAAATATATGTATACCATTAATTTTGATATGTTCATATAAGGCATTGGTCTCAACTTTATTTCTAATGTCTGATAAGTGATGAAGTATTCATTCTTTAAAAGGTCTGTTGGTTTTACCTACGTAACAGGCAGTGCATGAGCCACAGGTAGTTATGTATCCAATGTTGATACTTTTACAGTTCACTTGACCATAAAAAGTATACTTCAGCCCTGTAACTGGATGGATAAAAATATTACTATTACGTATGTGTCTGCATGCTTTGCAGAAACCACATTTTCAAGTGCCCATTCCTTCTGTGGACAAATCTCTTCCATTACGTTGTATGTCAAAGCCATCCTTCTGACAAAGCAACCTCTTTAAATTCTTTCTATTCCTAAATGTAAAACTCAGATGTTCCCCAACTATATTTTTGATTTTAGGGTCCGAGGTCAAGATAGACCAATACTTTCTTTTTGTCTCATAGATGAGGGAATTATCAGCGCTATAAGTTAATGTGCATCTTAATTTCTTTTTCTTTAGTTTCAATGTAGTATCTGCAACATTTTTTTCTCTCTGAAAAGAATGGTCGACCCCTGGTTTGTCTTAATCCTAATACTTCATTTTGTTCTTTGTAAATATTTTGTTTATTATATCCCCTTTTTGCAAAGCAAGAAATCAATTCATCTTGTTCTTTGGGAAAGACATCAGTCTGTGTGCATAACTTGGAAACTGGGACAACCTGATTATCCCTGTTATCGGTGTATGATTCAGCAGTCATGCATCTATTTTCCATTGGCATGGTTTCTGTGACCTGTATAGATTACTGTGTCAGTTTCTGAGGCTGTCAGTGCTTTCTGTGTATGTTTCTAAGACTGACAGATATCTGTGTGTATGACTCTGAGACTGGAAAAGCCTTCTGTGATTGTTTATGTGACTTGCAGTTATTTTTGTGAATGTTTTTGAGGCTAGCAGAGCTTTCTGTCTCTTTTTTGTAAGTTGGTAGAGCTTTCTGTGTATGTTTCTGAGGTTGGCAGATTTTTTGTGTGGGTCTAAGGTTTGCAGAGCTTTTTATTTAAGATTCTGAGGCTGGCAGATCTTTCCATGTCTCTTTCTGAGGGTGAAAGAGAGTGAAAGAACTGTCTGTATATGTTTCTAAAGCTGACAGAACTTTTGGTGTCTATTTCCAGGACTGGATGACCTTCCTGTGTCTTTTCCTGTGGTTGGCAGAGCTTTCTCTCTCTCTTTTTCTGAGGGTGGCAGCGCTTTCTGTGTTTATTATTGAGATTGCTAGAGATTTCTGCATCTGTTTTTGAGACTGCCAGTCATTCTGTGTCTGTTTCTTAGGGTTTATATTAGAACATCGAAGTACTACTACATTGAATGTTCTAATATTGAACCATTTCACTCAAAACACCACAACATCGAACACTCAGAACATCGAATTTTTTCCCAGGGAAAAAATTCACTGTTCCAACAAACATACACACAACACAAGCACACCAAAATACATAATCCACAAACATACACTTCACAAAACCCTACACTTAACCATACATACACTACTAGCTATCCACTTACCTTAACCCAACATTAACCCTAAGGTCCGTAGCTACCGCACACTCATCTTACCTGCTCTCTAACCCTAAAGTCCCTATCGCACACTCACCTTACCTGCTCCCTAACCCTAAAGTTCCTATCACACACTCATCTTACCTGCTTCCTAACCCTAAGGGCCCTATTGTACGCTCACCTTCATTCGCACACTTACCTTAACCTGGTCCTTAACCTTCGCTTCACAGTCAAGGAAATAGTGAAGCTGCAGAAAACGGCTCACTGAATACTTTCCCTAGGAAAGTATTTGATATTCTGCAGCTTTGCTATATTCAGCGTTCAATGCAAAGGGTTCAATATTAGTACATTCAAAGTAGTAATACTTCAATGTACTAATATAAACCCTGTTTCTTAGACTTGAAGAGCTTTCCCTGTATGTTTCTGACACTAGCACAGCTTCCAGTGTCTGTTTCTGAGGCTTTCTGTCTTTGATTCTAAGACTGGAAGAACATTATGTGTCTGTTTCTAAGACTGGCAGAGCTTTTTCTGTCTGGTACAGAGCATTGCAGTGCTTTATGTGTATAATTCTGAGGCTGGAAGAGGTTTCTGTGTATGTTTCTGAGGCTGGCAGAGCTTAGTTTGTTTTTGAGACTGGTGAGCTTTCTGTGTATGGTGTATGATTCTTAGTCTGCCAGAGGTTTCTGTGTCTGTTTCTCTTAATCTGTTTCTAATGTGGGTGTGACATGCCCATGCACTGGCCCAGTAATCAAGGAGCCTCAATCTTCACCACTAACATCGGTGAGGGGCATCCACATTGGGAAGGATAACAAATACACACACAGTAAAGTACAATTTCCCTTAAGAGCACTCAGAGATCACAGTCAGTCTGGGGCTGGTTTCTCCCTTTCTCTCCAGATCCCCAATAAGACTCCTCACTGGCACAGCTATAGGATGTAGATCTCAGCCTAGTGGTCAAGCTAAGCCTCCAGCACCCTCTCTGTCCAACCAGTGTTTTGTGCACACACACACACACACACACACACACACACACACACACACACACACACACACACACACACACACACACACACACACACACACACACACTTTGAGATATGAGTTATATACAAACACACAGACACACCTGTGAATGGCTGGCCCAGGTTCTCCAGCTAGGCCCCCTTCTCTGGCAGTATATAAGGTAGAAATCACTGCCACCAACCACTAATACCAGCAACTAATATGTCTGTTACTAAAGGGTGTACAATTATTATTGTGCAATATTATTATCCAAATGGTAAGTGTAACTGAACAGCTAGGCTTATTGGAATGGCTTAGTATAGTATCATTATATACATGCAATGTACTCTAAAGCTTAAATTATTTCTACACAAACCAGCCACAGTTGAAAGGTTCAAAAATATTTAGTAATCAATAATAAAGAACACAAGACAATACTTCTTACTACACAGTGCTAGTCAAGAGTTCAGAGATCACAGGAAAATGCTTAAAATAATACAGTAGATTAGTGTTGACATCAGTACAGAAAACGGCTAGACTAGACTTACTATTTCCTATTTATATCTAAGAGAGAACACAGTTCTAAAATAAACTTACATATAGAGCAAGACAGTGCTGGTGATGTTGAATGTTCTGAAGACAAATGCAAAATGCTCTGAGTCTCTCTGTCCTTAAATTGATGGCACAGTACTACTGACTCATTTCAGATTCTATCATTTTTTTCTTCTCATTCCCAGGCTAACAGAAACTCAGAGTTTGGTAGCCCTTTTGATTGTGCACCTGGTCAGGAAGCTACAGCAGTAAATGACATTATACATGCAAATTTGAGCAATTGACTCTGGTCTCAAAACAATAGCAAGAATTCCTTCATCCAGATATCTCGGCTCCGAGTTCTGAGATCAAACAATTATACAATGCTAAACTTATTATCTTTCCTCCAGCAGAGAGCAGTTACATTTTTGAAGTTCAACATTTAAGAAAGAGAACAAGCATGTGGCTTAGATTAATATTTACAAATGACAGAATTATCTACAAAGTCCTATCTAGCTAGGCTGGCAGCCTTCACATATCTTCACATATCTCCCTCCTGTGGATCTCAAGCTAGTTTTACAAGTGAGAGGGTTAGGTCTATCTGAGTATACCTTACCCCATTCCCTGTCTTGAGAACCCATCTGTGTTGGCATTGCTAATCACACTGTGGTGCTGCAGTGACATATCATATGCTTGCAACCCTAGGCTCCATCTTAACAACTTGGCATTTTCCTGGCTGGCTCTGTTTAACCATGTTAGGAGATTGTGATCTGTCACTACCGCAATTTTTTTCCATATAGATAAGGCTGAACTTTCTGCAGTGCCCACACTGTGGCTAGACATTCCTTTTCTACAGCTGCATCACATTCCTCCCTGAGTTGGAGCCTATTACTGAGATAAACCACTTGGTGCTCTTATTGCTCTGAGAAATCTGGCTAAGTGTAGCCCCACCACATGGTTTGAAGGATCCACCTGCACAAAAACTTCTTTGCTGTAATCTGGACTGGCTAACATAGAGGGTCATCTAAAAGCCTCTTTAAGCTTCTGGAATGCCTGCTCACATACTGTGGTCCACACTACCTTATCTGGCCTGTTCTTCCTTGTCAGGTCTGTGAGGGTAGCAGCTATTGTACTATAACTGGGGACGAACTTTCTGTAGTACTCTGCTGCCCCTAAGAATGCCTTCACCTGCTGTTTGGTAACAGGTGCAGACCATGCATGAATAGATTCCACTTTGGCATGTTATGGCCTGATCTTCCCACGTCCCACTCTATGTCTCAGGTAGGAGACCCCTGCCATACCCACCTGACCTTTGCTGGGCTTAATGGTCAACCCTGCCCTCTGTAGTCTGCCCAGCACCTTCCTGACATGTTGAAAATGCTCTTGCCAGGAATGGTTGAAGACAGCAATATCATCTAGGTTAGCAAGGGCAAACCCCCCTGCTGGGATATGATCTACCAGCTTCTGGAAAGTTGCTGGGGTATTTTTCATCCCAAAAGGCATATTTATGAACTCATACAAGCCAAAAGGAGTCACAAAGGCTGACCTCTCTCTAGCACTCAAAGTCAAGGTCACCTGCCAGTAACCCTTGGTAAGATCAATTGTTGTAAGATACTTAGACCCACCCAGCTGCTCTAGGGCTTCATCTATCCAAGGCATGGGGTAAGCATCTGAATCTGTGTGATGATTCAATTTCTTGTAGTCCACACAGAACCTGGTGCTGCCATCTTTCTTTGGCACCAGCACCACTGGGGAGGCCCAGGGACTGTTAGACTCTTGAATTACCCCTAGTTCAAACATTTCCTGTATCTCCTCCCTCAGAGTCTGTTTGACTCTCACAGGCACCATTTAATGGGCCTGCCTAATAGGCCTTTGGGGTCCTGTTTCCACCTGCTGCTGCACCAGGTGGGTGCACCCTGGTTCTCCAGTGAACATGTCCCCAAACTCCTGTAACACTGCTATGATTTCTTGAACCTGGGTAGGAGACAGCTGCTGGGACATTGCTACCCCTTCCACTGAAGTGGCAGTCCGAGCCTTACTGAGGAGATCAGTCACCAGATCTCCCTCAGACTCGTCCTGCAAGCAACTGAAAATACTCAGCACAAGGGGCTCCCTATTAAGGTAAGGTTTCGTCATATTAACATGGTACAATTTGTGCTCCTGCCTAGCAGCTCCGCCATGTAGTTAACATCACTTACGTTTCTTACCTTGTAGGATCCCTCCCAAGCTGCTTGCAGCTTGTTGTGTCTGACAGGAATGAGAACCATTAGCTGCTGCCTACAGCATACTCTCTAGCACAAGCATTCCAGTCATACCATACCTTTTTCTGTTGTTGGGCTTCTGCCAGGTTCTCCCGGGCAAAGCCCGTGAGTTCCCTGAGCCTTGTCCTGAGGTTTAGGACATATGCCACAACAGACTCCTTGTGAGAGTCACACTCATCTTCCCACTCATTATGAATTAAATCTAGGGTCCCCTCTCCCTATGCCCATACAACAACTCAAAGGGCGAAAATTCAGTGGTTTCCTGGGGAACCTCTCTGCATGCAAATAACAGATGGAGAAATATTTGTCCCACTCCCTCTTAAACTGGTCTGCAAATGCTCATAGCATGGACTTGATTGTTGAGTTTAACCTATCAGCCAGACCATTAGTATGGGGATGGTCTTCAGATGCTTAACCCCATAGTACTTCCACAGACAAGCCAGCAGGTCTGACATGAAATTGGCACCTCTGTCAGTCAGTATTTATTTTGGGAAACCTACCCTGCTGAAAATTTTTAACAAAGCATTTGCCACATTTTCTGCCTAAATAGAGCACAAAGCCACTACCTCAGGGTATCTTGTAGCATAATCTACTACCACTAGGATATACTTTTTCCCTGTGGAGCTTGGGGTACCAAGAGGCATGACAATATCCATAGCTACCCCCTGAAATGGCTCCTCAATCACAGGCAAAGGCATAAAGGGAGCTCTCACCTTGTTTCTTGTCTTGCCTACCTTTTGGCACTTCTCACAGGTCCTGCAGTACCCTTTTACATTTCTGGAAATTACAGGTCAATAGAAGTTCTGCATAATACGTCTCTTTGTATGTTTTATGCCCATATGTCCTGCAAAGGGAATATCTTGGGCAATGGCTATAAGTCGGTAGGCACTAGGTACTACCAAATACTGTATTCTCTCACCTTCTATACCTCCCTCAGGGATCCACTCTGTATTCAGTAACACTTTGTCCTAGTATACAGATTCCCACCTTACCTTGAGAATCTAGTCCCTCACTAGCTACCTCTCTCAGGTCTTGCTACGTAGGGTCTGAGAGCAGAGCCTGTTTCAACTCTCTGTTTCTAACCCTCACCAACTCCCCTTCCACAGGACATCTGGTATCCTCTGACAGCAGTGCCTCACTGTCAGCCTGGGTATTGCTACTCAACTCTACCCTTGCAGTCCCTCTGTCCAAGGGAACATCAGTACCCACCAGCAGCTGTGGCTCACCCTCATTCTCACTGCTACAGTGTAGCTTCATCCCTGAATTAACCACCTCAACAGTCCTAGCTGCAAGTATGCATTTTGTCTGGGTCTCCCCCAGTCTACCAGACCCACATGCTTATCTTGAAGCCTGACTGTTTGTAACTGCATAAACACATGGTACTGCTTCATCAAAATCCTTCCCTATCAGGACACCTGCAGGATGGTAGTTCGGCACCACTGTTGTCTCAAGACAATCTACTATTGGCATTTTGTATTTCCTACTTACTGGCTCTCTCAGCTTTTGTTCCTCATCTTGCCTATGTGGACGTCTGTATGCCACATGTCCCCACTGCTTGCATTCAAAACATGTATCCGTAGGTCCTGGACATGTACCTGGACTAGTGGCTTCCCCTGCTACTGGCAGGTTCTCTTAGTCTAGTCTGGGCTACCCAGCAGGGGTTCCTTTAGACCCATGAGCAGTACTGGGGGTCCCTTTCCTGTGCAGGGATGCCCTGCTTGCTAGGTATAGGTCTCCCTTCTTCCCCAACTCATCTGAAGTAGCACATTGTCTATCAGCTAATCAGATCCTCATGTCCTCAGGCAAAGTGCTAAGGGCTTGTTCCCTCAGCAAAAGGTCTACCAGTCCTTCAAAAGTGGTGACCTGTCATCCACTCACCCACCTATGAAAATAAGTGATCACTTCAGCAACATATTCACACACACATTTTCTTCTGCTTTGCATCTATGCTCACAAAACTTTTTCTTATAAGTTTCAGGTGTTAACTTAAAAAATTCTAACAAGCAATTCTTAACAGCAGTATAATCAAAACAGTCATGGTCAGTTAATTTAGACAGCACAGTTACAGCTTTACCATTTAGTAAGAGGGTCAGGAACTGTACTCAGAACCTTTGGTGAACATCGCACTATTTACATACCCTCTCAAACATATGAATGAAACTATAAAAATTATCTCCTTCTGTAAACTGCAGAGGAAATTTACTGAACGTTTGTGCTTCTCGGGTCCAGTTACTCCCTTCCCCATTACATCCATGACTCCTGCAAAGAGTCAGCATCTCCTTTTCATGCTGTCTTTGCTGCTTCTTTTACACAGCTTCCATTTCCAAATGCCTGGCTTCCAACTCAAGTCTCTTTAGCTCCAGATGGATTTTTAAGTCCTCTGCACAAAGGTTAAGCTGTCCATTCCCTGAGTGTTGCACATCTCCATGGCCAGTCTGATGGTTCTTCTGGTTGCTGTTTTCTGATGCAGCTATGACCAAAGCTGCAATCATGTCTGCCTTAGTCAGGTTTCCCTGCACCAGTCCTTTAGCCTGGCACATCTCAGCCAACTGGTTCCTTGTCAGCTTTCCATACTCCTCTGCTGACATGCTTGCCTGCTCTCCCTGACTAACTAAGCTCATAAAAGAAATAAAAGAATTGTGATATGAACTCTGAATATTCACTGCATGGCTGATTTACAGTACAACAACATGTTTAGTGATCACTTTACACAAGCTACAGGAATTCACTCTCCACACCACTACAAGACAAATGACAACCAATTAATATGTGGTGTGGGTATCCCATCACTGCCACCAATTAATATGTGATGTCCGTGCACTGGCAGAGCAATCAAGGAGACTCAATCCTCACCACTAGCACAAGTGAGGGGTGGCCACATTGGGGAGGATAATAAATACACACACAGTAAAGTACAATTTCCCTTAAGAGCATGCAGAGATCACAGTCAGCCTGGGGCTGGATTCTCCTTTCTCTCAGATCCCCAATAAGACTCCCCACTGGCACAGCTACAGGGTGTAGATCTCAGCCTAGTGCTCAAGCTAAAACCTCCAGCACCCACTCTGTCAAAATAGTGCTTTGTGTCCCTGCCCAAGTAGCTGACACACACACACACATTGTGATATGAGTTATATACAAACACACAGACACTCCTGGTGAAGACTGGCCAAGGTTCTCTAGCTAGGTCCCCTTCTCTGCTAGGCTATAAGGTAGAAATCACTGCCACCAACCACCAATATCAGCTACTAATAAGGCCCTTACTAAAGGGTGTCCAGTTATTACTGTGCAATATTATTATCCAAATGGTTAGTGTAACTGAACAGCAAAGCTTATTGGAGTGGCCTAGTATAGTATCACTATATACATGCAATGTACTCTAGAGTGTAAATTATCTCTACACAAAACAGCCACAGTTGAAAGGTTCAAAAATATTTAATAATAAATAATAAAGAACACAAGACAACACTTTTTACTACACAGTGCTAGTCAAGAGTTCAGAGATCACAGAAAAATGTTTAAAATAATACAGTAGAATAGTTCTGAAATCAATACAGAAAACAGCTAGACTAGACTTACTATCTCCTATTTATATCTAAGAGCAAACACAGTTCTAAAATAAACTTACATATAGACCAAGTCAGTGCTGGTGATGCTGGATGTTCTGAAGACAAATGCAAAATGTCCTGTGTCTCTCTGCCCTTAAATTGATAGCACAGTACTACTGACTCATTTCAGATTACATAATTTTTTCTCTGGTTTCCAGGCTAACAGAAACTCAGAATTTAGCAGCAATTTTAATCTTGCACCTAGTCAGGAAGTTACAGCAATAAAAGACATTATACATGCAAATTCTAGCAATTAACTCTGGGTCTCAAAACAATAGCAAAAATGTCTTCACCCAGACATCTCGGCTCTGGGTTTTGAGATCAAACAATTATACAATGCCTTATCAGCTTTCCTCCAACAGAGTGCAATGTGGTTACATTCTTTAAGTTCAACATTTAACAGAGAACAAGCATGTGGCTTAGATTAATATTTACAAATGACAGAATTATCTACAAAATCCTATCTAGCTAGGCTGGCAGCCTTCACATATCTTCACAGTGGGCATAGCTTTTTGTATAAGTTTCTGAGGACAGCATATCTTTCTGTGTATTTTTCTGAGGCTGGCAGATGTTTTGTGTATTATTTTGAAACTGCCAGAGCTTTCTGTGTCTGTTTCTGAGAATGGCAAACATTTCTCTGACTTTTCTGAGGCTGGCAGAGCTTTTTGTGTCTATTTCTGAGGCTGACAGATATTTCTGTGTTTGTGATGCTGGCATTGCTTTCCTTGTCTTTTTCTGAGGCTCTACATATTTCTCTGTATGTTTCTGAGGCTAAAAGGGCTATCTGTGTCTATTTCTGCAGCTGGCACACCTTCCTGTGCATGTTTCTGAGACTTGCATTGCTTTCTGTGCATGAGTCTGAGACTGGAAGACATTTATGTGTCTGAGACTGCCAATGCTTTCTGTGCATGTTTCTGAGGCTGTAAGAGATTTCCATTTCTTTTTATGAGGCTGGCAGAGGTTTCTGTGTATGTTTCAGAGACTGACTGAGCACTCTGTGTATATTTCTGAGGCTGGAATATCTTTCTGTGTATAGCTCTGATGCTGACAGACCTTTCTTTTAGGATTCTGTGACTGGCAGATCTTTCTGTATATGTTTATTAGGCTGGGCAATCTTTCTATTTATGACTGTGAGGTTAGCTGAGCTTTCTATGTCTGTCTCTGAGGTTGGTAGAGTTTTCTTTGTCTATTTCTGAGTCTGGCAGAGCTGCTTTGTTTCTGAGAATGGCAAAGCTTTCAGTGTCTGTTTGTGAGGCTTGCAGAGCTTTATGTGCAAGTTCTGAAGCTGGTAGAAAATTCTGTGTATGGTTCTGAGGGTGGCAGTGCTTTTTGTGTCTGATTCTGAGGCTGACAGAGCTTTCTGTTGTATGTTTTTGAAGCTGGTAGAGGGTTTTGCTTCTGTTTCTGAGGCTGGAAAAACTTTCTTAGTTTGTTTCTGTCATTGGCTGAGCCTTTTGTAGATGTTTCTGAAGTTGACAGATCTTTATGTGTATGTTTCTGTGGCTGTTAGAGGCATCAGTATGTATTTTTGAGGCTGGCAGAGCTTTCTGTGTATGTTTCTGAGACTAGCAGAGCTTTCTGTGTCTTTTCTGGTGAGAATTCTGTGCATGATTCTGAGGCTGGCAGAGGTTTCTTAATCTATTTCTGTCATTGGCTGAACCTTTTGTGGCTATTTCTGAAGTTGGCAGATCTTTCTGTGTGTGTTTCTGAGGCTGGTAGACCTTTCTGTGTACAATTCTGAGCCTGGTAGAGATTTCTGTGTCTATTTCTGAAGCTGGTACAACTTCTGTATGTTTTCATGAGGCTGGCATAG
The DNA here is from genome assembly GCF_019279795.1 of Protopterus annectens. Lineage (NCBI taxonomy): Eukaryota > Metazoa > Chordata > Ceratodontiformes > Protopteridae > Protopterus > Protopterus annectens. The sequence continues at coordinate 1,058,663,527 of NC_056745.1, forward strand.
CTATATGTGTCTGTTTCTGAGGCTGGCAGAGCTTTCTATCTATGATTCTGAAACTGGTATTGTTTTCTGTGCTTGTTTCTGAGACTGGTAGATCTTTTGGTGTATGTTTTTGAGACTCTCAGAGCTTTCTGTTTATATTTCTGGGACTGGAAGAGCTTTCTCTGTACATTTTTGAGACTGGCAGAGCTTTCTGTGTTTTTTTCTGAGGTTGTCAATGCCTTTTATGTATCTTTCTCAGACTGTCAGACCTTTATAGATCTATTTCTGAGGCTGGCAAATCTTTCTCTGTATGATTCCTGAGACTGGCATACCTTTCTGTGTTAGTTTCTGAGGTTATCAGAGCTTTTTTGTGTGTTTCTGAGGCTGACAGAGCTTTCTGTTTAAGATTCTGAGGCTGGCAGAGCTTTCCTTGCATGTTTCTCAGGCTGTTGAACAAGTAGTCTTGATCACCACGAATGGTGCCACAATGCAGTCAAAAATAATTGATGTTAATCATTCTTTCAATAATTTGTGCTATTTGGATTACTGTAAATCAACCTAGCAGTTTCAAATAAGGTCTTTAGTGAAATGGCTTTAAGTATGCAAACATTAAAGAAATTTTCGGAGACATAAAAGAGAATTTCCAGCAACCCCAAATTGTTGAGCCCATTGTTTTTAAGTCTACATACCTTGTGTTTACTGTAACTGGATCTGAGAAAGGCTCTGTCAAGGGAATTAAAGTAAAAATGGCAAGGTCAGCTTCAATCAGCATGAATTTTTACATATGATTTGTGGCACCTTGTTTTTTGCATGTGGATATGCAGCAATTTGCATATGGATATGAAGCAATTTGTATATGGATATGTAGCAATTTGCATATGGATATGTAGCAAGATATAGCAATCAGGTCATTAAGGTGTTGTGAGTTTGCTTTTAGTTGAATCAATTGTCAGCACCTTTTGTTAAAGTGTCACATTGTATACTAGCTCTGAAGAGGCACTTTACTGCTTCTTAGAATTTTGCCAGTCCAAATCTAGTTACGAAAATAAAATTGCCAATCCAAAGCTAGTTATGAAAATAAAATTATGTAACAAAGTCTAATTATATTAGCTGAGAAGTAACCATGGAACAATTGAAAAGTCGGTGTAGTCTCTCCACCAAGAATCTGTAATAATTGAATAATCCAGACGTAGAAATTCCGTTAAAAATGAAAAATAATGGTTTTATTGGGCATGCTACAAGTAAGCGCTTTCACATAAGCTTCGTCAGACCGTTAAATTTCAAAAATGCATTCAGTTACAACTTTTTATATAAATCAGCCACGTTAATTCAACTAAACCAGCTTAATTAAACATTTAAATATACATCCTTGTACCTATAAAAAATGACATAAACGTTTTGCTTTGCCCAGTTTAAGGCACTCAAATAGAGCACTGTGTCCAAACATCGCATATTTAAAACATCATATCACCTTAATGATAAATACTATAACTATTCATTTGAACTCTGTTGTATGACAAACTATAGAAAATGCATATAAAAATATATATAATAAATCTACAATTATAATAAAAATTGCATCTTTACGCTGCATATTATCACAATATAATGTCGTTATTATCAAATGACCACTTACAGTATTAACTAAAAGCTTTACACCTAATACTTTTATTTAGTAAGACGGTAGAATCTAACTACATGGCTAACATCTATCCTGTCGAGTTACTTCAAACCAATTTTCACAGGCAATCAGGTCAATAAAGAACATTTCAACATTAATATATGAAGTATTCTATTGAGTATGTGTTAATAATGCACTGGAATAAATATTATATCGCTTATGTGGTAAAATATAGCACTAGTCAGTACATGGGATAAACGTGGTGTACTATATAAAAACTGTAACAGATTCTTGACTATTCTAAGGATAGTGAGCATAAATACTTGCACCGCATTGCGAATATCAATCTCAGCGACATCAAACAAATTGCTTTGATAAGATGCCTTAATAAAATTACAATGGTATACATGAACTAAGCAAAGGGTGACAATAAACGCCACTAAGGCGGATGTACCAACCAACTTCTATCCTTTCGAATTACATCACTCCAATTTTCAGAGGCAGTCAAATCAAATAAACATTGCATCACTGATATATAAAACATTTCTATTCAGTATGTGATAATGATGCACTAAAATGAATATTGTATCACTCATGATGTGAAACATAGGACTAATCATAACATTAAATATACATGGTGTGCTATATAAGATTTTAAATAGATGTTTGACTATTCTAAAATAGTAAGCAAAAATACTGCACCACATCGCAAAAATCAAACATAACAACATCTAACAAATAACCTTAATAAAACATTGGCTAGATGTTCTATCCTGATGGCATAAAGATGTTCATGTATCCTAGTACGAAAGGTTCTATCAGTTTTACCAACATAAAAAGAGTGGCAAATCTGACATGTTGCCAGATATACTATATGGCTAGTACTACAGTCAGCTGATACCTGGAACTTGTAAAGTCGGCCATTATCTGGATGTATAAAACTATCTCCTGCCTCAATATACATTTTATTTATTTATTTATTTATTTTATTTTACATTTGTTGACCGGGAAAGTCCGACTGCAGGGAGGTCCATTTACAGCGGAGTCCCGGGGAGAAAAGCTCCACTAATACACTACATGTTTGGTGGTAATATACACAATACTAGATATTATTTATAATACAAGATATAAAAACAATATGAAGAAGTGATTTGTATAAAACTAATGAAAGGACTACATTGTATCAATACAATCATCAGATATATCACATATGATAGCATGACCAGACAAACTTTGCTGATGCAGGATTGAGCGTGAGCACAGGAAGGCCCTGTATGTCAGTTTTGAGGAGAAGTTAGTACTGTAGTATAGAGATAGAAAGCAGGATATAGAGTGGGTAGGAAGTATTTGGGTAGAGCAGGAAAGCATTTATGTGATGCAAGGACAGAGCCAGGAATGCAGGAGGTGTGATTTAAGTGATCTTTTGAACAGTGAGATAGATGGAGCTGAGGAGATATTCTGGGGGAGATTATTCCATGTCTTTGCTATGGTATGAGCAAATAGAGCTTTTCCTGCAGTGTTGTTGGCTTGAGTTATATGCAGCAGGGTTTTGTTGGATGAGTAGTGGACGGTTTGCTGAGTATTGTTTAAGTAGTTGGTTCAGGGCTGGAGTCTTGTGGGGATTCTTTAGGATGTTATAGGTGAGGACAAGTTGGTGGAAACTAATTAAATGAGGAAGTTCTAACCACTGTAATTCTTTTAGGGCAAGGCAATGATGGCTACGAAAAGCAGAGTTATTGGCAAATTTTGCAATCTTATTGTAACATGACTCTAGTTTGTTCATGTCTGTTTTCTTAATGCAGGTTAGGATAGGAGATGCATACAGTAGTGTAGACAGAAGATGGGTTTGGGCTAGGGTGATTCATGCTTGGTCTGTTAGGAAGTGTTTGTGTTTATACAGTGTTCCTAATTTTTTATGTACTTTCTTAATAGTTTGGGAGATGTGGACATCGAAGTGGAGGTCATTATCTATTTCAATGCCAAGGAGTTTTGTGTGTAGGGAGGGGGAGATTGTGGTGCCATTTTTGGAAGTGATAGTGAAAAAGAGGGGTGTGGGTTTGTATTTGGTTGGGGAGAAAAGTAGTAGTTTTGTCTTGTTGGGGTTAAGAATCAGTTGGATATCAGTAATCCATTTTTCAGTGGTGTTGAAGGATTCCTGGGTAAGATTTTGAAGAGTGGTAAGGGATGGGGCTGAGCAGATTAAGGTGGAGTCATCCGCATATTGTTTGAGTGATGCATGCAGCGTGGAGGTGTGTAGTCTATTGGTGAAAATAGTGAATAGTAATGGGCCTAGTATTGAGCCTTGTGGAACACCTATGGTGGATGATAGTAAGGGTGATAGGGTTCCTTGCCATTTGACTGATTGTTTCCTATCAGAGAGATAGTTTCTGAACCAAGCAGTTGTAGAGGGGGCAAAGGATAATGATGTTAGTGTGTGAAGTAGTAGGTTATGTGAGACCATGTCAAATGCCTTAGAGATCTAAGAATATGGCAGATACAAAGTTGTTGTTATTTCTGAGTTGGTTAACCTGGTTGGTGAAAGACAGAAGAGCAGTGGTTGTACTGTGGTTTGGGCGGAAGCTGTGCTGGGTTGAGGAGAGGAGATTATGTGAGGTTAAGAAATGCATCACTTGGGTATGAATACATTTTTCCAGAAGTTTGGACAGGGGGGATAGGATAGCAATGGGTGGTAGTTTGATAGCTCGTAGGAGTTACCACCTTTGTGTAGAGGGATAATATGTGATTCCTTCCATAGATGAGGGATATAAGCCTCTTTTATGGAGCGGTTAATCAGAATTGAGACAGGGTAGGCTAGAGATTCAGCTGCTAGTTTTAGGAAATTAGTGGGTAGGCCATCAGCTGCAAGAGTGGTAGGTTTTAATTTTGAGAGTAGCTTTTTGACTATGGAGGTTGGTATGGGAGAGAGGGTAAAAGGTGGTATATTACTATGGTCATACATACATACAGAAATTACATTTGCCACAGGGGTGTGTACCAGTGGGCGGACCTAAATTAGCCTTCACCGAGGTGTTACAAAGTATTCTTCTAAGATTAGGTTTATTTTTGCATAGAAAATTAGGTTTCTCACCTACTATATTTAAAATATCCTTATCCATGGTAAGGATACGCCATTGACTACTAATTAATTCCCTGATCTCTTGGACATCACTGGTGAAGAACATAGGTATTTTTGTAATTTGGGAAGTAATGTCTGTATGCTGATGGTTGGAATTAACTTGTGCGAAATAATAGGGTGCTGCTCTATCTTCCCTAAGATTATTGATATCTTCTAGCCCTACTCTAATTTCATGTTCTTTATAACCACGTTTGTAGAGCCTATCTTTAAAGATGTTGATTTTGTGTTGTTATCCTAAATCACTTGCATTTAAACGTGATATATGCATGCTTTGTCCTTTAATGATATTTTTGAATATATATGCTGGGTGCATGCTATGACAGTGAAGAAAAGTATTTCTATAACATTGTTTTCTAAAAACTCCTGTGTTGACGTGGGTATTCATAACCCTCTCCACGAAAACATCCAGATATTCAATTCTTGTCTCAGAAGAATTAGATGTAAATTTTAAATATGTAGTCTTACTATTCATATTTGCTATATATTTTGCCAACTCCTCAGGGCTGCACTCCCAAATAAAAAAAAAACATCGTCCACAAAATGTCGATAAAAGTGGACCCTTTCCTGATGCCATAAATTTGTAAATAATTGCTCTTCCTCCCACATGGCTAGGAACATGTTGGCATAGCTATGGGCACATGTTGTGCCCATAGCCATGCCATCACACTGAATGTATGTATTATGACCATAGATAAATACGTTATTCTCTAGGATAATTTCAAGAAACAAACAAATTAGATCTATTTGTTTGTCTGTATAATCACTATGTTTGATCAAATAATTTTTAATGGTAATAACTTCCAAATCATTGGGTATGATGGTAAATAAAGATTGTATATCTAAAGTTACAAACATCATATTGGGCTTCATTTCAACTTGGTTAAAAAATTATATAGGTCCAACAGTAATTGTTTCGTATCCTTTAAGATATATTGATTCCTATCTATCACCGGTCTCAATTGTTTTTCCACATAGAAGGAGAAAGGTTCAGTGCACCATCCCCTACCTGAGACAATAGGTCTCATGGGGGGATTTACGCCATCTTTATGAACTTTAGGGACCCCTTGTATGTGTGGTATGACTGGAAGTCAACTTCCAAGAATTTAGCTAATTCTGTGTTAATAATAAAGCTATTGACTAGCTCAGTCATAGTATTATATATTTTTAATTTAATTTTGTCCACTCTTTGCTTAGATATAACACCATAATATTTACTATCATTAAGCATATCGATCATAGCATTATGATATTGTATCTTATCCATTATCAGTAAAGGTCCTCCCTTATCAGCTGGTCTAAACACAATGGTGTCATCCTGTTGTAATCTTTGTAAAGCTCTTCTCTCACTCCATTTCAAATTATTCCTATATTTCTTTTTATTATATGCTTGCTTAACCCTAACCCTAACCCTATATATATATATATATATATATATATATATATATATATATATATATATATATATATATAAGTATCATCTTTAACTAAATTGTAAAATGCCTCCATGAATGGATGATTCTGTGGTGTATACTCACTAGGTCTCTTGAAAATTTGATGGTAACTACCATTACTATCCCCATATTGATATCTAAGCATCACGTTTCTAATAAAAACTTTAACATCTGTCAACACATCCGTAAGTTGAGTATGTACAGTTGGAATAAAACTAAGTCCCTTATTGAGTACATTAACTTCGTCAATGTCCAAATCCCTTTGTGAAATATTCCAAATCAGGCAATCCTCATCTGATTCCACATTTTTTTCAAAATCTGATTGGGCACTCTTTCTTCTGAGAGCTTCCTCTTTTGCCGCCCTCGGCTTATGGAACGATTTCTCCTGACCCCCTTCTCTATAGCTATGGGAAGGGGGAACTGTGGTAAACCCATTGCATAATATTGCCCATTATGGCATTTTGAGTATGTCCTGCAACATTATTATTCTTAGGTCGAACTACTGGTTGTGGAGCATTGTCTGATGGAGAGTTAATAGTTTCCTTTTGAGTGGTAATTTGAATGGAATTCCTTTCTGTTGGTAAGTTGGAATCATTAGATGTTGCATGGGTGCCTGAATCAGTTCGTATAACATGATGTTCTTCATTAGGGTTTGCAATTACATCATGTCTATTACTAGTATAATTATTTTCTCCACTGATATCAGCATTCAAGGGTATAGTGTGCATAATATCATTCCTTTCTCTGCCAGCCACAGACCTGGGAATTTGCCCAGGTCTCAGCCAAGTGAACACATGGCCAGTCCGAAAATCTTGGATATCCCTATCTATTTTATTCCTTTTTTTGTTACAATAAACATGTATTATAAATTTCTACTCCATCTAGTACATTGGAGAGTGCATTATTAACTAATAAGTTAGGGTACTTAGAATATATGTCTTGTTGTTGCTCTAATATGGAATTAATTAGATTTTCCTCTACTGGCTGGAAAAATTCTAACAGTAAAATAATGTAGTTTTGCTCACCTCTATGTTTAGTTTCTGCCATTTGGTGAGCAGCTCTTGTTACTGGTCTCCATAAGTGGGCATTTTTAATACCCTCAGGCCTCTCGGTATGATGTTTTTGCGAAGACACTCCTCAAAATGTTGATGTTGAGTAGAGAGGCATTTTAATTTCAAAAAATCAATTTCCATTTTGTCAACTACTTTCTGCAGCCATTTAGAAAGGTCCATAACTACTGGAGATATTGTTCTATTACTATCACCCTGATAAAGAAGTCACAAGTTGGTGTCACTTCTTACACACTTCATCAATTTTGTTTTTAGGCATTCACCTTGATGCTGTTTGGCAGTTGTTCTATTCTCACTGATATTAGTAGTATATACCACTCCATTTGAATCTATAATGCCATTTCTGATATCAACATCTTTTTCTCCTCGTAAGGCACATTGGGTCTGTAATCCAGTTCTATGTTACCATCTATTTCAGCCATGTCTCCACTGAGTGCTGGAAATATGACGTTGAATGTAACAAAATGAAATAAACCCTCAGGTTTCGTGCCCACTGAGTGGCGCAGAGCTACAGTTATCCCACTCCACAAGGGGGATACACCTTGTATTCCAGAAACTACCATCCCATCAGTCTGACAAGCCTTATCTGCAAGGCCATGGAGCATATTATCATGGATCTTATAAATAAAGACATTGGCAATATGGGTTCATGAAGGGCCGATCTTGTCTCCTGAACCTGATTGACTTCTTCAAATCAGTCTCCAAGCCATGGACAAGGGTAAGGTGGTCCACACAGCCTATCTAGACCTTGCCAAGGCCTTTGACTCCATCCCCCAGTCTGGAATCATAGATAAACTTACTAAGCTCAGCATTAATCCCTACATCACCCAGTGGGTTGCTAACTGGCTTACTGATAGAACCCAAATCCATCTCCAGACATGTGACAAGTGGAGTACCTCAGGGTTCAGTCCTGGGACTGCTCTTATTTGGCATCTACTTCTCTGAAGTACAGGCCAACACTAAGGGACTCTGGTTAACAAAGTTCACAGATGACTGCAAACTGGGAGCCATTACTGAATCCCCAAATGATGTGGATACTCTACAAAAGGGCCTTACAGAAACAGATGCTTGGTTCCAGAGCCATGGGCTCAAGCTCAATGCCAAGAAATGTATAGTTATCCCCTTTGAGCAAAAACATGTATCTGTGAATTACCATATAGGTGGCAGCACACTAAACACCGAAAGTCTGATAAGAGACTTAGGGACGCAGGTAGACAGTGGTCTCACTTCAATAACCACATCACCACAGCAGTCAGGAAATCCTTCTATGTGACACACCTCATCACTAAGGGCTTTTCATCCAGAAAAAAGGAGGTCATTGTCCCACTGTACTCATCCCTCATTAGACCCATTATAGAATACAACACCCCATTTGGTATGTACCTCTCAAGACATCTGCAACAACTGAAAAGGCCACAGAAATACCTCACTGAAAAAATCACAGACCTAAAGCAGATGCCCTATGCTGACCCCTTTAAAAAACTCCAGCTATACTCTGTTGCATGTCGTCTACTCAGAGGCGATCTCTGCTTAACATACAAGGCCATGTCAAACCCAGAGCTGTTGGACATGGTACACTTAAAGAAATCCCAATCCATCAGAGCCACATGCTCCAGGGATCTAAACCTTGTCATCACAATAAATAAAACATGCTGGAGGGATAGGTTCTTGACCCAGAGACTCCCCAGACTCTGGAATAGATTGCCCATACATGTCAAGCAGAGTGTCTCTTTGGCCCTCTTCAAAAGGAACCTTGACAATTGGATGGGAGAAAGGAAATTCATCCCAGGGATCACGTCAGTCGCCCTGCTAGACAGGGGTCTAGGGAAGTAAATGGTGTGGGAAGAAATAACCAGGGAATTGTTATGGCTGGGCTTGTATAGGCCCTAGGGCTGATAGCCTAGTACCAACCTATGAACCTATGAAACTATTTAAGTTATACATAGAACACTGTTTTGACTGAAAAATGTAAATGTATTTGTTCTGGCAACCAATGGAAGAAGTTAAAAGAGTTATGTTCAGTGACAGAAATGTTCAAAAGAATAGAGGAATAACTTACAGTGGTATAATAAATCTTTCAAGCTGACATGCTTTAGTAGAGTAAATTGCCTTTACAGCATTGCCGATGATTAACAATGTTTTTAGACAAACCCACCATATCAAGCCTAGTAGCACCTTCAGGGAAGTGAGTTGCTGTGAAGGCTGCCAGTCTAGCCAGAGAGAATTTTATAGCTAATTCTGTCATTTGTAAATAACAATGTTAGACACAGGCCTGTTGTCTTAAATTAAAAAAAAAACTGCTGTTAGATGTGGAACTGAAAAAATGAGACAACAGTGCACTCTACTGACCAAAGTAAAACATGTGGTGACCCTTTGATGTAGATTGTTGTGTCAAAGGGTCTAGATGAAGACATTTTTTTCTGTTGTTTTAACCAAGAGTTAAATTGCTAGATTTAAACATGCAAATGTATTTTTATTGCTCTGCTTCCTGACCATCTGTAAGATAACAAGAGGAGATGTTAAGAATGTTAATGCAGTTTCTGTTAGCCTGGGAACTCAGGGAAGTATGAATAATTATGTAATGTGTAGCCTGGGAAACCCAGGAAATTGTGTTGTGAAGAATGATGTAATGTGAATCAGAACTGCAATTTCAATTTAAACAGAGAGAACCAGAGATTATTGAGCATTTTTGTCTTGACCATCCAACTCATCAGCACTCTGCCTGTTTTCTTATGTAAGTTATCTTAGACTTGTGTTTTCTTTTAGAAATAGCTAGAAACTAGAAACATTAGACTAAGTGTTTTTCTGTGATGTCAGAGCTGTCCTACTGAATTATTTTAAGTATTTCTCTGTGATCTCTAAACTCTTGACTAGCACTGTGTAGTAAGAATTATTGTCTTGTGTTTTTATTATTTATTATTAAATATTTTAAAACCTTTCAGTTGTGGCTGTTTTGTGTAGATATAATTTAAGTTCTAGAGTATATTGCATATTTATAGTGATTAGTGTACCAAGTCACTCTAATAAGCTTTGACTGTTTAGTTATACTACCAATTGGATAATAATATTGCAGAGTAATAATTGGACACCCTTTTATGGGCCTTCGAGTAGCTGATAAACATTAGCTGGGTGGTGGCAGGTGGTACTACCATATAGTCTGGGTAATAGGGTCACAGCTGGAGAACCTGTGCCAGCCTTTCCCAGGAGTGTCTGTGTGGTTGTATAAACTCTTATTTCAAATTGTGTGTGTGTATGTATCAGCTACTTGGACAGGAACACAAAGCACTGGTTAGACAGAGAGGCTGCTGGAGGTTTTAGCTTGCTCAGCTGGCTGAGATCTGGATCCTATAACTGTGCCAGTAGAGAGTCTTATTGGGGACCTGGAGAGCAAGGAAGCGACCAGCCCTGGACTGACTGTGATCTCTGTGTGCTCTTAAGGGAAATTGCACTTTATTGTCTGTATTTGCTATCTTTTCCTTCATATATGAGATGCCCTCTCTGGTGTTAGTGGTGAGGATTAAGGCTCCTTGATTGCTGGTTCAGGGCAAGGGCTTCACATATTAATGGTTTGGCAGAGGTGGGATATCCACATAACATATTAATTGGTGGCAAATACTAATTAGCCTATAGTGGTGTGGGTAGAGTGAATTCCTTTAGCTTGTGTACAGTGAGCTTTGAAGGTGTTTTGCACTCTAAATCAGCCACACAGTGAATATTCAGAGTTCAGATCAAAATTGTTTTATTTCTTTTGTTAGCTTAGGTAGTCAGAGTTGGCAGGCAGCATGTCAGCAGAGGAGTATGGAAAGCTGACAATGAGTCAGCTGTTGGAGATGTGCCAGGTTAGTGGACTGGTGCATGGAAACCTGACTAAGGCAGACCTGACTGCAGCCTTGGTTACAGATGCATCAGAAAACAGCAACCAGGAGTACAATAAGACTGGCAGTAGAGCTATAATACCCTCAGAGAATGGACAACTCAACCTTTCTGCAGAGGACTTAAAAATCCATCTGGAGCTAAAGAGACTTGAGTTGGAGGCCAGGCATTTTGAGACAGAAGCCGAGGAAAAGGAGAGGCAGAGGAATCATGAGAGAGAAATGTTGACTCTTTGCCAGAGTCATGGAGTAATGGGGAAGAGAGTAACTGGTCCCCAGAAGTACAACAGGTCAGTAAATTTCTTCCACAGTTTAAAGAGGGGGATAATTTTGATAGTTTCATTCATATGTTTGAGAGGGTATGCAAACAGTATAATGTTGTCCAAAGGCTCTGGGTATGGTTCTTGACCCCCTTACTCCATGGTAAAGCTGTAACGTATTGTCTAAAATGTCTGATGTTGCATGTTTTGATTATAATGCTGTAAAAATTGTCTATTAGAGTTTTTTAAGCTAGCACCTGAAATGTATAGGAAAAAGTTTCTTGAGCATAGATGCAAGCAGATGAAAGTGTGTGTGAATATGTTGCTGAACTGAGCATTTATTTCATAGGTGGTTGAATGGATGTCAGGTCACCACTTTTGAAGGTCTGGCAGCCCTTTTTGTGAGGGAACAAGCCCTTAATACTTTGCCTGAGGACAATGTGCTACTTCAGATTAGTTGGGGAAGAAGGGAGACCTATACCTGGCAAGCAAGGCAGCCCTGCACAGGAAAGGGACGCCCAATACTGCTTATGGGTCTAAAGGAACTCCTGGTGGACAGCACCGACTGCCCCAGCAGAATCTGCCAGTAGCAGGGGAATCCACTAGTCCAGGTACATGTCCAGGAGCTAGGGTTAAAGGTTTTGAATGCAACCAGTGGGGCCATGTGGCATACTGGTGTCCACGGAGGCAAGGTGGGGAACAAAAGGTGAGGGAGGCCAGTAAGTAGGAAAGACAAAATGCCAATTGTAGGTTGTCTTGAGACAACAGGTGTACTAAACTACCATACTGCAAATGTCCTGAGAGGGAAGGATTTGGATGAGGCAGTACCATGTTCTTATGCAGTTACATGCAGTAAGGCTAGGAGACAAGCATGTGAGTCTGGTAGGCAGGAGAGACCCTGACAGACTCCATACTTGCAGCCAGGATTGGTGAGGTGGTTACTTCTGGGGTGAGCTACTCTGTAGCAGTGAGACTGAATGTGAGCCACAGCTGGTTGGGGGTACAGATGGTCCCTTGGACAGAGTAACTGCAAAGGTAGAGGTGAGTAGTAGTACCCAGGCTGGCAGTGAGGCACCACTGTCAGAGGATGCCAGACATCCTGTGGAAAGGGAGCTGGGAAAGGTTACAAGGAAAGAGTTGAGACAGGTTCAGCTCTCAGATCCTATATTGCAAAGCCCGAGGCAGGTAGCTAGGGAGGCACCGGGGAATCTGTATACTGGGACAAAGGGTTACTATACAGTGAATGGACCCCTGAGGAAGGGCTAGAAGGTGAGAGAGTACAGCAGTTGGTAGTACCTAGAGCCTACTATCTGGCATTTCTAGCCATAGCCCATGATATTCCCTTTGCAGGTCATATGGGCATAAAATGTACAAAGAGGTATATTATGCAGACATTCTATAGGCCAGGAATTTCCAGAGATGTAACAGGGTACTGCAGGACCTGTGAGCAGTGCCAAAAGGTAGGCAAGTCAGGAGACAAGGTGAGAGCTCATTTGATGCCTTTGCCTGTGATTGAGGAGCCATTGCAGAGGGCAGCTATGGATATTGTGGGTCCTCTGAGTACCCAAGTTCCACAGGGAAAAGTATATCCTAGTGGTAGTGGATTATGCTACACAATACCATGAGGCACTGCTTTGTCCTCCATTGAGGCAGAGAAGGTGGCAAATGCTTTGTTAGAGATTTTCAGCAGGGTAGGTTTCCCAAAAGAAATACTGACTGACAGAGGTGCCAATTTCATGTCAGACCTGCTGGCTTGTCTGTGGAAGTCTTGTGGCATGAAGCACATGAAGACCACCCCCTACCTTTCCCAGACTAATGGTATTGTTGATAAGTTAAACTCTACAATCAAGTCCAGGCATTTGCAGATCAGTTTAAGAGGGAGTGGGACAAATATTTGCCCCATCTGTTATTTGCTTGCAGAGAGGTTCCCCAGGAATCCACAGGGTTTTCACCCTTTGAGTTGCTGTCTTGGAATAAGGTGAGGTCACCTCTAGATTTAATTTGAGATGAGTGGGAAGGTGAGTGCATGTCTCACAAGGAGTCTGTTGTGGCATACGTCCTAAACCTTAGGACAAGGCTGAGGGAACTTATGTGCTTGGCCCAGGAGAACCTGGCAGAAGCCCAACAACAGAAAACAGGCTGGTATGACAGGAATGCTGGAGCTAGAGAGTATGCTGTGGGGCAGTAGGTAATGGTTCTTATTCCTGTTAGACACAACAAGCTGCAAGCAGCTTGGGAGGGACCCTACAAGGTGATAAGAAAGGTAAGTGATGTTCATTACATGGTGGAACTGCTAGGCAGATGGCAGGAGCACAAATTATACCATGTTAACATGATGAAACCTTACCATGATAGGGAGGCCTTTGTGCTGAGTATTTGCAGTAGACTGCAGGAGGAGTCTGAGGCTGATCCCCTCAGTGAGGCTTGGGCTGATACCTCAGTGGAAGGGGAAGCAATGTCCCAGCAGCTATCTCCTGCCCAGGTTAGAGAAATCCAAGCAGTGTTGCAGGAATTTGGGGACATGTTCACTGGGAAACCAGGCCCCAATTACATATTAGGCAGGCCCCTTATAGAGTGCCTGAGAGAGTCAAACAGACTTTGAGGGAGGAGGTACAGGAAATGTTGGAACTAGGGTGATTCAAGAGTCTAACAGTCCCTGGGCCTCCCCAGTGGTGCTGCTGCCAAGAAGGATGCCAGAACCAGGTTTTGTGTGGACTACAGGAAATTAAATAGTAACACAGAGTCAGATGCTTACCCCATGCCTAGGACAGATGAGGCCCTAGAGCAGCTGGGAGAGGCTAAGTATCTTACAACAATTGATTTTACCAAGGGTTACTGGCAGGTGCCCTTGACTTCCAGTGGTAGAGAGAAGTCAGCCTTTGTGACTCTGGCTTGTATGAGTTTGCAAAGATGCCCTTTGAGATAAAGAATGCCTCAGTGACTTTCCTAAGGCTGGTAGATCATATCCTAGTATGAGCAGGAGGGTTTGCCTTTGCTTACCTAGATGATATTGCCATCTACAGCCATTCCTGACCAAAGCACCTTCAGCATGTCAGGGAGGTGCTGGGCAGACTGCAGAGGGCAGGATTGACCATTAAGCCAAGCAAATGTCAGGTGGGTATGGCAGGGGTCTCCTACCTAGGACATAGAGTAGGGACTGGTAAGATAAGGACAGAACCTGCCAAAGTGGAAGCCATTCAGGCATGGCCTGCACCCTGCACCTGTTACTAAAAAGCAGGTGAGGGCATTTTTAGGGACAGCAGGATACTAGAGAAAGTTTGTCCCCAGATATAGTACCATAGCTGCTCCCCTCACAGACCTGCCAATAAAGAGCAGGCAAGATAAGGTAATGTGGACTCCAGCATGTGAGCAGGCATTCCAGAGGCTTAAAGAAGCTTTGGGAGGACCCCCTGTGTTAGCCAGTCCAGATTACAGCAAATAATTTGTTGTGCAGGTGGATGCTTTGAACCATGGGGTGGGGCTGTACTTAGCCAGATTTCTTCAGAGGGAGAAGAGCACCCAGTGGTTTATCTCAGTCGTATGCTCCAACCTAGGTAGGAATGCAATGCAGCTATAGAAAAGGAATATCTAACCATAGTGTGGGCACTGCAGAAACTTCAGCCTTATCTGTATGGAAGGAAATTCACTGTTATGACAGATCACAACCCCCTAACATGGTTAAACAGAGTCAGCCAGCAAAATGCCAAGTTGCTAAGATGGAGCTTGCAAGCATATGATATGTCAGTGCAATACCGCAGTGGGAGTAGCAGTGCCAATGCAGATGGGCTCTCAAGACAGCGAATGGGGTAAGGTATACTTAGAAAGACCTAACTCCCTCAATCAGCATCTCTCAGGGGTCACTTGAAAAACTAGCGTGAGTTATCCGGGGGAGGGGGGATGCGAAGGCTGCCAGTCTTGCCAGAGAGAATTTTATAGATAAGTCTGTCATTTGTAAATATCAATGTCTGACGCAGGCTAGTTGTCTTAAATGGAAAAAAATGCTGTTAGATGTGGAACTGAAAAAAAATGTGACAACAGTGCACTCTACTGACCAAAGTAAAGCATGTGGTGACCCTTTGATGTAGACAGTGTTGCCGAAGGGTCTAGATGAAGAAATTATTTCTATTGTTTTATCCAAAAGTTAAATTGCTAGATTTAAACATGCAAATGTATTTTATTGCTCTGCTTCATGTCCAGTTGCAAGATAACAAAAGGAGATGTTAAGAATGTAAATGCAGTTTCTGTTAGCATGGGAACAAAGGGAAGTGTGAAGAATTATGTAATGTGTAGCTTGGGAACCACCAGGAAAGTGTGAGGAATGAAGTAATGTGAATCAGAACTGCAATTTCAATTTAAACAAAGAGAACCAGAGATTATTAAGCATTTTTGTCTTGACCATCCAACTCATCAGCACTCTCCCTGTTTTCTTATGTAAGTCATCTTAGATTTGTGTTGTGTTTTCTTTTAGAAATAGCTAGACACTAGAAAGATTAGGCTGTTTTTCTGTGATGTCAAAACTGTACTACTGAATTATTTTAAGTATTTCTCTGTGATCTCTGAACTCTTGACTAGCACTGTGTAGTAAGAAGTATTGTCTTATGTTTTTATTATTTATTATTAAATATTTTAAAATATTTCAACTGCAGTTGTTTTGTGTAGAGATATTTTAAACTCTAGAGTACATTGCATATTTGTAGTGATTAGTGTACCAAGTCACTCTAATATGTCTTGACTGTTTAGTTATACTACCAATTGGATAATAATATTACACAGTAATACTTGGACACCCTTTTAAGGGCCTTTGAATAGCTGATAAATATTAGCTGGGTGGTGGCAGGTGGTACTACTGTATAATCTGGGTAATAGGGTCACAGCTGGATAACCTGTACCAGCCTTTCCCATGAGTGTCTGTGTGGTTGTATAAACTCTTATCTCAAAGTGTGTGTGTGTGTGTGTGTGTGTGTGTGTGTGTGTGTGTGTGTGTGTGTGTGTGTGTGTGTGTGTGTCAGCTACTTGGGCAGGGACATGAAGCACTGGTTGGACAGAGAGGGTGCTGGAGGTTTTAGCTTGCCCAGCTGGCTGAGATCTGGACCCTATAGCTGTGCCAGTGGGGAGTCTTATTGGGGACCTGGAGAGCAAAGGAGCGACCAGCCCCAGACTGACTGTGATCTCTGTGTGCTCTTAAGGGAAATTGCACTTTATTGTGTATATTTGCTATCCTTTCCTTCATATATGAAGGAATCTGGTGTTAGTGGTGAGGATTGAGGCTCCTTGATTGCTGGGCTAGGGCAAGGGTGTTACAGTTGCTATTTTGTTATTGTCTCAGCTGTCATATGTTAAGCTGCTTGCCTTATTGTGAAGGAAAGCGGGCACTTGTTAAGATGTACACCTGAGTGTTTTTTTATTTTATTTTATTTTAGGCACAGTTTACAATGTTCTGTTTACAGTGTTATGGCATTTTTTGTTACATTTTCTTTAAGTCCAGCTTTTATAGAGTTAAATAAGACAAGAAACACAACTCAAAATATTGGAGAAAATGATCAATGAACAGTTGATGTGCAAATGTACATCAGAAACATTTTGTATAGAACTGCTCTCTAAAAATTCAGTAAAAAGAATATAATTGTTAATATTGTTTTTTTTTTAATATGAACACATTGAAAATCAAATAAAAAAGTAATCATGCAATAAACATACCAGAAAATATTTCAGGAATTCAATTGCTATTTTTATCTAAAATTGTAAAGAATGTTACTATCAGCATTAGAATTATATCGATTATCCAACACCATGTATTTTATTTATTTATTTATTTTTGATAGAAAACTCTTCAGGGTAGGTGCAAGCAACCAGAAATGTATGTCTAGATCAAATAGGAGTGGTACCTGGTTTACTATCAAAATGTTGAAAGGCACTTCTTTGAACACTGTGTGTTCAAATGTGCCATTTTTAAACTTTCACAATGCCAAACTGAAATATTATGAATTCATAATAGCCAAAGTAAAGCTTAATTTTCAGGTCTATATTACTTACTTGAACTGTCAGAATGTCGAGTACCCTTCCATCGACACCTAAGTGTCGAACGTCCTCTTCAGAGAATAGACACATCATCGATTTCTTTCCAAGGGAAAGAAATTGGTAGGCCATTGTTTGAAATCTGCCCTTTTTCCCACTGTATTGTGATCTTGGAGTTAGTATATTTAGTTGGGGGGGTGGGGCCCCCCACTTCATAGTGTTTGTTAAATTGTGTCATTCGTATTTGGGCTACTGATTTCTTTTCTTTGAAAGGAAATCAATGATGTGGCCGTTTGATGAAAAGGATGTTTGACACTTAGTTGTCGATGGAAGGGTACTTGACATTCTGACAGTTTGAGTAAGTAATATAGAACCTGATTCACTATTATGAGTTTGACATTCTGAATGGAGATTGAAGAATAGTGCAGATTGGGAAATTTACCCTTTTCCTTGCTTGTAGTGTGATCTCAGAGTTGATACATATAACTTGCAGGGTGT
Organism: Protopterus annectens; assembly: GCF_019279795.1. NCBI lineage: Eukaryota > Metazoa > Chordata > Ceratodontiformes > Protopteridae > Protopterus > Protopterus annectens. Next base: position 1,058,681,429 of record NC_056745.1, read on the forward strand.
GGGGGGTTTGGGGGGTGCAGGGGGGATTGTCCCCCTGCAGAAATGTAAGAAAATGTAGATGTTTCCCATGGTACCATCACCGTGACAGCCTGACGGTCTGACATCACCTTCTCATAGGTGAAGTTATTTTGAATTATCCAAAACTGAGGCTCCGAGAGATACTAGGACTACAAAAAGTGTAAATTTTAATGAAGCGCTTTTCATCACTTTCAATAAAGCAACTTCTTCAGACAAATTTACATACCACCAATTCAGATATAAATACTAAAAGTGTTTGTCACATGATCAACAATTATTAATTAATAAAAGTCACATGATAAAAAGTCACATGAAAAGAATCACATCCTAAACAATAAAATAAATCCACAACTATTAGTGGTTCTTGCCACCTGAGTACCACGTAATAAAACTTTCCCATAGAGGTATTTACAAACATAACATATTGACATAAACTGCTTTAACAACAACCATCATCTGTTAAGGCTCTTTAGTTTAAGTAAACAGATGATATTGCAAGTTTCATTTAAACCTGGACTTGAAAATGCATTAAACTTAATTTGCCATGCTAACTCACTCTCTTCTAAAAGTAAGTTAGCAGGACCACCTCTAATGTCGTATTGTATCTGGTCTATTGCTTTAAACACAAATTTATGCCCTCCGCTCAAAGCTGCATGCTTAGCCAATGCATTATCAAGTTTGTTGACTTCAATTGCATGTGTATGTTCATACACTCTATGAAGAAGTCTACGCTCCGTTTTTCCAACATAAAAAGCTTTACAAGATGTACACTTAGCAATGTAAACCACTAATTTAGAGTTACAATGCAACTTATATTTTAACTCGTACTTTGTCTCATTAATAGAGAATGTTCTTCCCGTTTCAATAAATTTACACATACTACATCTACCACAAACAGACATTCTGGCAGATCTATGGGCGCCCATTGTTGCATTCCTTTCTAGAAGGTTTTTTAGGTTCACTCCTCTTCTGAAAACTAGTTTAGGGGAACTACCCAATTTTTCTGATAAAAGTTTATCGTTGTTAATTAATTCACAGTTTTTATACAGAATAGTTCTAGCTATTTCACTATCCATGGTATAGGTTGTAATAAAACTGGACTCATAAGTATTAATGGTAACATTGTTCACCATCTGGTGCCTAACTGGTGCCATGGTTAAACAATTGTCACTAGCTGACGTCCCTTCTGATTCACTTATGGATAAATCTTTATTTAAAATGGGAGTAATTACCCCATTATGTCTTTTCAATTGGACTTCTTCCACTAAAGATAAAATAAGATTAACGGGACACCCTCTTTGTTGGCACATATTACTTAATAGATCACATTCATTCACGAAACCATCTTCCAATGTTACCATTCTTGCTGCCCTAATCAATTGACCTTTCATTATCGAACGTTTCTGTGAGAAGGGATGAGAACTAGTAAAATGCAGGAATGAGTTACAATCAGTATCTTGCCTGAAAATTTTAGAAACATATCTATAGTTCACTACATCTTTGGACAATTTAATGTCCAAGTAATCTATAGAGGTACATTGGAAATTAAAGGTAAACTTGAGAAAATCTGTTGAGCTGTTTAAATAGTCAACAAAATTTTGTGCTTGACTTTCATCCCCACGTAACAAAATGAAAATATCGTCCAAAAAATGGGTGTAGTAAGTGAGTCTCGCCATGTGGTGAAAGTTATTAAAAATGAATTGTCTTTCCCAATAACCATAACTGTATTAGCGAAACTAGCACCACATGGAGAGCCCATAGCTACACCCTTCTTCTGGAAGTAAATTTCATTATTAAACATGAAATAATTATTCGTAAGGGTGATGTCCAACAGGACCTCAATAAGGTAAATCTCCTGGGTAGATGATCCTTTGCTTCTAAGCATTAGACTAACCCATTCAACTCCTTCTGTATGGGGAATTGAAGTATAAAAATCTTTGACATCGATAGTCAAAAAGTTGTTACACATATCAAATTCCAGGTCATTAATTTTCTGTAAAAAAAACATGAGTCCTTGCAAACTTGGGGTTCAGATGTTAAGTATGTTTTCAGAATGCTGTCAACTACTTTGGTGCAGGGGTATGTAACAGAACACTGCCCATCAATCAAAGGCCTCATTGGAGGATTTTCCAAGTCGTTATGGACCTTTGGAATGCCGAACATCACAGGGATTTTTGGCCATAACATAGACATATAATTAAACAAATTAATGTCTGCTTTAGATTCAATAAATAAATCATTTACATACCCTTTTATATGATTATAGGGTGCATTATTTTGAATTATTGTGACTGTCGACGTTTGTGGTCATGAGTTCCCACATTCTGAACAATTGGCATGTACAAATTTGACACAATGATTCGACCTTGTTAGTAAAAATTGTTGTGACTTTCAACATATTGATAGTAAACTGGGGTACTCTTCTTGCCAGTATAATGTTATTAATTATTAAAGACTAGTCTGGGATTTAGAGAACTTCTGTCACCCAACAGTAATTGCCCAATCCAGGCTGGTCAAACCCAGAGTCATACAAACCCTTTTATGTTGTGGAAAAATAATACAGAAGGTAATATTGGATAAGTTATTATCAAAATTGGAAAGGTTAGGACTTGAAACCATATATCAACTTGCATGTGTAGAAAATAGATCTATTACCACCTGTGACATGATTTTCTATAACAATATAATAACAATTATGAATGAAAAATTGTTCTGTAATATAACTTATATAGATTTAACTTCAGCATTTGACAGGATCATGCACAAACACCGATCAATAAATAACAACCAGGTATTTCTGTACTCTTGATAAGAAGGGTAGCTGCATGGCTTATAAATAGAACATGGAAACTATTCTTCAGATATTGGGCAGGTGAAATTCTTGCTTACAGTTAGGGTGTCCTACAGGGCTATGTTCTAGGCCCATTCTTGTTTAGATAGCATATTTCATGCCTATCTTTTTCATCTGAGGTGTTCTACAGTCTGTATGCAGATAACTTGAAATTGGGTAAATTGACTGCATGTGTTACAGGCAGGGCACGACTGAAAAAGAACTTAAACTAAATTGACCATTTGAGTGCAAGAGAATAATATGTTGACAAATCCATCAAAAACTAAGCATTTGTAATTTGGAAGACATAAATCAAAAGGTGAATATTTAGTACAGAAAACACTGAGTGAAATTGAAGATTCATTTCTAATCATATCACCCCGTTGGGAAATGATAGTTATAGAACTGTAGGTTGTATAAAAATATTTATATAGTCTGGAAAATCAGAAATGAGGAAGCCTTTGTTTGTTAGTTACATTAGACCCAGACATGAATATGGAATAACAATATGGAAGCCTTTTAAGAAAACATGCATCAGTAAATTGTACAGCAGAAATTTACCAAGGGCATCTGTGCATGTGAAAATTTAAGTTATTATGAAAGACTTAAATATCTGTTCTTGCACAGTCTCTCATACAGATATTAAAGAGGATATCTTATTCAGGTATATAAGGCATTTAGAGATAGATACCTCTGGGAATGATTGGGGTTATCAAAAACTAGTAGAGAATGATCAAACAACCGATGTAAAAGATTTTGTAGGAATGAGAAGTGTAGTAATTGTTTCCCTAAGAGCAGCTGATGCATGAAACAAACCACCAAATTAAATTAAAGCAAGCACTAGTTTGATATTTGTAAGAAAAGTGCAAACACTTATTATGGTGACAACTGATAAATTGACAGGCTAGAAGGGGACGGGTCTATATTACATTCTTGAAAGCCAACAATCTCGAATCTGACATCGTTGACACGAGAATATCGAAACTGCAGAACATTGAACAAGTAAACGGAAATCTCTGTAAGGGAAATTTCCATTTACTTCAATGTAGTGCAGTCTCGGAGTTGGTATATTTAAGTAGTGGGGGGTGTGAGGGTTAGTTTTTTGTTGTTTTTATTTTTTTTCTGAACATTTGATGTTTTAACAGTTCGATCACTAAAGGTCGACCTTTAGTGATTTGAACTGTTAAATATTCAATGTTCTAATATAGACCTGAAGGGGACAGTGAAACGTTTAAATATATTTAATAATAAATAATAAAGGAACATGAAATACTAAATATCAATTTACAATAAACAATAGAGTTTCAATCACAGGAAATATTAAAAATAACACAGACAAATGCTTTCGCACAGATACAGAAAAACAGTACTTAATTAGTCTCACTATATTTTCCTGACTGATCTAAAGAATTTCTATTCCCTGGTCAATAGAGCAGGGCAAGATGAAGTAGGTGAGGGGTCCTTCTCTACAGGTTCTGAAAGCAGACTGCAATGAGACTTCAGTCTCACCTAGTATTAAAATATCATTTTTAGTGATGGATTACAAAATGACATCATGTACATCTGGTCATCTGACTTCTGTTTCCCATGCTACCCACCTTGGCTAGACACTGTCAGGTTTTAGCACATATGTGTCAACAATACCCACATAGAGGGACTTACTAAGAACTGCTGCAGCTCCTGGAAGTTATAACACAATTACAGAACTCCACCCTTCCAGAGTAGCAATTAGTTCACCCCAAAGACACTGCAGAAAGCTTCCTAGAATGGACTTTTTGAATCTGGCTGCATTGAGAACTGTAAGATACAATTGTTATGGCTTAAGCCAGGTAATTTAATTTCAAACTATTTTCAAAGTTAGGTGATTTTAGATTAGCTTCTTCTCTTCCAGGAACCTCTGTTAAAACATATACATTTAAACAGTTACAATAATGCATGTATATTTCTTTTTTCTATCAGGGCACACTGTTGGTGCATTTTTAACTCTAGCAGCTTTACAAATCATTACAAATCAGTCTGATATACAAATGATATATAATTCTTTATAAAATTCCAGCTAGCTGTGTTGGCATTCATTATACATCCATTGCCTTACTTCTCCTGGCATAGCTGGCAATACATCACATTGTCAAAACACTGTATTGCCACAATGTGACAAACCTCCTTAGTTGCTTGTTACCATGTCTTTAAATTGACCACTGCACTTTCTAACCTGATCTCATTTGTGTTTTCTTAACAATCTATGTGTGTTGTTAGCAAAGGCACCCATTAACATGCTCGCACATGCGTGCACGTTTGCGTGTGCGCATGCACACACACACACACACACACACACACACACACACACACACACACACACACACACACACACACACACACACACACACACAGACACAAGTGTACAGGCACACACACATACATACACACAAGCACACTTTTGCATAAATGTGAGCACAGCACTCTCGCAGACATACCCTTACAGACATCCACATACACATATCCAATCATGCTCCCCACACTCACTCACAATAGCAAAAACACTCACCCATACACCTACACCCATGTTCCAGTGCACACACATGCACTCACACATTTCTTGTTTTGGCATCACCTACCTATCTACCATATTGGAACCAATATTGCAGACATTCACAAAAACATACACACAAACCCACACATAAATATATTCAGCCTTATTCATACCCTTACAGACATGTATGCATGTGCACTCACACTTGCACACTTGCACACTTTCACAAACACACACACACACACACACACACACACACACACACACACACACACACACACACACACACACACACACACAGACACAAGTGTACAGGCACACACACATACGTACACACAAGCACACTTTTGCATAAATGTAAGCACAGCACTCTCGCAGACATACCCTTACAGACATCCACATACACTTATTCCAATCAAGCTCCCCACGCTCACTCACAATAGCAAAAACACTCACCCATACACCTACACCCATGTTCCAGTGCACACACATGCACTCACATATTTCTTGTTTTGGCATCACCTACCTATCTACCATATTGGAACCAATATTGCAGACATTCACAAAAACATACACACAAACCCACACATAAATATATTCAGCCTTATTCATACCCTTACAGACATGTATGCATGTGCACTCACACTTGCACACTTGCACAAACACACACACACACACACACACACACACACACACACACACACACACACACACACACACACACACACACACACACACAGACACACACACACACACACACACACACACACACACACACACACACACACACAAAGACTAACAGACTATATCTATCACAATTTCACTATACTTACCTGTACCTAGAGTACTCACATAGGAGTGAATTAGTGACTTCTGCCTTTTAATGACATTCACTTTTCCTCCTAGAATAAAACATCACTTAGCTGTGCATTTCTCAGAGTAATTCTGGACAGTGAACATTTCTGGATGAGACTACATGGCTAAATGGTTAGTATCACATTTCCCAGTCTGCTGCACTACCATACAGCTTCACACATGAGTAGTGTTCTGTGTTAAGGCTCCTTACGGAAGACTCTCAGTGGTAGGGCAGTCTCAGAATCAGAAAGGCTTTGCATGAGAAGAAACTTTCCAGGATAAGGCTTGTGCATTGTGCTAAGCCTTCCTGAATTCACGGATCCATCTCCCTAACATCTAGGCAGGATCAAATTATGTGCAGATAATCAGCTTTCTGGCTGCCACATCTCCAACATTCACCAGTACGTAAATGCTAGTTTTTATACTTTAAGGGCAATAATGCCACATACATAAGCATTTAGTATAAGTTAGTTGTGGAATGCAGGAAAACATTTACAAATAAGAGACATCCTTATGTCAGACCAAACCCTGTATGTGAGCTAACAACTCATCATATTAAACCATTTCTCCCTGATCGACTTCAAGGGATGAGACTCCTGTTCTATAAGCTTACATTAGGTGTTTTTTAATTTTGGTCTCTCCCTCAAAGAATCACCCCCTCAAGACAGGGAGTCAATCCTTACTTCTTGAATCGAGTCAGTGTGAGGCATGAGCAGAGTTGTAAATACTGCCACCACCTGGTGTTGTTACTGTTCATTGAAGAATTTTGTCTCCCTTTAAAAGAATGAAAAGAAAAAGAGTGTTGATCCCATATGTCCATTACATATATAAACCAACTGGTAATTGCTATTCCATATCACAGCTTTGTTCTCTATTGTCATAGAAGGATTGTTCAAAATTCTAAATGTCATTAAGATTCCTATTCTAGATCCATGCATACCTTCCGGTCCAGACAACCAAGTTTTGACAATAACTGTAGACTCCTGGATCCCAGTCTTAGTGGGACTCACTTTTGATGTTTGGACCTGTGAATAAATAATGGTAAGACGTTCCATACTGAACCAAAATGGCTTATATACTATTGTCCCGTAGCTTCTTAGCAGCCTTCTTTACATGTTGGCACAAGTACTTCTTTCTGCTAATCCTGGTCTTCTTGCATTGCCATACAAATCTAAAGTTTCTGGCGAGGTTTCTGCCTCATGATTAGCCTTTCTGATTCCGAGACTGCTGTACCACTGAGGTTTTCTCATGATAAGGACCCTTAGCAGAGAATACTACTCATGAGTGAAGCTGCACTTTAATGTAGTAGATCAAATGGGGTAAATGTGTTATAAGAAAGAAAAGCTTTGAAAAGATAACCATGTTAAATATACATGTGTTCTGCTAAGGAAAGCCAGAAATAAAAAACTCAACAAAGTACATTTTTCAAGGATGATATTTGTCATGGTTTTCGCACATCCCTGAGTACATACAGCAACAGTTATAAACAGAAGTAACTCTATGGTGCCAGATTACAGTGTAGATAGCAACACTATTCAATCTATTTTTCAAAACAATTGGAATACAGTAAGAAGTAATCCAAAATTATTAAGGTTTGTTGGACATAAACCCAGTTTTCATATGAGAAATATTGACTTAAAAAAACAACTGCCTAAAATTTAAATATGACTGGATGCAACAATAACAAGAGCAGAAGAGCATTAAACTGTGGCTACTGCACACAGCATAGGTTGATATATGAAGGTTCCAGTATCACAATGTCTTCTTAGGAAAGAAGTATAGGGTGTCCAGGTTAACACAAGTACCACATAATGTAATGATTCTAGCAATTAAAAGAGACACAGAAAACAAATGCCTTTTAGAAGTACATTTTGGTTTGTAGGGATTAAAAAATATTGTGTGTGTGTGTGTGTGTGTGTGTGTGTGTGTGTGTGTGTGTGTGTGTGTGTGTGTGTGTGTATGTGTCTCTGTTGACAAAATTGTCACAAATATAAGGGGATTATAACACTTGCCAGAAAAAAAGGAATCTAAGTAGCAACTTAAGTTAAATGCAACAGTGTATCCAGGCATTAATAATTATTTGTCTTTAAGGGGTGCATTGAAGCTCACAAACTAAATATAAAATGACAAATAGGGAAGTGTTTTTTTTTTCCAAAAGGTGTTTGAGTCTGGTCATAGTTGCATGAAACATTATTGTATTTTATGTTGTGCAAATATTATTTGCAAAAACATGTAAACAAAGCATAAACAAAAAAATTTAAAACAATTCTTTATGGCTGAGTGTAGTTTCATATGATTAGGATACTGAATGTCATGTGATTTTAGTGTATTATTAAAAAATACCACGTGTAATGATTTTGCATTCTGAAGAAATCTTTATGGTTGAAAGATCTAAATACAAATTAAATGGCACCTTGTGTCTGCATGTATTTGGGATTACTTTATTTTAGAGACATTCAATTATTCACTGCTGTATTCTCCTTTTGCTGTTTTGTTGCTTAGTTGGGGATTAAGAACACCCACCTGTTCCAGAAGAGAATGGAACAACTGTCTAGATGAAAGGGTATGTATGACTTCTCATCCTGTTATATAGTACTCTATAATAATTCTGACACATACTTTTGAGCACTACCAGAGTCTATATGATTATCTGTACAAGTGCATATTGGTTTGTTAAAATGCTATAAGCTTACTTATTAACTGCCATAGTTATAGCAAGTCTCTGTGAATGTTATGTAGCATTTGGTTGTAGTATTTAAGCTTAGCTTTGACAGCTACTATATTGTTTTTGTAGATATAGCTTCTTAAAATCATGAGAAATGCAAGTCTATTGAGTCTTGCAACCATTTATGTTTTTCCAGTACCCACCCTCAGACTGAACCTTCTCTGTTGAGGAGGGTCAGGCCAGTCAAGCCAGAGATGAATTTGTGAACACTTGTCCAATTATCCTGATTCTGACTGAATGAAGATAAGATGTCATACTGCTTCATTTGCACTGAGAGTCTGTTCCAGAGGTGGGGAAGGGCTGAGTAATGATTGCATCTTTCCACTTTCTTTTAATTATGTACTGGTAAAGATTTAAATCCCTTGTTCTGGTATTTGTGGGGCAATTCAGTTTGTGGAGATACAAAAGATCTATGACCACGGGATCTATAATGGCTCAAAAGGCAATGCATAGAGCTCCCCTCAAAAAAATCTGCAAGATTCTGAATAAAGGGACAATGCCTTTCAGTCTTTTTTGGTAGTTTAGGGTTTTTAAGACAATGATCTTCTTAGCATGGAACCTCTTAAGTCTTTCTATTTTTTAAATATGTTTAGTGAGGTCTATCCAAAAGGGGCATTGTATTCAATAATTGGCCTAATCAATGCTGAATATAATGAGACAGTAATGTCTTTGGTACTGGAAGATATCCCTTTGGCAATCATCTGTGCTAAGCAGAAGGACTTCCTTCTTGTTCTTTGATAAGGCACCTGTTACCTGTACCACATGAGTTCTGTCATTTAGCCACCTTACTACAAAGGGGTTTATTTGTAATTTATTGCACTTACTAACTATGCTAGCTAAGAGTTTAGGTTCAAAGGCCTTGGCTAAGTCGAGGTATGCCTTGTGTGCAGCATGTAAGCCATCTACAGCTTGTGTTACTATTTTAAAGAAATCAACCAGATTTAGTAGACAGGATCGACCTTTCACCACACCATACATCTGAATGTCTAGTCTGTCATCCATCTCATATCTGATGCACCTGTCATCAGAATCATTGAAGCAGAGACTGAAAGAGAATTCAGTGATTCCATTGAGCAGAATTCACCTATCAGTCAGATTTTTGAATCAGGAAAAATAACTGGTAGAATTTGCTGGTTCAACAGGTTCTCTAACCAGTCCCACAAATATTTTTTAAAGTGTTGAAAAAGCCTGGTACTCTGCAATACCATGAAGCTAAGACACTAAGGAGTCTACAGCTTTAACTTGCATAAAATCCACTAAGTTAAGGATAGTCTTCTCTATCCTTCCTTGAGCCATTCAGTGCTTCATTTGTTTTGCATCTACCACTGCTTACAGAAAACTCTTGCATTATGAAGTGAACAAAATTAACAGTTCTTCGTTTATTGAGAAACAGAGAGTATCCAGAAACAAAATAATTAATCTGAATCTTTGGATTTTTGGACTGCGCTCACATGAAGTAATTATATAAATAAATGCAGATACTTCTTTTTAAGAATGTTTATTGATGGAGCAAGGCATTTAAAGAAAGCCCAAGAAGGTGTATTCAAATGGAAGTACTTCAAATTGAATATGCTGACATCATGTTAGTCTGAACTGGAATATGTTAGCATACTTTAATTCAAATGTAGCCATTCATGCCATCAAGGCAGAAGGAGAAGAATGATTTGAAGGCCATGCCATCAAGGCGGAAGGAGAAGAATGATTTGAAGGCCATGCCATCAGGGCAGATGGAGAAGAATCGGGAAGAAGGGAAAAGAGATTTGAAGGCCATGCCATCAAGGTGAAAGGAAAAGAATGATTTCAAGGCCATGCCATCAAGGCGGAAGGAGAAGAATGATTTGAAGGCCATGCCATCAAGGCAGAAGGAGATCAAGGTGAAAGGAAAAGAATGATTTGAAGACCATGCCATCAAGGCAGAAGGAGAATAATGATTTGAAGGCCATGCCATCGAGGCGGAAGGAGAAGAATGATTTGAAGGCCATGCCATCAAGGTGGATGGAGAAGAATGATTTGAAGGCCATGCCATCGAGGTGGAAGGAGAAGAATGATTTGAAGGCCATGCCATCAAGGTGGAAGGAGAAGAATGATTTGAAGGCCATGCCATCAAGGTGGAAGGACTAATCTGAAGGCTTAGGATTCTGAACTTTCTGACTCTGGTGACTGATGAAAATATTGAGGTTCAGGATAGGTTTCATCTGCAATCTACAGGACATGGTTTAATATCCTATTCAGGTCTAAGGTGAGGTTATCCTCTAACTATCTTCTGTAATCTTCATCAAAAGCAATCTTGACTTGGGCAGAAGAGACTTAGAAACCTTTGGAACAGGCTGCAGCATATGCTTTGGCAATGTCTCTATTCTGTTGTCTCTTCATAGTGCATAGCCATTCAGCTGCTGAAATGATTTCAATAATTCTATATAAGAGTTAAAATGATTACCTCTGTTTACATAGAAATAGATATAGATAGATATAGAAATAGACACACACACACACACACACACACACACACACACACACACACACACACACACACACACAAGCAATTCATGGTAATTTGCAAGTCTTCTCTGTCGGAAATATATTTTATTGGGAAATATACATTGAAAAAACTAATCAGAGTAAACACAATTAAAGTAAGTCTTTTTTGCAAGTTGAGAAGCCCCCCTTGTACCCTTCATTCCCTCTACCCAATAGCACCAACCAATCAAGATCGCACAATACTAGAGACAAGGGAAAATTTGATCCCTGGTATTTAGCAGTTCTTCAGAAATACTGCCCTGTCATTCATTCTTTTTCTAATGCATCTTGTTCAGTAACTTTGCTTTGAGCAAAATACATATATAGATAGATAGATCTAGAGGGGGGTTCATAAAGGTTAAAATGAGGTGAACACCATGTCTACACCTTCAGGTATCTTGGTACCTTTTCTGAATTCGAGAACAGCCCTACCACAATGCTTTTGTTGTCTATTCATTTCGAAAGGTTACTCAAAGTATACACCTGGGATACACATTTATGAATTGCAACACCCCCCCCCATAGAGTTTCCTTTTGCAATTGCTTTTTTTTTTTTTAAAGATCTTTGGAGTTTAGCGATATGTTTATTTTTGAAATAATGGTATCGATCACATTTAGTGTTGATGCTTTTGGATTGCTATAATTCAGCATATATTCATAGATATTTATAGCATCTAAGTATATATTTATCTTTATACATATATATAATTTTATAAATGGGTCTACTTAAACTGATCAACAGACCCAAATGTCAATGTGATTAATGTCGAACACAAAACTTTTAATGCACAAATATTGATATATTAATATGCAGCGGCTGAGCACTAATCTTGTTACATGCAAAATGAAAATGTGTAAAAAACAGTTTTTTTTTGTAGGGGTGCAAGCCAGCCCCCACCACTAATCATAAATACTAATTCCGAGATCACACAACTCTATGGATTGAGGAACATGCCCTTTTCCCTATATTGCATAGTCTCACACACTTGGCAAGCATCTACTTAGATGACCAAACTGTGTTGACTAAATAGAGGTTGACCCAAACTACATTCAACAATATTTGGTTCCCCTATGTACATGCATAAGCATGCATGTACATACATATATATATATATATATATATATATATATATATATATATATATATATATATATATATATATATATATATATATATATATATATATATATATATATATATATTTATATATATATATATATATATATATATATATATATATATATATATACATACATGTGTGTGTATGTATATGACCATATACATGTACAAAGAGAAAGAGAGAGAGAGAGAGACAGTGGAGTGTTAGTAGGCAGAGAAAGGTAAAAAGCAGATTTCACCCTGCAACATTTTTAGTGTTTTGTGTTCTGTTCAGGAATTTTGAAGTTGAGTGCTGATGTCAGAGGTAAAGAGGTCTTTCCATGGCATCCTCTCTATCTCCATCACAAACTGAAATCACTTTCAGACTTAGCTGGAACTCATAATGCACTATATAATTTGCATAGTCAACTAGAACATTTCTCTCTGCAAGTAGGTTGATAGCTATTAGTCAAATGTTTAAGAATCAAACTAGATCCTCCAGCTGCTTGGCTGACTTGAAAAGCTGATATTTTCATTTTCTGTTGTATTTCTTTATGCACCAGATTACGACTGTATCATCAAATACTGCTTAAGAACATCGAGTAAGTTTATGAACACTACAACAACTAAGCAAACAGAAAAATACAGAAAAGTCTCCCTCTGATCTGTAACACCATCTCAGATGTGTACCATTAGTTCATCGTTAATCAGGCCATTTGTAATATGCTCTATGGCTTTGCAAATGAGACTCATCATGCTAATGTGCCTATAATTCTAGGAGTCATGGGTTGGGCTACTCCTGTGGAGTGGCATCACCACTGTTGTGAGCCAAATTTCAGGGATTAAATGAGTAGCTAAACTCGGGTTGAGGTGTTTAAGGAGTGGCACTACCAAGGCTTGTTTGTTACTGTTTAACATCCTGATATATTATCAAGTCCCACAGAGAAAGTATTTTTAGTCTTTGAGAACACCATTAAATCATGATATTTGTTGATGATGGGGATTTGAGGGCTTAAGGGATAATTAGACATTGAATAGTCATTTCCAGGGTGAAATTGATGCCAAATTTCTAGGCAGTGGTGGCAATGCCTACTGGGTTAGAGTAGGTGGTGCCATCTTGGATGAGTTCTGATCAATGTTGGGTGCTATTTCTTAGTTTTCTAAAGTAATTAAAGAATAACTTGTAGTTGTTCTTAACTTTACCTACTAACCTAAGATCATGGGCTGCCTTAGTATTCCTAATATTTTTGTTTTAAATTTTTGGACTGTATTCTAATGTTATCCTTGATTTGAGGGTCCTTAGATTGGCTGTATACTATACTCATTTTTTTCTTTTATTGTACAGTTTTGTTCAAGTTGGTGGACCACCAGGGTTGTTTGCTTTTAAACTTTCCTTTAGATCTAGTAGGTAATGCCAAATCTATTTATTTATTTAAGTGTTCATAGAACTGTTTTGTGTAACACACACCTGAGGCAATGTCTGTGGTTATATCACAAAAATGACGCTGGAAACTATCATATAACTTGTTAAGATAAATATCTGAAATCACTGTATTCAGAGATATTGGTATCTTCAGGTTTAGAGGTTCTAATGATAAAGGTCACTAGTTTATGATCCATCTTAACAAAAGAAGAAGAGACAAGGGGAAGAGTACATGAAGAACCCACACTTATAACAACAAGGTCAATAACATTATGCCCTCTTCTGGTTTTTGTAACACTCTCTTCCAGGGATCTTAAGTTAATAAAATCTAAGAACTTTTGGGTGTGCCCTACATTTGACATGTAGGTGCTCTAGTTTGTTGATGGGTTGTAAAAGTCTCCTTTAATTCGGGAATTTTTGTTTATAGGAGTTCATGGATTACACCCAGAAATTTACATGGTTATAAGGGGATACAGAAGGAGAACTGTAACAGGCTATAAACTGATTAGTGGTTCTATTTAGTATGATTAGGAGCATGTTGAGCTCTATTTGTTGCTCCCGGGGAATCTATCTAGAGTTGATATGGTCCCTAAAAATATAGAGAAGCCAGCACACTTGCCACTGATTATGAACACATGGTAGGTGAAAAACCCAGGAAAGAAAAGAGTGCTTTCTGAACATTTAAACCAAATTTCAGTATTTGCACCGACATGAATGCACTGCAAATGCAGGAGGACCTCAAGGTCAAGCATTTTGCTGTTGAAACTTCTGGCATTGAGCAGAGTCACCTTAATGTTATTATTGTTTTGTATTTCAGAAGTTATTTATGTTGGGTTGTTCATCAGCTGAAATCTGACTAAAAAGGTACTATAGGGGAAGCAAAGGCTTTAACCAGAATGTGGATGCATTGGAATGAGATGTATAGACCATCCTTGGCAAAGTGATTCAGAACACTGAGTGTCTCATCCCATACTAAAATATACTGGACCCCCTTGGAATGACACCAACTACTTAGCCAATTGTTGAAGCTAATTATGTTTTCTTTGTCAAGGAGGAAAGTTTCTATTCATTAACAGAGTCTATTTGTGACATGCATGGAGAATTCCAACATGTCTCTCTACATTTCCCTTGGGGTTTTGCATGCCAAGTCATTCATTACCACATGTACCACCACCATGTTATAGTCATATTTACCAACTGAAAGGACCTTAAGGGCTCTTAAAATATCAAATATACTGGCACTTGAAAGACACCTCATTGTCACCTTATCTTTGTCTACTTTAGTAAGAGAAGAATCAATGTGTCTGACTATAGAGTGAACTGTCAGTAAAACATTTTTATTTGCAGAGTGGTCCAATGTACTGGATCTGTGATAATTTATATGTATACATTAGTATGTATTACAGTCAGATAACTCATTGAATAGATACATCAAAGATCAGTGTTTTTACTCTTTTCGTAAGGGATGGTCATTGGGATCTTTATTTAGTCATTACAAAAGGATATTTAATTACCCCTCCAATCCCCCATTTCAAACAACGATTACTGGGCAACCATTGGTTGGTTGCCATCCATGTGGGCATTGTTCATATTTCCCAAGGATGCTCAAGTCGAGCAGTTTTACCTGTCACAATTCTCCACGTGTATATGATGTTTCTTTTTTGCCAATTGCAGTACCAGTTGGGTTATTTATTTAGCCCAATGTAGCTGTCGAGCATTTTATGTGGGACAGACTTCCCGGCCCTTTAAATTAAGGGTTGGGGAACATCTCAGTGATATAAAAAACAAAAAAGTTTCAAGTTCTCTATACAAACATATACTCAAACATCCCACTGGGGCTTTCAGCTTTATGGTTATTGATCTTATCAAGTTTAAGAATTCAGATTTCCATACATTGCATGAGTTACTAACTAATAAAGAAAAAATGTGGATTGTTAAACTGGGAGCCTTATTTTCGTCAAGGTTGAATGAACAATTTTAATTATTGGCAAATTGTTTACTATATATATAAATTTTTTCACTGTACTTTTGTCGTATATAGTCATTTTGTTATATATTAATTATTTGGGCAGTCACGGTGGTGCAGCGGGTAGCGTTGCCACCTCACAACAAGAGGTTCTCCAGTTCGATTCTCAGCTGGGGTGCCTTCTGTGCAGAGTGTGCATGTCCTCCCTGTGGTCATGTGGGATTCCTCCAGGTGCTCCAGTTTCCTCCCACATTGCAAAGACATGCAGTAGGTGAATTGGACACTCTAAATTGGCCCTAGGTGTGAGTGTGTGTATGTGTGTGTGTGTATGCCTTCTGTGGAAGGTTGGGCACCGGGCTGGCAACCTGACACCGTAAAACTCCACTGCCAGTCATGAGCGGACAGATGATCGGCTGTGGTGACCTCTAACTGGGAAAAAGCCGAAAGAAGAAGTTATATATTAATTATTTAAATATATTTTTGTAATACAGTCATGTAATATATTTTTATCCATTAGAAGGCGCTGCAGTATTGGGTATAAATTAATGTTTTAATGGCATCTTCCATGTATTACTTTTGCAGTGTAGTCACTGAGGAAGGCACTTGCAGAAACGGGTATGACCCCACTGGGGTATTTTTCTATGGAGGAATGAAGAAATAAATACATTTTGCTGGAGGCTACACTGGAGTGCTGGCAGTTTTTGTTATTGCTGAATTTTTTAACATGTCAGTATAAGACGTTTTAGTGTGGGGTAGTCTAGAAACTTGTGGACATTTTTCATGATCAAAGTCAGTGTCTTGTGAGAGTGACGCCTCCATATTTATTAAATACTTACATCACTCACAACCAGAAAGTTTTGTACTAAGTAAAAGTTCATTATCTGTGAGTATGAGGTAATTACTACAATGCATAAGGATCAATAGAACCAAAAACAGCAACTGTACAAAGACAATTACCAAGAACCCAAACTGATGCAGTCAGAATCTTCTTTAGGAAACCAAACTCCAAGAATGCCAGCCTCACACTGAAATAAATGATACTGTTTTCATTACATTTATTAATCCATCAAAGGACATTCGACAATAAAATAAAATAAATAGCATAAATGATAGTTATTTTCATCCTTACATCACATCAATGGAATTTATCAGAACTATCAACAGTAACCACAATTGCTGAGTATATACTGTGCTTATTGAATACTAAATTTACATTAAAGCACTATTCCACATTTAATCCTTATTACATAAAACCTCCAATTTAAATCACCTCCTATAAACACGTAATTCCAAAGTGTGTAAAAACTACTTTTGTTTAAAAGGTATCACTTTTTAAAAATTTTTGTTTAATATACTAAATCTCATAGTTTACTGCCAACAAGGGTTTAAGGCTATTTTGGGAAGAATTAACACTTATTTGTCACAGTAACTCATTATATTCAGTTGTTTTCTCCTTTGCCTCCCCTCTGGGGTTACCTTCCACAATTCCCAAAATGCAAAATAAAAACTTTTCAAACCTGTTGCATTCAAAAGAATGCCTATATAGGACATTTTTGCTGTTCACCTTCAAAATATCATAAAGATGTTTGTAAATTCTCTTTTTGAACAAGTCTTTCCATTTTCACAATCTAAAACCCATCACGTATAGATCAAATAGCCAAATACACTAAACCTTTACTATAACAGTTCCTTTATTTATGCAGATTCACATAACCATCCCTTATGTTTAGTACATACCATTTGCTCATGCATATATAAGGAGCATTGATCACACCTACCACATAAGTGCCAATTTTATTAGCATCCATTTTTTTCTGTGAAATAGATTTCCTTTTCAATGTTTTTCCTTTCTTGAAAACAAACAAACATACAAACGATTTTCAGCTAAGATGGTGGATGTGATCATATTACCCTTAAAAATAATTCAATTTCTATGTATACTTTTTTAGCCAGACTGATGCCTAGATTGTACTATAAAATCATAGCACAAGTAAACATATTCTTTCTAGTACATCATCTGGTTGATAAATTCTGCACTTTGATTTTATCATTTTTGAGTGGCATACCCACTCCTAAAAGTGGCTTAAAACATGTATTTCTCCTCTGTGTTATTTTCTTCACAATTTCATCCAATAATTTAAGGGGATATCTCCTTTAAAAAAACATTTTAGTTAAATTATGAACTTCTTGAAGGTAAACATTGTCATCAGAAACCATTCTAACCAGTCTAATGACTTGACCCTTAACCAGCCCTCTCTTCAATTTGTGGAGGTTGAAGCTATTATAATGAAAATAAATATTACTAAAGAGTTTGATCAATTTGTTTATATAGTCATTAAGATTTATTAACCAAGATAGAAAGAATTTCCACAGCAGAACTAACTTCAGGATCAGCCTTGGTGTAAAAATACAATGCATTTAAAAGATGTAGTTGCCAGAACAGTTCATAGGTAAGTACTAGACTAGCTGCCCTTGTGGGCCATTTTAAGTCTAGCAAATATGCTTTGTAATGGTAAAAATCATACCCTGTACATTGTGTCATTTAGGTAAACACCTTAACCATTATACCACCATCCTAACCCCTGCATGTAACAATACATTTACTGTGATTAGTTTTTGGTCTACTTTTGCTGTGTAATGAAGCATAATATGATTACAGAAGATAGCTAACAGAGCCATTTTGTAGTCTAGTGAAAGCATGCTTGATTCTAATCAAAACAGAGTAATATCAAGGAGTATAAAATAAACCATGTATGTATGTGTGTGTGTGTATTTAAAGTGTGTGTATATGTATATATGAGTGTATGTGTATATAGGGGTCTACTTCTAAATTTCAAAGTTTCAAAATGTTGACCTTCTTATGGTCGAGTCCATAAGACTGAAGTTTTGAAACTTTGGCCCATTTAAATGGAGATCACCATACAGCATAGAACAGTATTTTTACTGTTTTCCTTTCTGTAGAATGATATCAGAGTTGGTATATTTAATTAGCAGAGAGTGTGGGGGGGGGGGGGGGTTCAGGAGGGATGCCGCTGGTAAAAACATGAAAAAAAAGATTTTTTTTTAAAAAATTTATTTAAATTTTGAAGTTTCAAAACTTCAATCTTATGGTCTCGATCATAAGAAAATTGATGTTTAGAAAATTCAAAATTTAGAAGTAGACCCATATACATAAATGTGTATATATATATATATATATATATATATATATATATATATATATATATATATAAAGAGAGAGAGATGGTAAAAGGAGTAGTGATAACAATGGAAGGATAATTGATGAGAGGTTTGACAGATAGGTTGGACAGAGTAAATGAGAGTAGTAAGAAATGAAGGTCAGCAGTGATCATAGTGTGAAATAAGGCTATGCTAACAGCAAGAGTGATTGACTGCAGGTGCAATATGATATTAGTATTATACTGCTTAATGTACAGATTTTTGCAGAATGTCCAGAGTTTTGCCTCATATTTTGGTCTGTTCCTGATAAAATCTGTGGTTTTCTGATAAATCACTGAGGATTGAAATCGTTAAATATTGACATACTTTTGAGTTTCAGGCTTCATATCCTTCAGTAATCGCATGATAGTACAAATCCTGTTATTCTAGTAACTATTAAAACTTTGTCCCTATTTTTGCCCCGCCACCCCCACCCCCCAATATTTAGGCTATGTCCAGAATTCTTGTTCTAAGAGGTTGAGAGGCATAGGCTGTTATAGAACAGATAAGGTATATATGATTAGGGCAGAGAAGACGGCAAGCAATGTACAGCACATACATGTCAAACACTCAAGAGGAAAATGTTAATAGGCCCAATTTTAATACATTAAGTGCTGTTTTACACCAGTAATATGTAGTTAAACAAATCCGCATTTTATATGAAACATGCAGACGCATTTAAATGTGATACGATTTTTAAATGACATTGTTATTCTACTGCTGCAGGTATATGTTTATCATGTAGATTTAATTAAAAAAAGAAAACATGCAATGCTAAACTTTTGCATATCATGCTGTTGACCCTTCAGAATGTGCCTAAGTTTATGGTTGATCATACATTCATGTGTTGTGCAATAAAGGAAAATGGTTTCTTCCAAAGGTGTAGCAATCATTTGTGCTAGCTGATGCTTGGCAAAGCTTTGTTTCACTACAGCATAGCATCTGAGCAATGCAAGACTTCTGTAATGTAATTCTTGCATATGGAGTTTGATGTTCCATGATAGCCCTTCTCTACTGAATCTTAATCTTTAGTGGGGTAGCCTTAGATGATATTTTGTCCTTCAGAAAATTGTAAAAGTTGGACAGTTTAAATATTTAGCTGTGTGCGCAGTTAAAAGAAAAGGTTACATAGTAAACATTATAAAATGATATACTGTAAACTACTCTTGGATTCTTAACTGTACAGACTAATAATGTAATTCAGTTATTTAATGATACCCAATATCTCGTTCCATTACTATTTCTTGAAAGAAGCCTGTTTCTCAGGGAAAGAGTTAACTGTTTAAGCTTATCTTACAGAAATAAGGTTTGTATCTTCTTGAACAGTAAAAAAAAAAAAAGACATTCTGTCCTCAGTCAATAGGGTGACAGGGTTTGTGGTACAATTCAGCAAATTTGCACATCATTCATTCTGCCAAGATGCCAAGTCTATGCTTCTTTGTAAGGCAAACTTTGAAGTAGAGTGTCATCTGCCCTTTACTTAAAATAACCATTGATAACAGCTGGCTCACAAAGAAAACGAAAGAACTTCACCTTAACAAATGTGTGTCTTCAGTAATCATATCAGATACATCCAAGCAAAGATTTAGACATTTCTTGCAGAATGCATTCTTTGCTTTCTTGATATATTTAGCCTTCACCGATAAGTGTCTAAACAGTACATGAGTGACATGTACAACCAGCACTAAGATAGAGCATCTATTCCAGTAATTGGGGAACACGACTCACTTAATGGAAGAGTGAGGATTATCTGACATCTTGGGGAAATGTAAACAATGTGTTTTATTGCCATGTTACCTTGCTGGAAAATAATGTTTGTTATTCAAGACTGACTGAAATTGAAAGAAGCACATGAGTCTTACCAGTAATTTTATATTATAATCCCACTGTATTATTAGTTCATAGTTTAGTGTCGGACTGAGATATGATTATGGTCTCTGAAATAAATATTGCCCTTGGTAATTGTTAACTGCACAATGATTCATTTAGGCTATCTTTGGAGTAGATAAGCGCAAATTAACTTTTGCGTATCTTTTGAAAATTCTCACAGCAAAGTAAGATGGCATGAAATAAACTGTGAAAGAAATGTATTTATTTTCTACTACAAGATATAATAGGTTATTTTAGTTCTTGAATATTTGCATAGATTTGAAGTTTCTTTCCTGGTTTAAGGGGATCTTGATTATCATTATGTCTCTTAGGCAATAGAAAAACATCTATAACAAGAACAAAACTGAGTCATATTCACTTTTGCATCAAGACATGATACATATCAGTAACATCCTTGTAATATCTACGTATGCTATCTTACATAAGGTATACCGGGTAAACAAAGTAGATGAGTTCAGTCTCCTTCAAATGTTATTGTATTATTAATTATTTCAGGGTTGAGAAAGCAAACAGAAGATAAACATTTCATTGACAAAGATAAAGTAATGCAAATAAATATCACTATGCAATATGTGCATATGGATGCCTTTTACTGTAGAAGTAGTTTGTGCCTTAGTAACATTGATAATATTACTTCAGCAGAACATTTAAATATATGATGAGATCTACTGTAGTGTGGTATAGTTACAAATTATGTGATGAAATGACTAACTTGGTTCAAATTATACCATAACAAACAAAATGCATGTTAAAATGTATATCCACATAATTTAAACGGAAGTTCTTTGTAACAGCACCCTGCAATCAATGTTAGGAATATATCTAGGGTAGCTGATGAGACCTGCTGTCAGTCCTTTAAAAGATCACTGAAAATACTGAATTGTCACAGAGTAATTCAGCTTTTCTGCTGAGCACTTTGGTGACATTTATTCTTGTTGAGGCCATTTCTGGAGATGTTTTACTAGATATAGATATATATTTAAAACCTAACCACCAATCAATCTTACATAACCCACTCTCCTACAATACACTATTAAAACCTAACCACCTGTCACCTATCTTTATCTATCCTTTAGTTGTACAATAACACCCTCACTCATTTCTGACATTTTTACCCACCACTTCTACAACTCCCTATCTTCCTAGAATCAAAATTCTCCCCTACCAGTTTACTCTTCCCAAAGGTAAGGTGAAATACTTTCTTCTTTTCCCGCTACTCACAATTTTTTCCCTCTCACCTTACACTGCTCCTTTCTGGTGACATCCGTCCCAACCCTGGACCAGACTTCACCTCCTCATCCAACTCTATGGCCACTTACTTCACCTCACCCCTTCCTACTATTCCTTCAAAACAACTTTCTCTGTATTCCATGAATATCAGAAGCATAGCCAACAAAACCACTGAATTCCATGCCTGGATATCCCATCACTCTCCTGATATGATAACTCTCTGTGAAACCTGGCTAAAACCCCATATTCCTGACAGAAATATTCTTCCCCAGGATACAACATCTTATGACTCGACAGATCTCAGAAAAAAGGTGGTGGAATTGCTATCATGTTCTCTAACCACCTTACAGTAACCCTGTTGCTCTTCCCACTCTCTCCATCTCCCCAGCCGAACTACTGAGAGCTAACTGTAAAATTAATGCCCACAGCACAATTAACATAGACACAATTTACATACCCCCTAGTAACAATATCACTGTCCTTGAAAATATTCTCTCCTGGCTCACCCAATACTTATCAAATAAAACTATAGTCTTGGGTGATGTTAACATTAACTGGCTATCCCTCTCCTTAGATACTCGCAGCTCCTGTATTCATTTACATGGTTTCACCCAACTAATAATTACTCCTACTTAACTAACAAAACTATTAAACATACCTCTATACTTGACTGGATACTGGTCTCTCACCCACATAAAGATCAATTCCCAGAACCTCTGCCTGACTCTCTCAGTGACCACTGTCCTATCAAAGTACTTAGATATGCTCCATACTATAGCAGATCACACAAGTTCATAGCTTGTCACAAACTAACTAATTTTGACTGTGATAAATTAAACAGCTATCTTTCAGCTATTAACTGGTCCTTCCATAGGCAGCTACCCCTTGAAGATGTCATAATTAAGTTCAACTTTATATTCCTTAACATACTCAACTCCCTGGCCCCTTTACAGACTCTTAGGGTAAAATCTATAATATCTCCTTGGTTAACCCATACCACCTGCTCTTTAATGCAACAGAGGGACAAGGTTTGGAAGTTCTGGTACAAAATCAAACTTCCCTCCCACCTCCAACATTATAAGGAACTTTACAATCTCACTAAGAAATCCATTTATAATGACAATAAAAACTTCTGTAACAATGCTCAAACCTCTCACTTAGCCAGCCCTAAGTTCTGGCCTGCCATCAACCAAATTCTTCATCTGAGCAATCCTTCTTTCCCTCAACCACGCCCCACAAACACATCTCTAGAAACTGCTACCAACTTCAATTATTATTTCATTGACACAATCAGCAAATTAATTACCCAAACCAATCCCAACCCAAATACTAACCTCCTCAACAACCCTCCTACACCCACTCACCCCTCTCTAGCCTTTTCTGTCAAAACTGTATCCACTAACTACATTAAATCTCTGTTTCTAAAGCTTAAACCATGCTCTCCCTCTACTGATGATCTTCCTCCACTCTTTCTCCAGAAAGCAGCCAACTCTCTTGCCCTCCTGATCTCTATACTCATTAATCATTACATTACTGAATCTAAAGTACTTGCAATCTGGAAACAATTCTACACCTTACTCATTCACAAAGGAGGTAACTACTCTGAACTTTCCAACTTCAGGCCCATTGCAATTCTATCTCCTCTTTCTAAAATCCTGAAGTAATGTGCATACAGACAAATCCTTCACTACCTCCTACAAGACAGCCTACTAACTCCCACTCAACATTGCTTGCACCGTAAACATAGCACCTCCACCACTCTAATTTCCTTCATCAACACCATATCTCAAGCTAGTGACCAAAACAAATTGGTCTTATGCCTATTTCTGGAACTCTCCAAGGCTTTTAACACCATCTCCCACCCCCTCCTCTTAAACAAACTCTCTGAACTCAACCTAGCCACATCCACTATCTCCTGGTTCACTAGTTATCTTAATGACAATCTTCAAACTGTTAAATGGCTTTCTGTAATCTCTCCTTCTCTACCTGAAAGAATGGCTGTTCTGCAAGGATAAATCATCGGCCCATTACTATTTAATATCTTTACCAATCAGTTGTCTGCTTCCTGCCCACTGTCATCACTCATCCAATATGCAGATGACTCCACAGTCACCATAGCAGATAATCTCTCTGACTTAAATTCCAGGACACAGCCATCATTCTTATCTATTGAAAACTGGCTCACCAAGAACCAGCTAACAATAAATCCAAAAAAGATTAAACTCCTGCTCTCCATCCCCAAAACTATGAATCATCTGAAATCTTCCTTCTCAATCACATCCCTCAATAACACACCTATTACTGTGGACTCGTATACCAAACAACTTGGTGTCATCACTGATGACCATCTCAAATTTGACCTACATGTTCTCAACAACATTAAGAAAATACACCAAAAACTTGGACTCCTTTACAGGAACAAAAGGTTTTTATCAAATAAAGCCAAAATTGGTCAATCCCATGCCTACCTTCTCCCTAGCCTACTAACCTATCTTCAAACCACTCTCCTATCAAAACTAGAATACAGCTACAATAAAGTCACTAAATTCACTACAGACTACTCCTGCCACTCACTCCACTATCTAGCTCTTAAAAAGATAAACTGGCTAGAGCTTCTTCACCTCTTACTTCTCTTTCAACTTCAGATAATTCACTCTATTTTGTATCTGCCCTCCTTCTGTCCCAGCATTGTCCCTCTCATTTCCCCCTACTCCCCACCAAGGTCCCTTCTCATCACCTCCTACTCTCTACCAAGGCTCTGAACAAAATCTTTTTTCTGTCTTGCCTAAAACTAAAATAGGCAAAAATATTTACAGCTTCTCCCCAGCCCAGTTCTGGAATAAACTTCCACTGGCTATTAGAAATATCAGTCACCAACATCTATTCAAAACAGCTACTAAAACTATCTAAACATCACTTGGATCTGTCATTGCAACTACCCTGCTGACTGACTTCCCCCTACTATACAACTCTCTCTCACATTACCTCCCACTTATGAAAATGGGCTCTGGCTCAGTTGGATTAGCCTGGTTAACAAATGTCAAATAAATAAATATTTTTTCTTGCAGCAGGGTAACTCCCAAACAGCCAAAATGACTTATCTTATTACTGGTCACTTTAGTCTATATTTGGATATAGCCACTGGTGACTTTATATCACCTGCTGGGACAAGCCCCATCTCTGTCATGCACTTGGTGGGAGCCACAAACAGAAAGAACAATGGCTGATACACAAAGTCCCATATAAGGGCACAAGTTTTGGCTGTATTTGACACAAGACATGACCCCTGTTCAGGTGAATACAGGAGCTAAGTTATGTCCTGTCAGGTGTGGAGTGGCATGACCTGAGAAAGGTCATCACACTACATCCAGTTGTTAATGCCTGGTATGCAAATAGTTAGCTCCTAATCTCAAACTCCAGTGAGCATGCTCATAACCATTCAAAATTAGGCATGCAATTGGTCATTTTGACAGACATCCCTGCCTCCAGATGCAACTCTGGGCAATGCCCAGTCTTCATCTGGGACTCAGCTGTGAAACATGAATGTTTATGTATACACACACACACACACACACACACACACACACACACACACACACACACACTATATATATATATATATATATATATATTCTTGAATCTCAAAACACTGAAACTCAAAACACTGAAAACACATATTATACATATACTGCATTTAAACAATATAAATCATAGCACCTTCCACCAAGTGTAAGCAGGGGGGGCAAGCCCACCTGCACCCGCCATGTGGGGGGCTGTGCCCTCCACACCCCCTGCTACTTGAATATATCAACTCCAAGATTGCATTTAGTGTAGTGAAGTGCAATCTTGAAGATGATATATATAAGTAGCAGTGGGTGTGGGGGGTGCATGTGGGCTTGCTCATTCATCACTTTGGTTAGTTTTCTATAAAATATTCTCATGAAGGTTTTATAGTATGCATTATTCAATGTCAAAATTTCCAGGTACTAATCTCTTCTTTCTCTCCTTTCTTGTAAATACACTTCATAACTCCTTCTCAGATTGTGTCATCCCTAAACTCATAATCCAACTATTCATTCATAACCTTAAGAAAATAATATTTCTTTTGTTTGTCTGTTTCTACATAAAACTCATATCTTTTACCATCTGGTCCAGTAGTACTCATTCTCTTTATACATTTTAAGGCCTTATTTAACTTATCAATCTTAATTTGTTCATTTAGCACTTTTCTATCTTCTTCTGTGACTTTCCTAACATTCAAAGTCACCCCTTCTTTCACCTCTGTTTTATTATACAAGCCCTGCATATCTTTTTACTACACCCATAATTTCATCTATTTTATATATTGTTTTACTTTCTTTATTTTAATTAATTCAAACTTCTCCTCATGAAGCTTAATTTTTTCCCTCATAATAGGGCAGCCACCAACTTTTTTCCCTCATAACATATATCTTTGCTTATTAATCATAGTCCGAATATTTCTCTTATTTTCCTGACATAGTTAATTTACTATATCCCTTCTATATTCCTCACCTACTAACAGACTTTCATCATATTTGTCCATTAATTTTTCATACCTTTCCTTTTAATTTTCCAAAACTTTTCCCCCACATATTCTTTATTATATCTCATGTAATTTTAAAAACAGCCCACTATTCAGTCACATACCTATAAAAATGAAGTATAGTCATATTCTCATACCACCGTCCTTTTATTTTCTCCTTAAACCATCTGTCCTTATTTTTCTTCAACAAATAATCCTTTATTTTCTTTTACCTCATTTATATAACCTTCTACATTTGAAAATTCAGATATAATAACACAATGATCAGAAATTAAATTTCAGCGGTCTCTGTCTTTATTTCAAACTTTCTAAAAATATAAAATGCTAATTTCAGTTGTAAATTAACTTCTCCTATATGTGTATTTTCTTACTTTTCCTAAATTAAAAAAATGATTCATAATTTTTCTACCCTCCTGGACATCTTTCTTATTTTTTACTTTCTTTTTCTTCAAATTATAATTAAAATATCCAAACGAAAAGCAACAGGACACTGCTGTGAATATAATAAAATTTAATGAAGCTAAAACACAAAGTAAGCGCTTTCGGGATTCACCCTTCATCAGACAAAGATACATTCAACAGACTTCATTTTTAAAAAATATATAACAACCAATAGCATCTAGTGAAAAACCCGCCTATTCAAAAGGGTGGGTTTTACTGGTATTACATCATTTAATCCCGGATCTTTGTGTGCCATTAATTCAATGATCCATCTAGATTCAGCCAATGTGGTCTGGTGTTTAACATCCCCCCCATTGTTCAACTTAATGTTGACTATAGCTCTGAACTTAAAACTATGTGTGGGATGTCCACTAACATGCCTATATAAAGCATTACTGAAATCACTATTCCTGATGCTACTGAGATGTTGTAAAATCCTCACTTTGAACATGTTGTTGGTCATCCCAACATAAAAACAGGGGCAAAGAACACATTCTGCCAAATACACTATGTTGCTTGTCCTACAAGTAGCCTTCCCTTTTAAATGAAACACCTTCCCTGTCACTGGATGTCTGAAAATGACATCCTTATTAATGTGGTCACAGGCCTTACATATCCCACAAGGAAGTGTGCCTACTGCGGTTTTGAAAGACCTACTATTGACATTGGACCTTTCACTGCACAGCAAATCCTTGAGGTTTCTATTCCTCCTATATCGAAAACTGGGACTGTTGTCAACGATTCCCCTAAGACCCACATCACTGGTTAAGATGTTCCAATTATTCTGTACAATCTTACAGACATCACTGATGTTACTACCGTAGGTGAACATTAGTTTTAAACCTTTTTGTGTGTGGCAACGACTGCTGCTGTCTATTGGTTCTTCTCCCTGGGACCTTCTTAACCATGGTTTGTATCTGGTCCGTCTATGTTTTAAACTACTATCAATGACCTTATGGACCATGTCCTCTCCATAGCCTCTTTCTTTAAAACAATGGCCAAGTTTATCCAATTCCTGCTCGAATTGTGTGTCTACCACACTCACCCTGGAAACCCGACTCACCTGCCCTCTGACAATTTTGGGGAACACAAATCGAGGATGCATACTATCAAATGATAGCAAGGTGTTTTTCCAGCACTCCTTTCTATGGAGACTGGAAATGAAACCTTCTTGTGTCTGTTCCACACAAACATCCAAAAATTCTATATGAGTGTAGGAGGTACTAGCTGTAAATTTCAAAAATGTGGTCGTGGAGTGAATGTAGGATAAAAACAATCGAACGAACTGGGGTCACCATCCCACAAAATAAAGATGTCATCTACAAAACGTGTGTACATGATGATGTGACCATTCCATGCATCATTGCTTAAAATTTTAGATGTTTCCCAGTTCAAAAGAACCAAATTTGCATATGTATTCGCACAGGGGGTGCCCATGGCCACCCCCTGTGCTTGCCTGTACAGTTAACCAGCCCCTATAAAAACATTATTCTCCAAAACTAGAGTCAACATATCCTTCACTAGCTGTATCCTTTCTGTAGTAGCACCCAAACCTTCTAGGAGCCCCCTCACGGATGTTATGCCATAATCATTGTTAATGACAGTGAACAGACTATTTACACCTAAGGTAACCATCAGCAACTTGTCTATACCATCTGGTTTAATGACTTCACCCAAGATTTTCAAAAAATGTCCTGTATCTATAAGAATGTTACCCATCTGCTCTACATAAGGTTTTAGTATAAATTCCAACCAAACGGAAATATTTTCTGTGACCCAACCCCTGCCTGACACTATGGGTCTCAGGGGTGGGTCACTCAAGGATTTGTGTATCTTGGGCAAAGCCTTAAATATGGGTGTAACTGGTTTTTCCACCCATAAAAATTTATGTATATCTGATATAATTTTCATGTCATTAAGTAATGACCCTAATCGCTGATGTACTTTATCAATAATAAGTCTTACTCCCAAGGGATTGATCTCTACATAAGTATTATCAACTGTTAACATATCTTTTATTTTATTGTTGTACCAAGCAGTGTCTAAAACGACAACTGCTCCTCCCTTGTCAGCCATTTTGATGGTTAGGTCACTATTATCTATTAAGTGTTGTAGTGCCATTTTCTGCGCTATAGTTAAATTATAGTATTTACTAAAATTCCCATCACAAAAATATCTCATTAAATCCCTCTCACATCCATTCATAAAAAGGTTTAAAGCAGGTAAAAGTGGTGGTACAAAACTGCTTGGTTTTTTAGGCATCGCACAGTTATTGTCAATATTGCCAAACATCAATTTCAACATAACATTTCGACAAAATAGCATCAAATCCATGATGATTTCATTAGATAAACAAATTCTACTGGGTACAAAGGTTAAGCCTTTGTTCAAAACAGTCATCTCATCATTAGTTAGCACATAAAATGATAAATTGTACACAATACCAGTATGAGCGTCAATAGTCAATGCAGAGTTCGTCTCCTCTTGTCCACATCCCTGTCTTCGCTTAGGGATCTCTTCCAAGCCCCTTTCTTTCTTACTGGGGCAGGTAGTTTCTCCAAAAAATGATTATGTCCCTGAACCACCTTGGGACGTGCACCAGTCCCATTGTCACAACTTTCAGAGTCCCTTATAATGGTAGGCGGTGAGGCAATCTCCTTAAAGTTGATTCCATCTACCGTTTGAAAGCCTGCATGCGTCTCACGGGAATGTGAAGCACTGCCCTCATTAACTGCTGCAACAGAGTTGTCTACCTCTGCATTCAAAATATCATCTCCTCTGGTATTGTCTCTACTCATAATACCCTGCTCTCCCACCTGCCCTCTTACAATGTTGGGGAACACAAATCGAGGATGCATACTATCAAATGATAGCAAGGTGTTTTTCCAGCACGCCTTTCTATGGAGACTGGAAATGAAACCTTCTTGTGTCTGTTCCATGGAGGGGCGTGACGATCACGCAAGTGAAATCAACATGGTTCAAACTGCTGAAACAGGTAAATTTTCCTCTCCGTTGGCACTGAGAGAGCAGGGTATTATGAGTAGAGACAATACCAGCGGAGATAATATTTTGAATGCAGAGGTAGACAACTCTGTTGCAGCAGTTAATGAGGGCAGTGCTTCACATTCCCGTGAGACGCATGCAGGCTTTCAAACGGTAGATGGAATCAACTTTAAGGAGATTGCCTCACCGCCTACCATTATAAGGGACTCTGAAAGTTGTGACAATGGGACTGGTGCACGTCCCAAGGTGGTTCAGGGACATAATCATTTTTTGGAGAAACTACCTGCCCCAGTAAGAAAGAAAGGGGCTTGGAAGAGATCCCTGCCAAGACAGGGATGTGGACAAGAGGAGACGAACTCTGCATTGACTATTGACGCTCATACTGGTATTGTGTACAATTTATCATCTTATGTGCTAACTAATGATGAGCTGACTGTTTTGAACAAAGGCTTAACCTTTGTATCCAGTAGAATTTGTTTATCTAATGAAATCATCATGGATTTGATGCTATTTTGTCGAAATGTTATGTTGAAATTGATGTTTGGCAATATTGACAATAACTGTGCGATGCCTAAAAAACCAAGCAGTTTTGTACCACCACTTATACCTGCTTTAAACCTCTTTATGAATGGATGTGAGAGGGATTTGATGAGATATTTTTGTGATGGGAATTTTAGTAAATACTATAATTTAAGTATAGCGCAGAAAATGGCACTACAACACTTAATAGATAATAGTGACCTAACCATCAAAATGGCTGACAAGGGAGGAGCAGTTGTCGTTTTAGACACTGCTTGGTACAACAATAAAATAAAAGATATGTTAACAGTTGATAATACTTATGTAGAGATTAATCCCTTGGGAGTAAGACTTATTATTGATAAAGTACATCAGCGATTAGGGTCATTACTTAATGACATGAAAATTACATCAGATATACATAAATTTTTATGGGTGGATAAACCAGTTACACCCATATTTAAGGCTTTGCCCAAGATACACAAATCCTTGAGTGACCCACCCCTGAGACCCATAGTGTCAGGCAGGGGTTGGGTCACAGAAAATATTTCCATTTGGTTGGAATTTATACTAAAACCTTATGTAGAACAGATGGGTAACATTCACAGGACATTTTTTGAAAATCTTGGGTGAAGTCATTAAACCAGATGGTATAGACAAGTTGCTGATGGTACCTTAGATGTAAATAGTCTGTTCACTGTCATTAACAATGATTATGGCATAACATCCATGGGGGAGCTCCTAGAAGGTTTGGGTGCTACTACAGAAAGGATACAGCTAGTGAAAGATAAGTTGACTCTAGTTTTGGAGAATAATGTTTTTATAGGGGCTGGTTCACTGTACAGGCAAGCACAGGGGGTGGCCATGGGCACCCCCTGTACGAATACATATGCAAATTTGGTTCTTTCGAACTGGGAAACATCTAAAATTTTAAGCAATGATGCATGGAATGGTCACATCATCATGTACACACATTTTGTAGATGACATCTTTATTTTGTGGGATGGTGACCCCAGTTCGTTCGATTGTTTTTTATCCTACATTCACTCCACAACCACATTTTTGAAATTTACAGCTAGTACCTCCTACACTCATATAGAATTTTTGGATGTTTGTGTGGAACAGACACAAGAAAGTTTCATTTCCAGTCTCCATAGAAAGGAGTGCTGGAAAAACACCTTGCTATCATTTGATAGTATGCATCCTCGATTTGTGTTCCCCAACATTGTCAGAGGGCAGGTGAGTCGGGTTTCCAGGGTGAGTGTGGTAGACACACAATTCGAGCAGGAATTGGATAAACTTGGCCATTGTTTTAGAGAAAGAGGCTATGGAGAGGACATGGTCCATAAGGTCATTGATAGTAGTTTAAAACATAGACGGACCAGATACAAACCATGGTTAAGAAGGTCCCAGGGAGAAGAACCTATAGACAGCAGCAGTCGTTGCCACACACAAGGAGGTTTAAAACTAATGTTCACCTATGGTAGTAACATCAGTGATGTCTGTAAGATTGTACAGAATAATTGGAACATCTTAACCAGTGACGTGGGTCTTAGGGGAATAGTTGACAACAGTCCCAGTTTTCAATATAGGAGGAATAGAAACCTCAAGGATTTGTTGTGCAGTGAAAGGTTCAATGTCAATAGTAGGTCTTTCAAAACCGCGGTAGGCACACTTCCTTGTGGGATATGTAAGGCCTGTGACCACATTAATAAGGATGTCATTTTCAGACATCCAGTGACAGGGAAGGTGTTTCATTTAAAAGGGAAGGCTACTTGTAGGACAAGCAACATAGTGTATTTGGCAGAATGTGTTCTTTGCCCCTGTTTTTATGTTGGGATGACCAACAACATGTTCAAAGTGAGGATTTTACAACATCTCAGTAGCATCAGGAATAGTGATTTCAGTAATGCTTTATATAGGCATGTTAGTGGACATCCCACACATAGTTTTAAGTTCAGAGCTATAGTCAACATTAAGTTGAACAATAGGGGGGGGGATGTTAAACACCAGACCGCATTGGCTGAATCTAGATGGATCATTGAATTAATGGCACGCAGAGATCTGGGATTAAATGATGTAATACCAGTGAAACCCACCCTTTTGAACAGGCGGGTTTTTCACTAGATGCTATTGGTTGTTATATATTTTTTAAAAATGAAGTCTGTTGAATGTATCTTTGTCTGATGAAGGGTGAATCCCGAAAGCGCTTACTTTGTGTTTTAGCTTCATTAAATTTTATTATATTCACAGCAGTGTCCTGTTGCTTTTCGTTTGGATCTATTTGTGTTTTAAAGTTTGGCAGGACTTTGGCATAGCGTAGGAATTCTTTTCTTCTATAATTAAAATATCCTGTCACAATAATATCCACATTAGGCATCACATATGTTATTTCTTCAAACAAACTTCGTCTCTCACTCAGTTCATTAGAAGCAAATACCACCACCACTCTCCATAGTTTATCTCCCTTCCTGACATCACATGTAACACATCACCCAGGTCTTACAGCTATAACATTAACTATAGTCATAGCTTTTTTTTTTCTTTAACATCACAGCTATTCCAGGAAACATATCTCCCCCAGTACTCCAAGCAACTGCTTCATTTTGTCTCCTTTGTTTACCATTTTATAATCTGAAAACTACTAAACAACACACATCACATTTACACTTACTCACCCATGTAACAGTATTTAGTTTATGCTTTTCATTAATAATACTACCTCCATTTAAGGATACAATCCTGACATTGTTCCTTGCCTTTTTTAGCATTTTTTTCTACAATTTATATTTCTTTTCCTCAACTTATTTCCTATAGTACCCTTGCCAACATGCTGCTTCTCCCCATCTCCTTCTTCTATTTTTTCCAAATTCTCAAAACAATTTTCTTTAATCACATATTATCATTTTTTCTTCTCCACCATCTTTTTCATACATATTCACCCATTCCTCATCCAGGCCACCTATATTATCCTTGTTTTTACTTTTAAGAACTTGTACATTTATTTCTTGAACCTCACTTTTCTTTCTCCATCCCAATTAACTTATAATCAAATCAGAAATTATCCTTAACCCATATTACCTAGAAAAAGGCTCACAATTCTTAATTAAATGTCCACAATCCCCACATTGTTGTTTGAAAACAACATATTTGCAGACATTCACTAATTAAGT
Organism: Protopterus annectens; assembly: GCF_019279795.1. Taxonomy (NCBI): domain Eukaryota; kingdom Metazoa; phylum Chordata; order Ceratodontiformes; family Protopteridae; genus Protopterus; species Protopterus annectens. Next base: position 1,058,715,430 of record NC_056745.1, read on the forward strand.
GACCCACTCTCTGACAGTGAATACAGTTTTTTTTGCTGCCCAGAATATGAAAAAAGTGTTTAATTTTCATTAATATCAGCAGTTCAAAATTGCTGTTTCAGTTTTCTCCTAGCACTTTTTTTCATGATCCCTTATTACATACTTATTCCAGGGAATACAAAACATGACAAATTTTTCAGATTTTTCATAATTCTCAAAAGTCACTTCTGCAAGTTTCATTGCCAAACTGCAAAATTCCTCAAATAACCTCTGAGGAAAATCCAAGCCCACTTCTAATATTGTCTCAAGCATAATATCTGCCCAGTCATTCCCCATTCTGCATTTCTGTTCTAATAACAGGTTTTTGTCTTTGTAAAACATTTTTACCCTTTTTCACAATATCTTTAATCACCATTTATACATAACTACTCACAGTTTATTGTTTTTTGTCTTTAAACCCACTTCTTTGACTTACAGTTAATTTTTCATTAGTGTAATTTCTTCATCATGCAAAGCTTCTTCTTCTTCCACTTACAGACTGATAGTAAAGTGTCTGACTACTGACTGCATTCCATCCAGTTCCATTTCCACTATCATTTCTTTTAAAACTGCAGTTCAGTAATACTGATGTGTGATATTCTACTACCCACACAATTTGTATAAAGTTCAATGACAAGTTTAACTTCTGCACCCAAAACCTCAACTTCCATCATCTCAGCTAAAACAGTCATTTCATTCAGCACACCAGTTTCACTTTAAACACACTTGTCCTCTCCTTCCTTCATCACACTTTCTTCTGGTCTCTGGCCCTCCAGCTATGTGGCCAAAAAATGTAAGGATGTTCCTCAACACCCTGACCAAATATTCTCAAGTAACTTAAATACCACCTCTGGTCTCCGTTAAAATCAGGCTTCTAGCTTAGTGAGACTAACCTGGTCAAGAGAGAATAAATAAATAAAATAAAAAGTATGTATAGGACTGGGTAACCTATCCTTAATCATGTGGCTGTTGCCAGGCCTACACTTAATGATAAAATGAAAAGGCTACAATGACAAAGTCCACCTGCATATAAATGTAAAACTGTATGCTATACCAGAATCCACTCACCTCTTCACCCAATTTGGTGTCTATATCCTGTTGCTTATGAAGCCACTGCAGGGTTGCACAGTTACCAAAATGAACCTATGTCTCAACTAACTATAATGAATTTACCTCCTGCATAATAGTAAGACATTCTTTCTTTATGGCAGAGTATCTTGTCTTATTTATTTATATATTTGTTTATGTATGTATGTATGTATGTATGCATTTGCTATTTGTATTTTTATCAAGGGTAGAGAACTGATCCTTGTAAACTATCTTACAGGTCCCACCCAGGTGCATAAAAAAAAAAAATAAACAAATAAAACATTATACAGCAGAATATAGTGATTCTTGGGTTAAAACATTTACAGAAAAGTATAATATACATATAGCAGAATGTAGTGTTTCAGAGTTAAGATGTGTATACAGAAAATTGCACTCTATACTTCAGAGATATGTTCATGGGTTCATGGGTTCATGGGTTTATACTAGGCTATCTGCCCTAAGGCATTTATAAGCCTAGCCCAAATTTTTGTGGCTTACGCCACCCCTTATATGAAAAAAATACTGTGCCCATTAGTTTGTTGTGCCTCTGTCCAGCAGTGACACAGAGATGATTCCTGGGGTAAACCTACGATCTCCCATCCACAGGTCAAGATTTCTCTTGAACAGAGCCAGCGAGGTGCTCTGCCTCACATGGACCGGGATTTTATTCCACAGCATAGGGAGTCTCTGAGTGATAAATCTATCCCTCCAGCACATCCTATTTATATCCGTGCTAAGGTTTAAGTCACTTGCTCTAGTGGTTTTGGTGGATTTGGATTTTTTGAGGTGGAGCATGTCCATTAATTCCGGGTTGGACATGGCCTTGTATGTCAGGCAAATGTCACCTCTGAGCAGACGGTATGCAACTGAATAGAGCTGGAGTTTCTTCAATCTGGCAGCATATGACAGATTTTGGAGTCCCTTTATCCTTTTGGTGAGGAACTTTTGGGGTCTCTCCAATTGCTGCATGTGTCGGGTGAGATACATCCCGAATGGGGCATTGTACTCGATCATTGGTCTGATAAGTGAAGAGTACAGGGGAACAATGACCTCACTAGATCTGGATGTGAATCCCTTCATGATCAGGTGGGCAATGTAGAAGGTCTTTCTAACCACTTTAGCAACGTGAGTGTCAAAAGATAGGCCACTGTCAACCTGGGTCCCCAGGTCCCTGATAACCTCTTCTGTGCTTAGTGGATTGCCACCTATATGGTAGCTTGGGGTTACCTTGTTTTTCCCGAAGGGTTTGACTATACATTTTTTGGCGTTTAACTTCAGGCCATGGCTCTGGCACCAGCTATCTGTTTCCGTGAGTCCCTTCTAAAGGATATCTGTGTCCGATGCACTTTCCACTATGGCGCCCAGTTTGCAGTCATCTGCAAGCTTTGTCAGCCAAAGTCCTCCCATGTTGGCCTGTACTTCTGAGAAGTAGATGCCGAACAATAGGGGGCCAAGGACCGAGCCCTGTGGGACACCACTTGTGACCGGCTTGGAGTCTGACATAGCGCCAGCAACTCTAACCCTGTGGGTTCTGTCCTTAAGCCAGTTTGCAACCCATCTTGTGACATATGGGTTTACATTTAAGCTGGTAAGTTTTTCTACAATACCCGAGTGGGGTATTGTGTCGAAAGCCTTTGCAAGTTTAAGGTAGGCTGTATGGACTGCCTTTCCCTCATCAATGGCCTTGGTGACTGTTTCGAAGAAGTTGACCAAGTTCAAAAGGCATGATCTGCCCTTGACAAAGCCAAACTGGGTCAGGTCCAATGTCTGCAAGTCCCCTATATCTTTGTTTATGAGCTCCATTATGATCCTCTCCATAGCTTTGCAGACTAGACTTGTTAAGCTTATGGGGCAGTAATTACCAGGGTCCGTAGAGGCACCGCCTTTGTGGAGTGGGACCACAGTTGCCGTACGCCACTCCTTGGGCACGTATCCTGTGGTAAGGCTGAGATTAAACAGCTGCCTTATGTGCGGGTTTAATTCCTCATTTAGCTCGTGTAGCACACAGTCGGGGACACCATCCGGTCCCATTGATGCTGTGTTTTTAGCTTTAGAGAGAGCAGCTTTCACCTGCGCATTTGAGATGTCTGGGAGGCTACACTCCACTGGGATAGTTATCTCTCCTTTAGGGAAGAGGGGTGAAGTTTGCACTGAACCTGTCTGCCAGTATGTTGGCAATGTCTGTGGGTTCAGTGATTTTTGTATCATTTTGGACTAATTCTGAGCATATCTGGGAGTTTCCACCCAGGTTCCTAACATAGCTGAAAAAGGCCTTATGATTGTCCTTTGAATCCATGGCAATTTTTCTCTCAAAATTGGCCTTAGTTGATTTTATGAGTGCTCGTATTTTTTTACCAATAATGATCAGGGGTGACTTCCCTTTTATGGATTTTGTTCTGTCTTGTAATAGCTTTCTCCTCTTATTGTAAAGTTTGTTAATGGCTGGGGTCCACCAGACTGGACATTTGCCCTTTGTGGAAAGAGTCTTGGTTTTATTTGGGATTGCCTGATCCATGCAGTCCTGGAGGTGTTCATAGAAGGCATTTGTAAGGGCTTCCGCAGCTTGGGTTGTGGTTTCCACTGGCTCAGGGGCCTTGAAGGATACCACACCAGTCTTGAGTAGTGTGAAGTTTGCTTTAGAGAAGTTCTTCACTGTGGTCTTTTTTGTTTAGGGTGGGGGCGGGATGTGGATTTCTAGTGAGATTAGTTTATGATCAGATCTCACCAATGAGGGATATACTTCTGGTGTGGAGCATTTTGTCCCCATGTTTGTGATAATGAGATCTAGTATATTTTCTCCTCTCATGGGAACAGTGACTAGCTGTTCCATGGCATTTGAATTTATGAACTCCAGGAACCGTTGGGCTAGAAAGTTAGGGCTTGAGTAATGTTCCCAGTCTATATTCGGGTAGTTGAAGTCACCCAATGTGATGGTGTTTGGAGATACATTTATACCCTCCAGTGTCTTCAGGAAGGCTGTGTGGGGTTCCTGAGTTTGAGAGGGTGGCCTGTAGCATGCTACAATTTGTAGAGCAGTTTTGCCTATGGTTCGTTGCACCTGGATGGTTTCCGAAGCTTCGTGCGTTGACACCAACCTGGAGGTGTGGGTATCCTTTATGAATATGGATACACCCCCTCCTTTTGTGGTGTGGTCCAGGTTTTGGGGCCGGAACGCATGATATGAGGTAAAACCTAATAGTGCCGGGGTGCTCTCAGGAGCCTTGAACCAGGTTTCAGTTACAGCACAGACATCGATGTTCTCCATACTGAGAAGGGCCTCGCGTGCGTGCATTTTGAGATTTAGACTTCTGGCATTGAGCAGCATTACCCTCAGTTTCTTCCCATTTTTGTTTTCTAGGGTGGTAGGTTTAGAATTTGAGCCTTGCCTAAAAAAGGCACTATGGGGGTGGCAAGAGCCTTAGCCAATATCCGGAATCCCATGTTTACTTTCTTATCTTCCTACTTAGATAACAGACTGATGTTCCTCATAAAGTGTTTTTTATTTAAATAACACAGCTCCTTACCCCCTATCAGATGCATCTTTGCACATAGCAAAGGATTAAGTAAAGCCAGGACTGGGAAATTATGTCTCTTAACATAGGATAGCTTTCAGATAATTAAATGACTAATCTATTTTTGTGATCCACCTTATCTGCATAGGCACTTATCTTTTGTAAGGTTTATCAAAAGACACATTATAGTAGGAAAGCTGGATACACATTGTCTTTAGCAGCCAACTTGTCCTAAAAATGCTTTCACTTTTCATTTAGTATTGGCTACAGGTTAGCTTTTGATAGCTTCAACTTTGCTCTTTTGTTGTCTAACTCCCCTTCCCCCGATTGCATAGCTTAGGTATCTTGCTTCGTTTAAGCAAAGTTTACTGTTGGCAGCATTAACTGTAAGTCTTGCTGCCTTACAGAGTCCCGCATTGCTTTTACTTCAGATAAATGTGAATACCAAACTTCTAAATAAATTATTATATCATCAGGAATTTCTGATGATTACCTTTCATGAAGTTTCATAAGTTAAGCCATGAGCCTTTGAAAACTGGCAGGGTCAATGTGATATCCAAAGGGTAAGACAATATAATGGAAAAAAAAACGTTCACTTCTGTGGTGAGGACATTTTGGTATACTGTACAGATTCCATGTTGTCTGCTCTATCTGGCTTCAACCTGTGGGTTATTGGATCTGACTCATGCCACATTCCTTTTTTACTCAAATATTTTTATTGAATTATTTTGAAAATAAAGAATGATTAGCCATATCAAAGTAAAATAATTATACTTTTGTTTAGGTTAACAACAGAAAAAATGTTATAAAAAAGAGCATAACACACCAACAAAACCAACTATTTTCAGGGGTGCCTCTTTAATAAATAAGCTAAGATCATAGATTATATCAGTCATTTCTGTCAAATATTTTCACAACTTTTTTGCCAAGAGATATAAAAAAAGGTTATCCTTTCGATTCTCTTCTTAATAGTTGTTAATTCCATTCAAGAAACAGCCAATACCATGTTTCTGATGTCTTTAAATGTTGGAGATTATTCACGCTTCCCATTTGTCATAATTATCTTGTGAACAATAGCTAGGGCGGGTCCATAAAAGTCGAAACTTTATCTACAAACACATTGCAGTATTGGTTCATAAAACAAAATTAAAGATTTAGGCAACTGAAAGTTATTATTCAATGCTATTTGTAAAAAATAATTTATTTTATTCTAAAAAGTTTTTAGTAAATGGCAATCAAAAACATATTCTGGCAATCAGCCTTCAACTTCATTTTATACCTCAAGTATCCTTTTTCTTGTTTAAACATTAACTCAATTTATGAGGTGTTATAAAAGTTCTATGGCAAAATTTCCATGACAATAACCTCCAATGAATTCACAGGGAAGTTTGTTTAGAGGACACAAGTATTAATCTTTTATCATTATCATTAGGAAAACAATTATTAATTACTTTATAATAATCCCAGAAATTTTCTTTTTAATAGCTTTTTTGTACTTTTAACTATTTTATAATTTAACAAATATCCTTTTCCTTGAACAATATAATTTACTAAAACAATCATATGTTCTATAAAGCTAGGAACTTTTTGCCTAGTAATTGGATTAATTAACTCAAATCTGCTTATAACATATTGCCTCAATCCTGCTTTATCTGACTTCAACCTGTGGGTTATTGGAATTGACTCATGCCACATTCCTTTTTACTCAAATATTTTTATTAAATTATTTTGAAAGTAAAGTATGATTAGTCATATCAACGTGAAATAATCATAAATGTTTTATAGGTTAACAACAGAAAACAAATCATATAAAAAAGACCATAACACACCAATAAAAAACAACTATTTACAAGGGTGCCTAAACTAACAAACACAATTTATGTCTTTAATAAATAAGCTAAGATCGTAGATTATATCAGTCATTTCTGTCTAGTATTTCCACAACTTTTTGCCAAGAGATGTAAAAAGAAGTGATCCTTCCATTCTCTTTTTAATAGTTGTTAATTCCATTTGAGAAACAGCCAACACTATGTTTCTGATGTCTTTAAATGCTGGAGATGATTCATGCTTCCAAATTGTCATAATTATTTTGTGAGCAATAGCTAGGGTGTCCATAAAAGTGGAAACTTTGTTCTAGAAACACATTGCAATACAGTTGCATTAGACAGAATTAAAGATTTAGGCAACTGAAAGTTATCATTCAATGCTATTTGTAAAAAATAATTTATTTTATTCTAAAAAGTTTTTAGTAAAAGGCAGTCAGAAAACATGCTGGCAATAAGCCTTCAGCTTCATTTTGCACCTCCAGTATCCTATTTTTGTTGTTTAAACATTAACTCAATTTATGAAGTATTATAAAAATTCTATGGAGAAATTTCCATGAAAATAACCTCCATTGAATTCACAGCAAAGTTTATTTAGAGGACACAAGTATTAACTTTTTATCATTATCATTAGGGAAATGATTATGAATTACTTTATAATAATCTCAGAAATGTGCTTTATAATAGATTTTTGTACTTTTAACTATTTTATAATATAGCAAATATTATTTTCCTTGAACAATACAATTTACTAAAACAGTCATATGTTCTATAAAGCTAGGAACATTTTGCCTAGTTATTGGATTCATTAACTCTAATCTGTTTATAACATATTGCCTCAAATCCTGTATAACTAGCCACATGTTGCTATCTAAATTAAATGTATGCTTAACTTGTATCATTGTTAAAAGTTTACCAGTTTATATCAATTGATGCCAGTATCTTAAATCCTTTTCTTTTAGAATTTTGATTGTGCAGAAAGATTTGATTTGCATTAAGTAGATTTGAGTTAATTAATCCAATTACTAGGCAAAAAGTTCCTAGCTTTATAGAACATATGATTGTGTTTAAATTATTCTTAGAACAGTCAATAGGAAATAACCTGTACACCCATGCTTTAATATCAGGATTTTTATTTAGATAGTTGTTGAAGACTTTTAATACATCAGATATAAATTTAGACATTATAGATTTGTTATTATTAGCTGTATATGTTCTCATCCAAAGAAAATTATTAGATACAATTTCTATGTATTGTGGTGACACTGAATGACTTGAATTTAACGAGATGCTTTCATGCAATTGTTTCCATCTAGCTGAATATGAAATATTTAACCATAAAGGTAATGTCTTTATAATAGATGACAACACATGGATCTCAAGGAAGATTTATGCCCCCCCTCACCTTCCAGTCACTAAAGTGATGATTAATACTTACTATGGGTTTGTTGGTTAAACATAAAAAAATAACATTATTTTATTAAACTGATTTATATGTTTTTAGAGGTGGAAATAGAGAAGTCTTGTGTATGATTTAGTATTTTCAGAAAAATAATAATTTTAATTATATAAAGTACATCCTCCATAGCAAAGAAAATTTTATTCCATGTTTGTTTGGTAGAATTCTTTTCCACTTATATAATTGGTTAATGTAATCTCTATATATTTGATTTTGCTATCAAGAGGTATATATTGAAAAAAACTTGTTTAAGTCCTTTTTGTCAGAGATTATAAGCAACAACTTTGTTATACTTGCATTAAATTTAAGACTAGAAAGGCTCTGTAAGAAATCAATTGAGTTCAGTAGTGCTGTCAGTGATTTATCACTGTCATTTAGGGTTATTAAGATGATATCTGCAAAGAGATGAATCTTCATTTCTACTGCGTTCCTAGTTTGTATACATTTAATACTCAAATGTACCCTGATATAATTTGCAAAGGGTTCTATAACCAAAGCAAACAATAATGGGGATAAAGAGAATCCCTGCTTTGTACCTTTAGTAAATGCTATAGAGGTAGAGAGACTCAAACAAATCTTAACATAGGCTGAGGAATTTTCATAAAGTGATTTTATTAACTGTAAAATTTTGTGAACTGAACCAAATGCATTATTTATATTGAGACTTATCAGGGCCATATTTCTTTTGTGAACTTTATATAATCCATTAAATAAAGATTATTTTAATATTGTCAAAATTAGTCCTGCCTTTTATGAAACTAGTTTGATCCTCATCTGTTAACAATAGAAGTAACTGTTTAATTCTATGAGCATGAATTGCCAATAACATTTTGTATTCAACATTTAAAAGAGATATAGGTCTGTAAGAAGAACATTACATTCATTTGCACTTTTCTCTGATTCCAGAATTAGATATACTACTGTATATTTCCAGGAAGCAGTTATATCAAAACCGTCCCTTACTAGATTAAACACTTTTGACAACAGAGCTAAAACTTCTTTGGTTAGTAATGTAAACATTTCAGGAATAATATTATCTATGCCAGGAGCTTTGTTAAGATTTAATTTATTAATCTGAAATTTAAGCTCATTCATCATTATTTGTTTATCAATTAATTTTATATGCTGTTCTAATAAGTTAGTTTTGATATTTTTCTTAAAAAGGATCTTGTTATGTTTACATTTTTGACATTTACACTTATGAATTAATATTCTGAACATGTATTTTAAAGGCTTCCAATATTCCTTCTAAATCTGATACTTTTTTCCTGGTGCTTGGAATACACATGTCTTTTATCTGATTTGACTTTATTATATTTTTGGTTGTATTAAATATTCTTTTCTGGTTTCTAGGATTCATTGAGTAAGAACTAAGTTTAATCTTCTCCAGATGTATCATATTTTTATGATGCAATATTCCTAAGTATTTTTATTCATTTCTTCCAATTCATTAGTTAAGTGTTTCTTCTCTTCTTGAATGCTAAGTTTTATCTTATTAATATTTGTTTATGTCCAGTAAGTCTTAATTCCATTGTCTTCTGTTGTTAACATACCATGCTAGAGTTTTCCCATATAAATTTGACTTTAATAAGTCTCATACACATATCTCTCTGAAGAGACTTTAGTAAAATTAATTTCTTAAAAAATTTGAATTTCTTTAATATAAAAATCCTTAATTTTTTTAATTTGTTATATGAAAAGGTATTCTAATAATAGCTAGCCTTTGGCTTGAGTTTACTTCTAAATCAAATGTAATGGCGATGTGGTCTGAAATTGGACATGTAATTACTTTGACTTTGTCTAACTTTATAGTTAATTCCCTTGATATATACACAAAATAATTAATCTGATTCTGGATGTATGTTTATATCTACTGTATTAAATATGTCAATTAAGTCAGATAAAGCTCTTGATGTTGCTGTTTTCCTGTGTGTATTTATAGTGTTTGTATCACTATCATTCAGTATACAAAGCATGTATTAAATTTCATTTAGAATTTTGAATAATATCATCCATTTGCTGCTTGACTACTTTAACTCCTAGGCCAGGTATCCAATAAAGATTTACTAGAGTGTATATTTTCTTATTTATCTATAATGTTACCATACAACAAATTCCTGATTTCTTTTAATAAGTATTTAAAATCTTGGGCATTACAATAGATTTTTTCCAAAGAATCATAACTCCTCCTGTCTTTTGTTTATAATGTGAGCTAACTAAGATTGTGTAATTGCTAAAATTAAATCTAAGTCTTCTTGTAAATTATGTGTTTCCTGTAAAAATATAATCTGTGCATTAAAGATTCAATATTTAATTAGATGTCCCCTGTTACTGCTATTGTTTAAAACATTAACAAATACATTTTATACATAAGCTATTGTTTACAAACGTTTTAGCCATTTATTTGTAATTTTACCATAGAGAATGAATAAATTACTAAAGAGAGTGACTTAGTTTCATCCAATAAAGCAATAGTTTTGTAACTTGCAGACACCCAATAAGAAATAAAAAAGAAATAATAGATCAAAATTTGATTCAAAAACAGTCTATACAATCAATGGGGAAAAATGAACCCCCACCCTTGCATAGCCAAGCCATTCAAGCATACCCTATGATACCCCTTTCCATCTCATTCCTTAGTCTAACTATCTGATATTTAATATTTTTGTCAGAAATTGACATTGTATCTAATCAGTTATACATTTTATTTATATCAAAATTATACCCTTAAAGTTGAAAGATTGATTTGGTCTGACTTGTAAAACTATAATATCTAAATCAATTGTTTCTGAAACAAAGCAAAGGGTATTACATTTTTATATTTTGAGAGTATTATTAACTAATTACAGTATTATTTTTATAAAAAACATCTATTTCAATTGAGACATAAAGCACATTTAGAATTAAGAGTTATCTAAATAATATGCAATTATAAATATGGTCTATTATAATAAGAAAACCACTACTTAAAATATATACTTAAAAACTAAGAAAATGTCTATGACAAGTTAGAACAAAAGTAACTGTCATGCTGCTCCACTACTGAATTCTATGAGATATCAACTAACTGCAATAGTTTCAAGTTATCTGTCTTAATAATAAATTTAAAATGTCAATTTACAACTTGAGTAAAAGATGCACCAATTATAATTATTAACTGTTCCTAATACTCCTTTCTCAAACAGTGTATGTATTTACTTATATTTGTTAACTGGGCAAATACAATTAGACATTAGCCATATTCAGATGGTGATCAAAATGATAGTCTCACATGACTGTGGAAAAATTATGAAGAAACCAGGGAAATACATACTTCCCCCTCTTAATAGTGAAATAGCGCAATGAACATTGTTATACCCTTCTGATTTGCCATTAGAACATTGCTTGGCTTAAACATATCACTGCAAGAGATAAACTGATACAGTTATCATATAATGCTACATGACTGAGAATGCAGTATTTTAAATATAGTCCAGTAGTGGGATAGAGAAAGAGGGTGAGACACAGTAAATAATTATTTCACAAGATACTTCCTGTCACATAAATGATAATAATTAATCAAATGTCTTCACTGTAAAAGTAAATCATATCACTATAACAATTCCTATTACTTCTCAAACTCCAATCATAATAACATTGAACAAGCTCAAAATGATGGAGAGTAAATTTTAAATAATGTTTTATAAACATTGTATCATTGTTAGAGCAGCAGGATTTAAATCCACCTGCAATTATTGAAAGATATGATGTACTGCTTTTTAAAATTAGTCATTACTTTGTGACCTCAAACTTCAATAACTTTCTAGTCACAATTTACACGGAGAATAGACCATAATATGAGACTTAAAACTGAACATTCTATGAAACTCTAGCCTAAGATGTATAAAAGAGGGTTTATATTTACCTAAAATCCAAGTATAATAGTGACACTGTGTTTACAAATTTATGTTAGTTTTAAATCATATCACCTTTAAAGGAATACAAAAGAATTCAATATAGGTTGATTTTACTTATACAGAGCATTTTAGCCTAAAAAAGGGTGGATGTCACTTTAAATGACCGGATAGCATGAACAGCCCAAGTTTGACCTTTAACTAGATTACTTACATCATGCCTGAGATATTTACTTTCATTTTAAGTAATTCCCACTTTTGCAGTAAGATTTAAACTTAGAAACTACTCTCACTCATGGAAAAGTAATTAGAAAGGCAGAAAATAAGCATATTGGCTTGTGATCTTAATAGGAATCTGAGAAAGAAGTAAAAAATGTAGACATCTGAAAAGTAGCTCGAGCTCATAGAGTGATTAACTGTAGTCATATTTGTGTTGTAATCATCTAAATAATCCATTACAGTTTTAAAAAAGCCTGAAAGAAGTACAAGCATATAATATAATTCAAATTAGGCTTAGGCTGTAATCAGTAATGTAACTGTGGTCCCACTCCACAAAGGCGGTACCTCTACGGACCCTGGAAATTACCGCCCCATAAGCTTAACAAGCCTGGTCTGCAAAGCTATGGAGAGGATCATAATGGAACTCATAAACAAAGACATAGGGGACTTGCAGACATTGGACCCGACCCAGTTTGGCTTTGTCAAGGGCAGATCATGCCTTTTGAACTTGGTCGACTTCTTCGAAACAGTCACCAAGGCCATTGATGAGGGAAAGGCAGTCCATACAGCCTACCTTGACCTTGCAAAAGCTTTCGACACAATACCCCACTCGGGTATTATAGAGAAACTTACCAGCTTAAATGTAAACCCATATGTCACAAGATGGGTTGCAAACTGGCTAAAGGACAGAACCCACAGGGTTAGAGTTGCTGGTGCCATGTCAGACTCCAAGCCGGTCACAAGTGGTGTCCCACAGGGTTCAGTCCTTGGCCCCCTGTTGTTCGGCATCTACTTCTCAGAAGTACAGGCAAACATAGGAGGACTATGGCTGACAAAGTTTGCAGATGACTGCAAACTGGGCGCCATAGTGGAAAGTACATCGGACACAGATATCCTTCAGAGGGGTCTCACGGAAACTGATAACTGATGCCAGAGCCATGGCCTGAAGTTAAATGCCAAAAAATGTATAGTCATACCCTTCGGGAAAAACAAGGTAACCCCAAGCTACCATATAGGTGGCAATCCATTAAGCACAGAAGAGGTTATCAGGGACCTGGGGACCCAGGTTGACAGTGGCCTTTCTTTTGACATTCACATTGCTAAAGTGGTTAGAAAGACCTTCTACATTGCCCACCTGATCATGAAGGGATTCACATCCAGATCAAGTGAGGTCATTGTTCCCCTGTACTCTTCACTTATCAGACCAGTGATCGAGTACAATGCCCCATTCGGGATGTATCTCACCCGACACCTGCAGCAATTGGAGAGACCCCAAAAGTTCCACACCAAAAGGATAAAGGGACTCCAAAATCTGTCATATGCTGCCAGACTGAAGAATATCCAGCTCTATTCAGTCGCATACCGCCTGCTCAGAGGTGACCTGTGCCTGACATACAAGGCCATGTCCAACCCGGAATTAATGGACATGCTCCACCTCAAAAAATCCAAATCTACCAGATCCACTAGAGCAAGCAACTTAAACCTTAGCACGGATATAAATAGGACATGCTGGAGGGATAGATTTGTCACCCAGAGACTCCCTATGCTGTGGAATAAAATCCCAGTCCATGTGAGGCAGAGCACCTCGCTGGCTCTGTTCAAGAGAAATCTTGACCGGTGGATGGGAGATCGTAGGTTTACCCCAGGAATCATTTCTGTGTCACTGCTGGACAGAGGCACAACAAACTAATGGGCACAGTATTTTTTAACATAAGGGGTGGCGTAAGCCACAAAACTTTGGGCTAGGCTTATAAATGCCTTAGGGCAGATAGCCTAGTATAAACCTATAAACCTATGTAAGCATCATTTCCTTTAAAACATTTTCAACTATTCTTCAAATAAATAATATAAATACAGTGAGGCATATGATTACCATAGGAATTATTCAGAATTATCCCAGTAACTACAGAAGCACTTTGAAAGCCATTAAGCCATTTTATTATTATTTTTAGAAAATATATGAGATCAGTTAGGTTCAAATAACTATAAACTATATGGCTTCTTATTTTTCATAAAATTATAATAAACCAATGGATGCAGTGTGATATATTCAGTACAATGAATTATGTTTCTCTTTAATTGTTTTTATCTTTTGATAATAAACTGAATATTGTGAAGCTATAAAACAGTGCATGAACAGATTATCTGGTAATAGATTGCATTTTTTTGTTGTTTCTTCATTTTCCCCTACTTACTTTTTTGATAGTAGTTAAGATAGCACTTTAAGCATTTTTCTAATAATCATTAATCTATGTTAACTGCTATGTCATATATTATTAAATTATAAGAATATTGCAAAAGGAAAAGAAACAAGAATAAAGAATAAGACATATTTACTTTCTTCCCTTGGAAATATAACAAAAAGTGGAATATTTTTGTAAGATTTGGTTGCAATATACATATTGAGATAAAAGCAAAGGAGCAATAGTTAAAGGTTTACTTGTCTTTCAGTTTGTTCTTTTTCTTGTCAACTAATTTCCAGTTGGTTCCTGTCTTTTTGACACTTTAGTGAAAAACTAGTCCATTCCATATCTTTTATTTGATGTAAAATATTGTTAGCTGATAGATAGACAGCAGAGTGCAAGGTATAAAAAAGTTTTAGTGCCATCTGGGAGAAAGAGTTTAAGTCTGGTAAGGAACAAAAGATGAACTTTGAAATGTTTCTTTTTCATTTATTTTATTAATGGTAAGAATTTTTTTATTTTTGAAATCATGTAGTCATTGTCAAATCTTATAATGTTTTCATTAAACTTAATTGGAGAATTTGTCCATGCTGTTTTCAGTACTAATTTCTTATCTTGAGAAGAGAGAAACCGTACAATTCCAGCTCATGGATTTGGGTTTACCTTTTTAGGAGCTGAAGAAAATGGCAGTGACCTACGGGCTCTTTCTATACCAAAAGAGAGAGACTTTGGTAAATTCAAGATGCTAGGTAGCCAAGATGTAAGGAAATTAATCACGTTGTCTCCTTCAGACTTTTGTGGTAATATATATATATATATATATATATATATATATATATATATATATATATATTGTTCCTTCTTGATCTGTTTTCTAGATCATTAATTTTATTTAGTAAAGAAGTGTTTTGTTTCAATAAGAATTGAACTTGAAGTTCCTTTTCTGTAACTCTCACCTCTAAGTCATTTAGAGTTGTGTCCATAACAGCAATCTGAGTTTTATATTCAATTATTATTTATTTAACTGCCCCATTTGTTTAGTACTCTCTTATTTGAAGGAATCCAACCTACTGTACATTTTATCTATTTTACAGACAAATCATTCATGAAGGTTAGCTGAGTTTGAAGTTCCTTTTTCACTGACTCATCCTGTGAACTGCTTTTGGAGTGAATCATCTTGAGGAAATAACAAATCCTTTCTGTAGAGATTTTGACAGAAAATTCAGAAGCTGAAGTAAAAATAATATGATGTAGTTATCCACTGACATTAGGAAATCTAAATCAGTGAGTTTTGTAGATCTGCTAGCCCAAGTTTTTAAAATTTTCTATCAGAAATATGTTAGCAGATCTAAGGAAATGAAATGTGCTGTTACCCAGCCAGCATCTTGGCCACTCCCCCATGACACTTTCCAATTCCATCAGAGTTCCAACTCACCAGGCCATGGCTCTATTACCCACAATCTCCCACTCCTCACCCTACCCCTTAGATCTAGATTGCCCCCATTCCTGTCAGCAGCTCAATCCAGCTTTGATTTGGTTCATCCTTACACAAAAACTTAAAATATATTGTTTTTTTTTCTTATTCTTTGTGCCTTCCCTTACTCTGGTATAGTTTTAGCATAGTTTAGGGTAATTTTCAATAGATAGATAAGTAGTTAAGTAGCTTTTTATAGGTGTATATTATTGTGCTTGCATTGGCTTCCTGCCTTTTTTCTTAGTGTTTTGAACTTTTTTCAGAGTGTGTCATTCTTAACCTAGTTTAATGTAGGCTTGTGTCTGTGTGTGTTAATAGTGGTAATAGTAGTTAATCATTGTGATACTTAATATTTACTATTTGTAATAGTAATTTCTCTAGTTTGCTATGGAGAAACGTTTTTTTAAAAATGAATTATCTTTGGGCATATATTATTATCACAGGATGAACATGATAAATGTGTATTGTTTAGAAGTTGGTCACCTGGACTCTTCATGCTGAATTTGTGAGGGGTTCAGATTCAGAACTATCAAAAACCTTAGATGAAGTTGATCCTTAAGGACTGTCTACCTACAGGACCTTTGTCTGCTTCTTCTTCTTCATCTGGCCCAATGATAGGCTCCGACAAACATCAGTCTCAGGACTCCATGTCTTCCAAGTGTGAACAGAAAAGATCCTCTTCTTCTTTTATCACAGGCCATTTTCCTCATGCTCATCTGACCCAAAGATCACATGACTTTCAAGTGCTTTGGCTGTTGTGGTACTGATGTCACCTCTAACTCCTTGGAATTGATCTCCCTTAGTGTCAACCACCAGTAAGGTTCTGTCACAGGATCTGAACATCCCAGCCCCTTTCTGCTCAAAAGGGCTCCATCAGTTAGGACAGGTTCCCCTTTTTCCACATCTACCCCATTAGAACTGTCACCAGAGTTTTGCCTTCCCCACCCCAGTTTAGAGTCTCCCTAGCTGAGATCTAGCAGACATGTTCTTTGTCATCAAAATGATCCTGAAAGTCCCCATAGGTGGCTTCTTCTGTCTTGCCATCAAGGTTGGTTGTCAGTATTAAAGTTTCTGACTTGGAGCAGCTAATGAGTTCCTTTTTGCAGACTCAGATGCAATTAGGCCTTATTCCTTTGAGTTTGCATCTAGTTTCCAGACCTTCATCTCTGTATATCTGTCTTCCTTCCTCAGCCTCCTTAGATCTGAAGTCATCGGGCCCAGTTAATTTCCCACCCTTTGGTTCAGGTCAGAAGGCTTGGACATCTTCAACTCCAACTCACTCCTGGGTTCCATTGACTCTGACTACTTCTGGTCTCTCTAGACCTCAGAACCATGGTGACAAGGCTGAGGTTTCTGGGTTGGGGTCGATGCCCCTTGCGTCAGGTTTGTCTCTGCTGCTCGGAGATTTGGTGATCAACAACTCAACTACCATTTTAATGTTGGGGATAGGCATAGCTTTGCTGAGCTTGGGTGTGCCTTTATTATTTTTGGGCATTGGGACCTTTGGTACCAGGAGGCCAGCACCCATTACTGCCTTCCACATTGTGGAAAGGATGGTCTCCTCTGAGGAGATGGACCAAGTTTCTCCATCTGGTGTTCCATCCTTTTTCTTATCTGGGCCTGTCATCAGCCTGCTCCTGGACAGCCTACAGTGGTTGGTCTACAATCTTCTGTCCTAGTGGAACTGCCTGCATTTTCACCCTGTCCTCCAGCATCATCTGGGTGGGAGATTTCAAGATAATAGAGGTGTAAGAGGAAACACCTTAACTCTTCAGGGAAGTCTCTTATGGAGGATACTGTCCTCAAGGAAGGAGAGGGGTTCTCTGTGTCTCTGAAGGATGACACCTAATTTGGCAGTCTCTTGGAGGTACTTCACCAAAACAAAGGCTGGATCACAAAAACTGCCTCTCCAGAGGAGTCAGAATTTTCAGAGGCATTTGGAATGGGCCCATCTAAACCTTGGTTGGCTCCCCTCCAGATATACTTATAGGCTTACTGTCCCACAGGGTATGGAAGGAATCCAACACAATGGAGCCCAATTCCAAGAAAACTGGTAAAATTCTTGTTTCTCCGAGGGACTGATCACACTGGAGTAAGGGTCCATCTGTTGATGTGATAGTGGTGGTGGCTGCCACCAAAAAAGGAGATCTCTGAGCACAGCTCTTCAATTCATCCTCCAAACAGATAATCTTGGGCATTAGACCATTTATGAAAGCTGTCCTATGCCTCAGCCATATTCACATTGAGGGCACATAATTACTTATCACACTTGATTAGAGTTCCATGCAGTCTGGAGTCAGACATGTTGAGGAATGTTAAGACACAGCAGTCTCCAGAGATTCAAAAGATGCTGGAGACTCAATTGTCTGCCCTGATGTTAATTGCCAGTGTTTCCATGAAGCTTCTTTTTAATGTAGCCATCCTGAGCAGCTAGCTCAGGCATTGCCATACATCACAATGCTTGGATGTGAGTATGCAACTTTGCAGATTGCTTCAAGGAGTCATTCTGTAATGCACCATTTGACAGCTCTTCCTTGTTCAAGCCAAAAATTAAGGATACTCTAATTAGGAGTGAACAAGACTAGACAGCACAGTCTGCTGTAGGAGTGCATTTTGCTACCCACAGTGAACCTTTAAAAGGAAACAGAAGGAGGGCAAACATCTCTTTTTTTAGGAAGTCACAGCATTTTTCTCAGGATAATCCTTCAAAGGGTTCCTCCTGAAGCTGGGGGAACCATAAATGATAACACCCATGGGGGCTTTTTCTGGCATTCCCTTTCAGTGGCCCTGAAGGGTTGTCCAACTGCCCTGCTCTGGAGGCAGTTGGGGGTCATTATGCTCTTCAACTAGAGGTTTGTCAGGCCATCACACCAGACACATGGGTGTTAAAGAGTTGTATCCAGAGGCTATACTATTCCCTTTTAGAAATTCCAAAGTTTCATTACAAGCATCTCCTAGACTTTCTACCCTATCAGAAAGTGCAAGCACCATTAGAGATTCACAAGCTGCTAGCAAAATGGTTCATCTAGGATGTCTCACCAGCCTAACAAGGATCTGTGGATGTATTCAAGATTCTTTTTGGTATCAAAGAAAAACAAGGACCTTAGGCCTATTCTGGATGTAAGAAAGTTGAATCTTTTCTTGAAGGACCAAATTCTGGATGGTCACACTGCAGTACATTTTACCTCTGCTAGGGAAGGAATATTGGATGTGCTTGATAGACCTCAAGGAAGCCTACCATCATATAAAAATAGAGAGGCACTGCAGGAGGTTCCTTCACTTTCATCTGGGGACCAATGCCTGCCTTTCAGTCTCACCACAGCTCCAGGTATTCAACAAATGCAACACAGTAGTTGCAGCCTAGCTCTGGCTATAGGGATTCTAGTTCTCTTTTTACCTGGATGATTGCCTTCTTTATGCCTGACAAGAGTGTTACTGCTCATGGCCAGGGCATCTGACTCCAGCTGTGGGCCACTTAGGCATTACTGCCAATAACCTAAGGTCTAGCCTGCAACCGGTTAAGATATTAGAGTTCATAGGTTGTCACTGGCATACACATAGTCAAATTGCTAGGCTCTGGAGCTCTAGCGTGACCAGCCATCAATTTCAGGCGTTGTCAGTACTTGCACTCTCAAAGCCTCCAGTTAATCCATTTTGAAACTCTTGGGCCACATGGCAGGGTCTTTAAGGTTAATTCCTCTAGCCAGGTATTATATGAGGGTTCAGCAGTGGACCTTGGCAGTGCAATGATCTTTCATGACTCACCCAGTGGACTTTCCTTTCGTGATGCACCTAGTGGACTTAACAATACAGTTCACAAACATATGTTAGAACCAGTTTTAATAGTGGTTGCAGTTTCGTTTAGTGACCAATAGGAAACCATTTGTCCTTCCCTTTTCTTTGGAAATGGTCAACATGGTCACCTCCCTTCTTGGGTGGTGGGGGCATTTTGGGGAGATGATGGTTCCAGGTTCCTGATTTTCTATGGAGGCTGACATCCACATTAATGTAATAGAAATGAGAGCTGTCCTCTGTTTGTTGCAGGCTTTTCAGGATGCCCCTCCCAGAGGTGTGATTGTGATACAGGCAGAAAATATGCCCATTGTCTGCCATCTTAACAAGCAGGGGGAACACATTCTTATCATCTTTGTGAAGAGGCCATGAGAGTTTGACAATGGGTGATTTCATCACAGTGGTTTCTGGTTCCAACACACATCCCAGCATTCTGTCCAGCATTCTGTCCAGCATTCTGTCTGACAACCTCAGTGAGATATTCTACTTCCTTACAAGTGGTCTGTAAATCCGAGAATTGTGGCTTTGATTTTCCATGGTTGGAGCACTCTGTGTTGCAACCTCCCCATCCAACACTAAGTGCAGCAGCTATTATGCCTTAGTTCCCCCTCTGCGACAGTTACCCAGAGACACTGTGCTATTTGCTTGGCCTCTGGAATACCTGATATTTATCTTCCCCTGATTGTAAAACTCCTCCAGAAGGCAGCCCACTGCAGGTAGGGTTGCCACCTTTTCAAATGGCCAAAGTGGGACATTTTTGGAACAAACATCAGATTTTACAGGCCGACACATACCCACGGTCAGTACAAAGGATAGAACTAAACTTTTTTGCCTAAATAAAAGCTTATTCTTGTAGCATTGTAGTTGCTTATTCTGTTTCTTATAACATTTAGGTATTTTAGATACAGAATAACTGTTTTATGCAACTATTACATAAAATATAGGAAATAATTTTGTCCTAAAATCTCAGGACATTTGCCATTTTTACAATTTTTTGTCAGGACACAACTGCCCAAAGAGGGACTGTCCCTCGCAAAGTGGGACAGGTGGTAACCCTAACTGCAGGGTGACTGTGATCCTCATAGCACCCCTCTGTTTGCCCTTCCTGTGGCACTTCTGAAGTGCCTCCCTTGGGTACTGGATCCCATTTTGGATCTCATTTCTCCTCCACTGAGTCTGGATCCCAACCAGTCTTCACTCCCACAAATTAACTGTGTGGTTTCTCCAACTCCCTTTATGGCCAGAAATCCCAAGCTTTCCCAGGCTGTAGTTTATATCTTGTCATTCCACTCAAAAGCATTCAACTAGAAAGGTGGATTCCAGTTAGCGGAGATGTTTTGCGATGTGGACAGAATCCTGTGGGCTCAATCTCTTTTTTGCTCCTTTAGAATCTGTTTTTGATTTTCTTGCTGGGTTGTTTTAGTCATTTTTTTCTACCATGAAGGTGCAGATGGCAGCTATTTCTAATTTTCATATTGGCAAGGATAATAGTCCCCTGGTTGCTGTTAAGATTTCCAAGTCTTTTTTCAATGGTACATTTTTGCTACATCCCCCAGTTTGGGATCCAGTTCCTCCCTGGGATTTGCTGTTTGTTTTACATGTCCTTGCAGTTCCTCCTTTTGAACCCTCAGTGACATCAAACTTGAAGTTGTTGTCTTGGAAGATCTTATTTTTGGTGGCTGTTACTTTGACAAGAAGGGTGTTGGAGTTACAAACTCTTGATTCTTCTACTCCTATTTAGTGTTCCACAAAGACAGGGTTTTTCTCTGTATGAATTCATCTTTTTTGCCTAAAGTGGCTTTGGAGAATAGTCTTAACAGTCATCTTCATCTTCCTGTGTTTTTGTCCAGTTTTTCCAGGAAAGGTGAATTCCATCTTCATTGTCTCAATATGCAGAAGCAAGTGAGATTTTATTTTGACCATACTAAGGCATTTAGAAAATCCAGTGAGCTATTTGTTTCCTTTTCAAAAATCTAGGCTGTTCACACTTGTGTCTAAGATTATCAAAGAGTCTGTCAGACTGTATTTTTGTTTGCATATTAATTGAGAGACAAGACCCTGCCAAGCAAGCCTGGGGGTCATTCTGCCAGACCCATGGCTACTTTTACTGATTTCTTTTCTACACTATCAGTGGATGAAGTTTGTTCACCTATGATTTTGATGAGTCATCATACTTTTTCTCCCATTCTTAGTTGAGTATTCAATAAAGATCCAGGGCTTCTTTTGGGACCACTGTGTTGTGGAATAGCCTTCCTTAGTCCCTCCCCTCCCCCGAGGATTTACACATGGCTGGAGACTCTGTCCCACAGGTTGAAGACAGATGGAACAAAATCAGATACAAAAGTTATGTATACTTTCCATAAAAATGGAGCAGTGTTATCTGTTTCTGTCTGGTTCACTCTCCCCCCACTTCTGCCACTCTTGCCCCCTCCTGCCTAGCCTTGGCTTGTTGTGGTGAACTTCCTCATCTGAGATGGTGCCATTGGAAGTCATTTTTCCTTACTGTTGGTGTTTGGTGTCCTCCTTTGGTTTGGGAAGTTTATAGGCTGACCATTATGCCCACAAACTGTATGGTAAGGCTGCAAATGATCTCTAAGGTAGGGTTTATAAGCACCCCAAGATCTGACTAGCACTTCTGTAATTGAATGAAGTTCCAAGCACAGATGCAACTACAGCCATTGAAGAATAGCAAACAATTTGACTTTATTTCCAACTACTGCTCAGTTATGTTTTTTATTTTATTTGTTGATGTTTGGGGTGCTTTAGGACCATACATTACCAAAGGAGAAATGTGTTGTTTCCTTTTTATAAATGTATTAACGCCTACTGACAATAACCTAATTAGCTGTTGTATCCCTACCTGGCAGCAGTCAGGACAATTGCCTAGAGATGAGAGTCAGAAAGAGAATCAAATGCGAGAACATCTTTTCAAATGAACAAGGAAACCACCATTTTGCTTTTCTTCTTCCTCTGAAGCCATTTTTTTTCCAAAGATAGACCATGAGGGGGGTTGTTCTTGGAGGCAGCAGATTAATTGCCAAAAAGTCATAGTTAGTTTAAGATCTAAAGCTTTCCCAGGCTACAATACCCTCCTCTTTTACCCATAATTATCTCCATAATGGCTTTCTCTATAGATCTCTTTTGTCATCAGTCACATTGAAACAGTGCCTGCAAGCTGCTTTTATGTTGTGAGGTATATTGTTATGCTGTGTAAGTTATACCATTTTTCACTTTATTTTGGATTATTCTGGTTCCTGTTTCTAGCATTTTGCTGAAAATCAGATCCACAACTGGTTGTTCCAACATTTGGTGCCATTCTCTGATCTGGCATCCATTAACTATAAGTTGAGGAGGAAAAAAAAAAAAAATCTGTGCAATCTTGTGCTTCTGTAACTCTGGAGCTAGTCACGTCCTGGTTTTTACTCATCAACCTCTTGCTGAGGAGTAAAACAAAAGTATTTTCCATACAAAAAACATTGAAGCACTTCAGTACTGCTGAAGAAAAGTATCAAAATTCATTTCTCTTTCAGCATTCAGAAATGCCAATAAAGGTGCAGTCCTCTTTCAGAGAAATTTCTTCTTGTTGATACTGAATAAAATCTTGCAGTATATAGACAGGTTTTAAGAAATAAAAGTGTAGCAGCAAACATACCCCTCAACCTCTTAGAGCAAAAAATCCAGACAAAGCCATAAATAAAAGTGGGACAAAGGTGCAAAAATAGGGACAATTTTTAAATATTGTTCTTGCAAACTTAGAAAGTTGATAGAATAACAGGTATTGTATAACTTTTCTGAAGGGCATGAAGTCTGAGATTAAAATATCTGTCACTATTTTCTAACTTCAATCTTTAATGATTTGCCACTAATTGGCCAGAAAAAATACAATTTTATGAAAATTAACCAAAAATATGAGGCAAAAATCTGGACAGTCTGCAAAAATCTGTACAGTTGAAAGGTATGGAGCAAACCTTTCCCCCAGAACATACATAATGCCAGTATTTCATGGAATAGGAACATAATATAATATATATAATATATGCATAATAATATAATATATAATATATATACATAATACTCTCGTCTACTTTTCACTAACCTGTGCGTGTCTGATTTATATCTACTTGATTCCTGCTATAACAAAATAGCAAAATGTGCTGTTAGTATACCCAGCAGGACCCAGCATTGCCTTGCTCTTCAAAAACTACACTGGCTTGAATTCTCCAATCAGTTATTGCTCAATACACTCACCACTGCCCACTCCATTATCCACAAATCTGACAACTGCCCTGCACTTTCCAACTTAGTGCAACTATATACCAACTCCAGGACCCTTAGATCATCTGATAATCTTACACTTAAGGTAACTAAGTCCAATAATTACTTTAGTGACTCTCTTTTCTCCTTTAAAGTAGCCAAACAGTGGAACCCATCACCCCACGATATCCTAAAAAACATAGATGGTCATAGCTTCAAACAACTCCTTAAGGAATACCTTACTCAACAATGGCTATGCTCCTCTAATACTCCTGGATAGTTTCTCATGCCATCAACCAAATGTTTCTTTTCTGTTATCTTCTCCTTGTCTTACTTCTATTAAATGCAAATACTGCAATGGTTTATTTTTAGTTTTATATCTAATGAGATTCATATTACAGTCTATAGTAAGGCTTAGGAAATGTAATGTTTTCTATTTTACATTCCCTTGATTGTTGGCAACTTTTAAACTTTTGTGTATATTGTTTGTAAATCATTTTAAAAAATTGTGATCTTTTTTGTACTATTGTTATGGACCTTTTCTCCCCAGGTCTCTGCTGAAAACAGGCTACTTCCCCAGCCAGACTCTACCCAGTTAACAAATATAAAATAACATAAATAAATAAATGTTGTCTGAGACGTTTTATTTATTTTCCTTACATTCATTACTGTGTTTCTTATATTATTTCTTGTCGGATTGTAATGTTTGTTGCAAATTCAAAAAAGCTTACACAGTCATTTTTTTCTGTGTGTGCATCACTGTGCAATGCAAACATGGGTGCAGCGAGTTTTAGATTCAGTAAACTCCATGCAGTGGTTTGCAATCTACCGGAAACTTTTGTGGAATGCAGATTCCAGCATAAACACCTGAAATTTATACTAATAAAGTGAAACAACACAGTAGCATGATCCAACAACCTTAAACACAACTGTGTTGACTCTGTGTCTTTGTTGGTAGTGTACGTGGAAATTTTCTTCATACAGGAGTTTACATGGAAGCAAGGGCATGTAAAAGTCCAGGAATATGGACAGAATGCCCATGAAAAGGTAACAACACACATATAATGAGCAAAGTGTACACTGTAGATCTCCAAAAGCATCAGGGGTGTGTGTTAGTTTGGTATAAATTTAAAATATTTTTTACCTCATGTTTGCACAGTGCACCGCTTGCTGTAAAAGGTTTTAAATATGGATATCAGAAATGTCATATAAAAGAGGAGTATAATGTAATGTCACAATAGGTTAAGTAATACCCCTGCCTTATGTCTTTAAAATCATGGTCCATAGTGTTGCCCAGCTTTCATGTAGATTCCAGGTTGTCAGTATGGTTATTATGCAAATGAGTGCAAAACTCAGTGCATTTTTTGAATCACAAAAAGCAGGAAACGTGTAGGGATGCTCACTTCATGTAAGCTCCTACACAGTGTTTATGTTTCCAATGTATGTTGATGTCACTAGAGGGTGTGTGAAGTTACATTTTTGGGAGGTGTATTGCCCATGTTTGTGCTGTGCGCTGCTTGCTGCAAACAGTTTTGGCAATGCATACCTTGTTTGTGCGGCTAGACCACCCACATATCAGACATGTGCTAGACATCCAAACATAGAAACCAGATGCATTCAATTAATATTGCTGAGCACTGATGGCCAGTGCACAAACCTGGTATGTGGGACTGTGCTCTGCTAATAGACTCCAGTTATTGGACTTTGCCTAATTACTCTTGTGGTGACAAGCGTTTAGTACTGGATTGGGGTGCAGATGGTCTAGGATTCAACTACAGTGTATGGCAATGTTTTTCATACTGTTCTGATATTGCAACTTATAGAAATGAAGTGCAACTTGCAGTAATTAGTGTTTTCTGTATGTTTCATGACAACAGGGATGAAAATATAACATTTTTACAAAGCTAACCTTAATTATGCACAGCTGCACTCTGCTGCACGCTGGTGTACACAGTACACTACTGCACACTGAAGCAAGACCTTTAAATCATGTTAATTATATTCTAAGCAGGTGAATTCCATCTTAATTAGCCAATCCCACATGGTGAACCTACTTAAGAATTGTATAAAGTATGCATGCAGCCCACATTCTGATATCCCCTCGATACTTGAAGACTGTTGGAGTAGAGACTTAAAAATTTTAACTAAGATAATGCTAGGAGCTGTTGCAGCTATTCTACATCTGCATGTGCTAGAGACTAAAGTCAATGCTGCTGATGCTGCTGACAACAAGCCTACACCATGATGGAGAACAGTATTCAGCCCAAGGGTAACCTTCCAGGTGCTACATGAGTTGGAGATTGCAGAGCACTACCGGGAAGATACAAATATATAACAAGAACTCTCTGAGCTCTGCCACCTTCTACTCAGAGCCAGAGCCAACTGAGGGAAACCCTTTCCAGTGGAACCCAAGGTATGTGCAACCCATTGGATATTAGCTACAAGTACTTTTCAAAGACCAACTGGGGACATGATGGGTGCATCAGAGGCATCAGCATCCAGGATACTCCACCCATTCTTGGATGCTATATTCCTACATGCCAGTGAGCACATATAATTTCCCCTTTACCCTGAGGAGAGGGCCAGCAATATGCAATGGTTCTGCCATGTAGCACACTACTCTGAAGTACTGGGTGCCATAGATTACACTCATGTACACATCAAGGCACTACCTGGTGAGCAGGTTAGAATCTACTTTAAATGCAAGGGATACCACTCCATTAACTGCCAAGTCATGTCAACTGCCCAGGTGATTATCTTGAATGTTTGTTCTGGCAACTCTAGCAGTTATCATCACTCCCATGTAAGGCACACATCACAGTTCTACCATTTGTTTGCTAGGAGGACATCCCACAGGGCTATTTACTGGTGGATGCTGGCTATGTCTTGTAACCGTGAATGATGACACCAATCAGAAATGCACACATGCCCATGTAAGAACGTCATAATGAGGCACGTATAAAAACTAGGAATATTATAGAGCATGTGTTTGGGCTTCTGAAGTCATGGTTTTGGTGCCTAGATATATCTTATGGAGCCTTGCAGTATACTTCACACACATGTACACAAATATTTACAGTATGTGCTGTGCTCCACAAGATCCTACAGAAACAGCTGCAACAGGATCAGCAAAGGGAAAGGACAAACATCCTCCCACCAATGCCTAGGTCACCACAGTCACAGTCACAGAAGGACTCAGAGGAGGAACATCAGATCCTGTCCCTGTAGGCAGAAGTAGGTATGCTCAGTATGCCCTTGCTTTGGCTAAGAGACAATGCATAGCACATTCACTGACTACTTAGGGAAAGAGAGACTAATAACTTTCTCCTACTCAGATACATACATTAAAAATGATGGCAAGCATCTCATGACCTGCACCTATCCATGTACTGGCTGTGTACTGCTTACATCAGACAGAGTGAACTACAGTTGTGTTAACTGCTGCGTTTGCAAGGTAGGTCCTTAACCTATACTGTAGTCTTGTAGAGTATTATGATATATCCTTTGTATCTATGAACTTGATACAGTATGCAAGTAAATAGTGGTGTATTTCTACAGAAATTAAAGTAACATGACTACTAACACTATTTTACTAGTAGGTGTCCATTTGTAATTATTAGGCCTCATGCATGAAATCTTCATACAGTCCTACTGCAGCAGATTATTTCATTTTTATTTATTTATCTGACACCAGGATTGTCCGACTGAACACTAGGTATCCTTTTTCAGCAGAGTCCTGGAGAGAAAAGTTCCACATGTTGCAGAGTATTTTAATAATAATATTTAAAAAAGTTTGACAATGTTAACAATAGTTATAGAATTAACGATAGTTCAGAGAGTTTGATCAGTTGTTATTTAAAAATTCAAAATTCTAAGTAAAAATAGTTAGCAAGGTTTAACACTGGTTAACAGTAGCATTAAGAGTTAACAATGGTCAAAGAGTTTGACAAGCTGTTAGCGGAAAATTGTTCTCAAAAAGTAGTTAAGTATAGGAATAGTATATATACAATCAACATAATAGAGGTGAAATTGTACTAGATATATACACTGTATTCAATCTGCCTAGAAGTGTAGTATAAGACTGTGGAAACGTATTTGGTAAGGGGCACTGGAGTAGTAGGCTGGAGAAGGTGGGTTCAGGGAGGGTCATTGCAATTACATAGATGGGTTTCTTGAAGGTGTGTTATAAGGAGTTTTTTGAATGTAGTAGCATACTTTTGTAGCCTGGGTGGTGGGGGTAGTGTGTTCCATCATTTTGCAACTTCATAAGGGAATAGAGATTCCCCTGAGTTGTTTTTACATGGAATTACTTCTACTATGAATTTGTTACTGGACTGTAATTTCCTGTTTGTTGTGGAGGTTTAGTAGATCTGTTAGGGCAGGGGTTCTGTCTGGGTGGTACAGTATCTGATGGGCTAGGTTGAGTTGGTGGTAGTAAAGTAGGTTAGGAAATTCTAACCAGTGTAGCTTATGCAGGGCTTGACAGTGGTGTGAGCTTGATTTAGCACTGGTTGTGAACCTAACTATTTTGTTGTAACATGTCAATAGTTTGTTAAGGTTGCTCTTACTGAGATTTGTTAATACTGGGGATGCATAAAGTAAGGTGATAGGAGGTGAGTTCTAGCTATAGTAGATCTGTATTCTGATGTTAGAAATTTGTTGCTACAATAGAGACAGCCTAGTTTTTTATGGAATTTGGAGATGGTTAGGATTATGTTTTTACTGTATTTAAGTTGGTGGGCAATTGTAATACCAAGTAATTTGGATTCAGGGACAGGAGTTATGGGGGTGTTGTTGGCTGATAGAATGGAAAAGGTGGAGTCTATAGTCTTTATTGGGCTGAATAGTATTAGCTGTATTTTGGGGGGTTGAGTATTAGCTGAGAATTGTTTAGCTAGTTTTCTATTTCGGAGAAGGATTCTTGTGCTTGGGCTTGTAGCAGTTGGACGTTGGGTGCTTTGCAGATGAGGGAAGTGTCATCTGCATATTGGATAATGTCAACTTTTGTGGTTGCTAGGTAGAGTTGGTTTGTGAAGATATTGAATAAGAGGGACAATGAAACCTTGTGGAGCATTGCATTTGACTGGGAGTGGGTAGGATAAGGAGTTGTGTCATTTAACTGATTGAGAGTGGGTGCCTAGATAGCTACTGAACCATTGTAATGTAGAATTATCAAGGCTGAGTTCAGATAAGGAGGATAATAGTTTATTCTGGGAGACTTTTTGAAAGCTTTTGATAAATCTAGGAAGGTGGCAGAGACTAATTTTCCTTGGTTTCTGTATCTGTTTATGGTATTGCTAAAGCTAATGAGGGCAGTGGTAGTGCTATGGCCGGGATGAAATCCGTGTTGGGTTTGGGAGAGTAGATTGTTAGAGAGTAGGTGGGAGAGGAGTTGGTGATGGATATATCTTTTTAGGATTTTTGAAAGGGGTGAGAGGATTGTGATAGGGCAGTAGTTGGATACATCAGTGGATGGGCCACCCTTGTGGAAGGGGATGATGTATGAGGTTTCTCATAAGGATGGAATGTGTTTTTTGTTGATGGATCTATTTATTAGTATAGAGACTGAGTAGGCTATGGCTGGAGATGCAAGCTGGAGGAATTCAGCTGGGAGGTGGTCGGCAGCAAGAGTGGTTGGCTTGAGTTTGGTTACTAGTTTTTGGATGGTTGATGTGGATGCTGGTTAAATTGAGAAGGGGGTATTGTTTATTTTGGTGTTGATGGCTGGTGGGGGGGATGGTGGGGATTTTGTCATTTATAAGTTTAAGTATGGAGGAGTTAAAATAGTTGTTGAAGTTGGATGCTATGTCAAGATTGGCACCTTCTATGTTTGGTTGTGTTGAATGTTGCTCACTGCAGCCCAGAACTTCTGTGGGTTGTACCTATATTTATTTTGTAGGGTTAGATAATGATTTTGTTTATCTATCTGAATCTGTTTTTTTTTTTTGCCTTGTTTCTAAGTTCTAAGTAGGTATGTCTGGTTGTGGTTGTTTTTAGTTGTTGCTAGGCTTTCCAGGCTTTGTCTCTTTGTTTTAATAAAGCCTTTGTGGTTTTAAGTAACCAGGGAGCAGGGCTGCTACATGTTCTTATTGTCTTTATTGGGGCTAGTTGGTTCAGGATTGTTAGGAATGTTGAATTAAAGTATTCAACTGCACTGTCCAGGGGGAAGGGGTTTGGTGGGTGCCCAGTTGCAAGATTTTAATGTTTCTTTGAATAGCTCAGTGTGGAAGTTTTTGTCGGATCGGGTATGTAATAGGGATGGTGGGTTATTACACTTAAGTTTATGTTGAATGATGACGGTTGGGTTGTGGTTGCTGGAGAAATGGGCAGTCCCACATTGGTGGGCAGTGTTGGGTTGGTTAGTGAGGATCCAGTCCAATATGGATTCTCTTTTGGTGGCTTTATCTATATGGGTGGGGTGGGGGTTGGATGAGTTAAGTAACATTATATAGGTTAGTGTGGTTGGCTGGTGTAGGGGAGTGGGTGGGGTTCCAGTCTATGCTAACATCACCTAGTATTATGGTTTCATGAGGGAGGGAGTGAGAGGCCCAGTGGAGCATTGAGTCTAGGGGGGTTATGTTGTCACCTGGTGGGATATAGTTTCCCAGCACGTTTAACTGTTTATGTTGGTTTAGGAGAAGAGTGGCTTATATAATCTCAGTGCTATTGTACTTTGTGGGGTTTTTTGTAAGAGTTGGACTTTTAAGTTAGATTTGTACAATAGGGCAATATCTCCACCTCTTTTCTGTGGCCTGTCCACTCTTAGAAGGTTGTAACCAGGTGGAGTTATAGAGTTGTCTTTGACATGGGGTTTAAGCCAGGTCTCTGTTATGAGCATTATGTAGGGGTTATATATTGAGATAGATGAGTGCAGTTCTTCTATTTTGTTCATGGTACTATGCATATTGAGATTTAGTATTAGTAGGTCATTGGGTTTTGGCTCAGGTGGGAGGTGAGTATTTTTGTACTTGTGGGGGTGGGAATTGGGCCTGGGTTGGGGTGGATGTTGCCTCCTAGTAGTAACTGAGGTGCTAAGTTGGAAAGGTTTTTAGGCAGGAGACTAGTCGAGAGTGATATTTGTAGCTTTGTTGTTTTTTAGTCTGTGGGATGTAGTATATGGGTGGGGTAGTTAGGGGGAGAGATGGTCTATAGTTGATTAGATGAGCATATAAGTGTTTCTGGGGGGTGGATATGGTAAGGGAAAAGGAGGGGAATTTGCTGTAGTTGAGATGGTAGAGTGAATTATGGTAAGAGGCACCGGAGGAAATTACAAGGAGGGCTATTGATGAAATAAATAGTAAGAGTAGAGGAGGGTGGTGCTGAGGGTAGTGGGTGTGGGTCATGATTATAGGGTATATTGGTTATTGGGGAATGGTAAGGGACAAAGGAGTGCCTGAAGGATTAGGTGGGATGTGGGTGTGGTTTTGTTTGATTGGCTGGGTGATGGGTGTGGTAGATGGTCAGGTGACTAAGGGTTAGGATAAATCTACGAGTAGTGGGGGTGGGAAATGGGGGCAGGTTAGGGTAGCAGAGAGAGCCCAAGCAGTAGCGAGGGTAAATAGAGCAGGGCCGCAGCACTGAGTGCAGATAAGTGACTGCAAAAACTGTCATCAAGATGGTGGTTGTAACATGATGGATAAGTAGGCAAGGCTGATTCTATGGAGACTATGGAGGTCTGCTAGTTATCTAGGTCAAATAAGGGGGGCATTTAAGAGATAGATAATTGAGAAGACTGATTTTTGTTTTTAGAGGATTGATTGAATTGTGGGGGGCAGGGGTGATAATTTTCATGGGAATCTTTTTTGTGGTGATGTATGGCCTATAGTAAATGGTGGGGCTACCATTAAGAATACACTTTCTCACTGACAACCCTTGTGGTGTGTAGCTATTAAGCTAGGCATGTATTAACCTTTCGCCTGGAACAACAGAGTCTTCCAGTTCTTCTGTCCTAGGTCTCTCACAAGGGTGATTGCATGTGTTCAGTATATGGGGGCCATTGGTGGTTGGGAGGTGCTGTAGTACTACTTTGTGACCAAAAAGATATGAGAGAGTTACTCCTAAGCAGATATAAAGTATTTAGAGCCATACAAAACATTTTCATGCTATTATAATGTAATACTAGATATCAGGATACAGGACTAGTATGCAATAATAAACACACAAAAACCTGCTATGTTATACTTAAGAAGGATGCTTTGTAAGGACTATTAGAAGTGGTTTTAGGATAAGGCAGGTGGGAAGGACAGATTATGGGTTTTCCCAGTGAGAGCCTTACTGCTGTGCAGACATCTTATGTTTAGCCTTCCAAATAGGGTAAGAAAGAAACAACCAGCTGTAACCTGGGGACTACATTAGTATGACTTGCTATTAGGTATTACACTCAGCAGCTTGTAGAAAGCTGTGGTTTAATTAAAGTCATGATTCAGCAAACAATACACTTCCATAACTTTCTAGCAGTATGGAATGCTCCAAACAAGGCTTGGGCTGGTGAGAAGGTTGAGGATATGGCATCTTACAATTACCCTTTACAGTTTACAAAGTAAAATCTGTGTTCAGTAAGTACTGAACAGCCATGATTTTCACATAACATGAAACCGGTTCTGCGGAGTATAAAGCTGCTGGGGGGAGGGCAGAAATTATAGGTGTTTCCCAGTGAATGCCTTATGTCAGGGCAGGTATCTTAAGTTAGTCTTCCGATTAGACTAAAGAAACACAAGCAGGTATAACCTATTAACTACAGCAACTTGGTTTGTTATTAGGTATTGCACTCGGCTGGTAGTAAACTGCTGTGTTTCTAATTAAAGATGTAATTTGGTAAGCAATACACCACCGTAGCCATCTTGCAGCATGAAATGCTCCTGGCGAGGTTCAGGCTGGAGGGAAGGTTGGATATATTGACTTTGCACACTGAATATTTTATGGCTTGGCTGACTCTTAAGTCTAATTAACAATTACAGTATAAACAATCAGTGGCAGCTAGAAACTGCAGCAGTATGGATTTCAATAGGTATTGCTTTTGGCAATCTTTAAAACTGCTGTGTCCATACTAGTATAGAGCACTGCTGCCAAGGTTAGGGCTAGTGGGCAAAAAAACAGAGAGTCTGCTGTTTCCACAGTCAATACTAAGTGCCTAGGCATACAACTTCAGACTAGATTTCAATAAGGCTCAGACAAGCAATAAATAACCTAGAAACAGCAGTACTATGCTTGTAAGTGAACAGACTCAATGCAGCATTACAAATGCAATAGAAAACTATTGTGTAGCAGCTGTTTACAAAGTTCTGTGCATCAATTGGCAAGCTTAACATAACAAAGGAGAAACAGCAGCAAACTATGTCTCTCTTTCCCCTAGCAACAGCATTATTATGTTTTACAAGTGTAACAGACACAATGCAGCAGTATATATACAATAGAAGCATTGCGTAGCAGCCATTAACAAAGTATAGTGCATCAAACAGCAAGTTAACATAACATAACAAGGGAAAATAGCAGCAACCTATAGCTTTCTTTCTCAAAATGTGGATGTACTTACAAATAGAAAAATAAGTGTAGGCAGAGTTGTAACAAAATGAACAATTGACTTACATTAGCAGAAACACACATTGTTGGTCGGCAGGCTGGGGAAAATGATTCTACTTTGGTGCTTTTTTTGTCAGGGACTTTAATACCTTATGTGGGTCACACTGGGGGGGGCTAGAAAAGAGGTAGTTAGGTAGTTGCAGTCAGTGATGTACATCACTGAGTGCAGGTAAGTGACTGTAAAAATATCAGCAACATGGTGGTTGTAGTATGATGGATAAGTGGGCAGGGATGATTCTATGGAGACTATGGAGATCTGCTAGTTATCTAGGTCCAAATAAGGGGAGGGCATTTAAGAGACAGATAATTGAGAAGACTGATTTTTGTTTTTAGAGGAGTGACTGAATTTGGTTACTTTATTTGATTACTGATACATCATTCATGACAGAAGCTAGAAAGTTAGACTATACATTGCAGTGTCTGACTTCAGAATTATCTGTATCATAACAGTAGATGTGGTTTGTTCCCCCATCCCCCAAAACAGGGGTGTTCCCTTGTAACTGCCATAACAGCATCTATGCTACCCCAAACCCACAGTATATGGGTGTTTGTCACAGTTATTATTCCCCACATTTCCAGAAGAATACTATATGTTTGATCATACATTGAATGTGTTAGGTAACTCATGCATAGCATTGTACATTGTTATACAGGCAGTTGTGTGATGAATGACTTCTATTATGGCAAGCTGCTTCTGTGGGCAAAAAGACTAAGGCAGCCATCTTATCTGATGAAACTGTAATGCTTTTGAGGGTTTGAATCCTGATATAAGTAGAGGTTTTGGATGTTTACTAGCAATAGACTGTGTTTTACAGACTGTCACTCTATATCCCTTATTGTTATCAACTTTGTCTTTTCTTAATTCCACATTTGCACAATGCGTTACATGTTTAAAACCTTTTTGATAAGCCTTCGCCGGTTTGAGTGGAGCACATCAGTGCAGAAACAGTGAAAGAGGAAATAGAATTTATGTCTGACTGCCAACCACAGACACCAAATACATTCAGTTATTGCCATTAGTAATCAGGAGATCCTGACCTGGAGTAGAGATAGGAGTGGGCTGTAGTAACAGGTATAAATAACATAACAATAAGATTCAGATGTGAGCAATGCATCTAGCATTTGTGCACTGCTTACCCATGCACAGAAAGTAAAAAAAGGACAAGGCACATGCATGTATACTTAGTTAACCATAGAGCAAATCCGATGTTTATATACACACACACACACACACACACACACACATATATATATATATATATATATATATATATATATATATATATGTCCATAGTGTCCTACATACCTCTCAAGCTCATAGACTAGGAAATAAGGACAAAGCCACAAAAAACTGGGGGGGTCAAAAGCCCAAAAATAGGGACATTTTTTAAGTATTGCACTTACAAACTTAAAGAAGGTGATAAATTAAGAAGCGTTCCATTAGCATGAATTTTCTGAAGGGTATGACGTGAAATTCAGATGTCTGCCATCATTTTCTGGCATAATTTCTCAATGATTTGCCATTAATTTCCCCAAAAAACACAATATTGTGTGAAATGGACTAAAAATATGAGACAAACATTTGGACATTATATAAAAATCTGGAGAATTGAGAGATATGGGCTCAATAATTCTCAGATGCTATGTCTCCCATAACACTACATGTGGAAACACTGCAAATTCAGGGCACAATATATGTACATATATTGATAAGCCATCTTTTTATTCCCCCACCAACAACACCAACAAGCACAACAACCCTGGGTCACCTTGAATTTTCCACACAATCAGTGTACAAGTTGTAATATATGATGTTGTGTTCTCCCTCATGGACAAGGCCAATTTATTGGTGCTCACAAATGTACTCATCCAAATGCATACAGACAAATAGGCTCAATAAGGGTATTATTGCTACACAACTAGGCTACTAAACATTATTTGTCTGATAGGCTACTAACCTCAGATGACACTATGAAGCATGGTGACTATGCAGGCCTCCAAAGCTATTGTTGAACACATGGCTTAGTTATGTAATCTAGTATAAGTTCACCTTCAGTCCTACATAAATCAGAGTTGAGCTGTGGTGCATTTGTTAACTACTCTGATCCCTAGTCCATAAACTTAGATAGGTAGGGGTTCTCATCTCACTGCAGTCAACTGTGTGCGTGTATCCCTATCCAACTTCACAAATGGCATGGTTTCCATTGTTTTGGTGCTTGCACAACCATCCAATCAAAGCATTCCTCCAAACTCTTGTCTTTCACATGGCCTGCTGATGTTATCTACCATAAGATGCGGTCTTATTAAAGTCAAACTTTTTCTGTGGTGCGTGCATTAAGTACTCTGATCTGTAGTATGTAAACTTAGGAAGGTAGGGGTTCTGTTCTCATGTCTGTCAACTGTCTGTGTATGACCTCTTGGTGGATGCTTCACAGAGCACTTTACAGCAGCCTAAGGAGCACTGTCCTCTGGTCTTCAACAAACACTGCTGATGTCATCAGCAATATCAGTTTACTAGATATGTATATGTCACAACAGGCCATGGTCACACACTGGCCTGACAGACAGGTAGTTGTTATTTCATCCTATATAACACAGACAACAATGACATTCCTGTTATTGTATGCAAAAACATCATATTTGAAATGGTGATGGACAGGTTGATACATTAGATCACACAGAAGTTCCCGTGGACTATGATTTTTGTGGATGATATTGTGATCTGTATTGAGAGTAGGGATCAGGTTTATGAGACCCTGAGAAGGTGGAGATATGCTCTACAGAGGAGAGGAATGAAGGTCAGGAGGACTAAGACAGAATATATGTGTGGGAATGCGAGGAAGGTTAGAGAAATGGTTAGGATGCAGAGAGTACAGTTAGGGAAGGTATAGATGTGAGATACTTTGGATCAATAGTTCAGAGTAAAGAGGAGTGTGGAAGACAAGTGCAGAAGAGAGAGCTTACAGGGTGGAGAAGAATGTCAAGAGTGAGTTTTAAAAGATGGGTACCAATAGGACTGAAATTGAAGGTCTACAAGATGGTAGTGAGACCAACTATGTCATATAGGTTGCAGATGGTGCCACTGACAAAAAGACAGGAGTCATAACAGGTGTTGGCAGAGTCCCAAATGTTATGATTTGCATTGTGTATGCTGAAGATAGACAGAAGTATTAACCACATATTAGAGTGTCAGCTCATGTTGTATGGTTTGGAGACAAAGACAGACTGGTGGGATTGTGTTGGTTTGGACATATGCTGAGGAGTGATGCTGGGTATATTGGGAGAAAGATGCTAAGGATGGAGGTTCCAGGTAAGAGGAAAATAGGATGGTCTAAGATAAGTTTTATGGCTGTGTTGACAGAGGACATGCAGGTGGTTCATGTGACAGAGCAAGATTCAGAAGACAGTTAGAAATGAAAGTAGATGATCTGCAGTGGTGACCCCTAATGGTACTATACTAAAGAATAGGAAAAAAGAAGATGACATTTGTGTTTGAAGGAACCCCATCTGTACACATGCGACAGGAGTGCACAGTAGGAGTATCTATTTGAAGGTTAGTGTGTCTCAACTCAGTTTGGGCTTTAACAGTGTGTTGTTCCATTACTTGCTCTGGATTGTGTGCAGAGGATGTAACACTTTGCCCTCATACATGCAGAAACATCAATATACTTGCTTTCAAATAAAAATGGCTCATGTTATGTAGCAGAGCAGATTTAGCTGTCAGAACCTCTGCTGCATAACAAGCTGCAACTTACCCACTTGCATGTCAATAACAGAGGTAGTGATCCACCTTAAGAAGGATCTCATATTATACAGCCCATAGATTAGTCATCTGAAGATGGCAGTCAGATCACATACACCCCTCCCTTTTGCATTCTATATGCAGATACCAGGTTCAAACTTCTCATTATCACCTAACATTTCCCCTCTGTTTCCCCTACTAGCATATTTGACATGGGTTTTGTGACTCAACGCAGATAATCCACCATGTGCACTGAATAGTCTGTATCTCCTATATCACTAAAGTACACATTTCAAGAGATCTACCTATAGTAGGAATCTGGAATCAGTGCTCTCTTGCTTCCAGAAGGGTAACACTAAACAGGTTGAATGCTGACATTCCTTGACTCCTACTCATAATATGCATCCAACAGAAACCATCAAGTGCAGAGGTACTCCCCATAAACTAACCTAAACAGGAGTTGCATCCTAAACACAATCAGGCTACAAGCAGACAATGCACAAAAGAAATTTCATCACCACTGTCTCACCATACAAGTGGTTAAGGCAACAGGCATGTATCCAAAAGATTTTCAGAATAGTTATCTGTATAGTGAGACATACAGATACTCCACTCACCAGTTTATACAAGAATATGCTTAGTGTCTGCTGTGTGGCAGATGGAGTCATCACAACACACATGCAATTAAGTCTCTCAACAACAAGTCCCACTCTTAATCCAGCATACTTCATCTTGGTATGCACAACCTGAGACTTGACTATAGGAAATATGCAATCCAAAAGACACACAAATGGACTGTTAAAGACAGCTAAGTAAAACAAGAACAGTGAATACTATAAAGAAAGCTAAGCCACCATGGTGAAGTAAACATCTATAAAATATAACTACAGCTATGTCAGCATGTAAAACTTTGATAAGAGCACAGTAAAATGTCCAAAAAATTGAAATAAAACAGCTAAGTACTTTTGGCTAATGTCTTCTTCAGATCATATAAATACTTCATTCACATAATTTTAATTATAAATTGTCCAATCTAATTCCACAATTCCACCAATGAAAAAAGAGTGATCCAACCTCCGTACAATGTATTTACATTGAAAATTAACCAATCTAATTTCATCATCATTCAGATGCAAAAAAGTAAGCTGACCAATCAAAGACCTTCAAGGGATGGGCTTGACCAATTAAAGATTGTAGAGTAGTTCATTCATGAAGAATAACCCTGATCTGGATCATCATTCGTAAATGAAATAGGTGATAGCCAATCAGAACATTTTCTTTAATTTCTGTCCTGTTAGCAAAGGTTTTAATGGAAAGACACCACTTAAACCTGGAGTTTTATCTGCTTGAAAATTAGTGATCCATCTACTTTCAGCTATCTCAATTAGATTACATATGTTGCCACTTCTAGAAGTTCCAGCTATAACTTCTAGTACCATAAAATGAAAACTGTGGCCAAGGAACCTCAAAACATGTTAAGATAGAACATTATCTTTGCTTTTCAATCTGATTTCACTCATATGTTTCAAAATTATCATTTTAAAAGGACAGTTAGATTTACAAATATAAAAACTGGTACAAACTTTGTAGGTGGCAACAATAAATCACGTTCCTCATGGTACAATCTGCATATACATTAAGTTTATATTCTCTCTTGGAAATCGAACATTGAAATTCATTACTAATATTAATAGAACTGCATGCTTTACATTGTCTACATCTGAATTTTCCCGTCTTTCCGTCAAATGATTTCACTTTCTCAGTTTTTCCATCATGACATAGCAACTGCTTCAAATTCTCTTTATTCTCAAAGCAAAACTTTGGGGTTTCTGCTACAATATGTTTAATTTCTTCATCAGCTATTAAAAGTTATTTTTTATTATTCCACAAATTTGTTGTATGTTTTGACTATAAGTAAGCAGACCTCTTATTTCATCTTGTTCTCTCTGATGTCTCCTAGAAATCTGATCACATGTCCATTGGTGCCTATGGAAATATGGTTTTCCTTTCTTATCTGTCATTTTCTTGGTCTCTTAAGAGTTCCTTATGAATGTCACTCATTTTATATCCTCTCTTACATAAATTCTCTATTAATATTTCAGACTTAAGATGAAAATAGATTCACTTCTGTATAGCCTAGATGTTCAAATAAACTGTCCTTTCATATCTTGAGGAAATATGTGTCTCAGATGCATACTCTTAAGATGTTGGAGATGATTCTTCCAACATTCTTTATGAAACATCTGTGTATCTACAATTCCATCTCTCTGCCCCTTATCAAAGTAACATCAAGGAAGTTTATTCTCTCTTGATGTATGAACCTTAAACTTCAGAAATTATGTGGTAGTTGTAAGATAATCAATGAACTTTGGTCGATCTTTCTCCTCTCCTGTCCAAAGAAAAAACATATCATCCACAAATCTTTTATAAAAAGGGGTATATTGTTTCCATATGTTAAGATCATTAAATACATATTTCTCTTCCCAGTAAGCCATCACTATATTAGAGTAACTATTTGCACAGGGAGTACCCATTGATACTCCCCATTTTTGTAGATCTTAATCATCATCAAAGACCAAGACATTGTTTTCCAGTACTAGTTCTAGCAACATGCAGATCTGCATACCTTCTCTTCTCTTATATATATCCTTTGCAGTTAGGAAATCCCATATAGCATTTATTCCATAATCATTTGGAATAAAAGTGAATAGGCTCATAACATCCATCATCACCATCAAGAACTCAGTATTCAGCTGTAGTTATATTTTATAGATGTTTACTTCACCACGATGGCTTAGCTTCCCAAGTGCAGGAGCCCTAGATCTGCAGATTCCGGATGCCCCTGGAAAAAGTAAAGGGAGAGGTAAATGGCAACAGCACCACATTTAACAGCATAACAGGGGGGTACTTCTTTAATAATATATATCTACTGTAACTGCAACATTAACAAGAATGTGGCTGACAACCTCTAAATAACCTTGACACTGCAGCTATCTTAAATACCCCCACCAAAAAAGCAACATGCCACACATTAAAACTATATACACTATTACAGAATGAATGCAACATTATTCTACTGATGACCTACAAAGCCTACCTGGAGTGGCACCCATATTTAGAACACATTGGCTGACAGACTGCTGTGTGGCAATGTTTGCCAGGAATTCCTTAGTGGTGGTGGTGAGGAGTTGTTCTGCTGCAGGCCCACCAATGGTGACCTGACGATCATGTGCCATCTCAGCATCATGCGTCTTTGCAGCATGAATCATGTCCATGCTCATAGGTGCGATTCTGTCTCCCAGTTGCATTGATATTTTGGACCAATTTGTCCCACAGGGTCACACCTTGTGACATATTGACCCACTCCCCTGGACATCAAGACCACATAAGACCAGGCCTGCTGAATCTAGCTTTGTTTGTATAACTTGAGCACTAATCCAGGCCTTTTTTCTTGGAGAAGGTTCCCCTGCACCCCAGTGGCAGGAGTATGCAGTTAGAACTTGTCTGACTGAAGACTACAGGAACAGGACTCAGTTTTGAGAGTTTTTACTGGTTAATTGGGTGATTTGCTTAAAATCATTTTCTGATTGCTTGTAGTCATTTAGAGTGGTTTTAAGTGTGTCTTTTACTGTTGTAGATGTTTAAAGCTGTTTTAAGTGTATTGTTTACTGTTTTTGCCTTCTCTTTTAAAAAAAAATCCTTGTTTCCCACCTTTCTAAGCTAGTATAATCCAGTTTTCAGGCTTGTGCTGAATTCAGGGCTGTGTTACAATTTTCTGAGTTGCCCATACCTTACTTGGATAGAAGGAGGTTTCTCTGCTCACCTGTGAGAGAGGGAGCTTTGAGCAGCCATCTATCCCTGGAGGAGTAGTTCCAGACCAGAAGTTTGTAGTTTATAGGCCATGTTGGGCTAATTTCTAGCTCTTTCATTTCCCTGCTGTAAAAAAGCATGTTTGCACGGTTTTGCACATCCGGGCAGTGCCGGTTAGCTAGGGCTAAATTTATCCTGGCTCCACCAAGTCCCCTCTTCAGTTTTTCCCTTGAAAGTAGTCTAACTCTCAACCTAAGCACTTAAAAAGCATCCTACAGTCCAGCACTTGCTCAGACCTAATAGCAAGCACTAGTATACCCCGACACTTGATTGTCCAACAGGGCAAGGCTCATTTTTCACCCCTCACCAACCAAGTGACTAAGCAGCTCAGCCTACTATTCAGGTATGACCAAAGGGCAATTTCAGGTATATTCTCCAGTCCAACTGGTG
The DNA here is from genome assembly GCF_019279795.1 of Protopterus annectens. Taxonomy (NCBI): domain Eukaryota; kingdom Metazoa; phylum Chordata; order Ceratodontiformes; family Protopteridae; genus Protopterus; species Protopterus annectens. Next base: position 1,058,756,727 of record NC_056745.1, read on the forward strand.
AACCTGGGTATCCTGAGGCAATGTTACGACTGCCTCATGTACACAGACTCTCCTCCTACCACAAAACATTAACATATGGAAGAGATGCAATTATATAGCTAAACTGGAGGCTAAGCTCACTCCACCCAAGACTGGAACAGGCAGTCATGAGGAGAAGGTTAACACTTGCACCACACCTCCAGCCTCACATAGACATACTAAACCAGCACTGCCAAACAATACACATAATTATATGAAATCATACTCGGAGGCTCTAAATAAAAACCTGCAAATGCATCAGAGACCTCCAAAGCAGACACCCAAAAAACCTGCACCTCCCATCACAAACCAGGCAACACATAAAACACAAAATCAGTGTGCCACATAATCACAGCCCTTAAGGTGAAATAACATACCTAACCCACTAGTAATAGGAGACTCTATAGTCAGGCACACTGATGCCCCACTCACTAGGCTGGACAAGGAGAAGGTTACTGTTAACTGCCTGTCGGGAGCCAGAATCCGCCACATAATGCAAGCACTCAGGTCACTCCAGAACAAGTTCAAATATGACTCTGTCATTGTTCAATTTGGTGTGAATGACCTGAGAAGTACCTCCCTAGACTACATGAAAAGAGACATGGAAGAGCTCTCTGATCATGTAGCCCAGGCGGGTATGACCCTGACCCTGAGTAGCATCATGCCCTCACCAAGAATGATACTGCAGTATAAAGAAAAAAAATTATTAATTTCAACAATTGGCTATGCTTCTGGTGTCATTCAAAGGGAATCCAGTGTCTGTCAGCCTGGGATGACATGCTCAACAAGCCTCATTGCTTCACAAGAGACGGCTTGCACCTGTCACCTCTAGGCTTTCGAATACTGGCCAAGGCTCTTGCTGCCCCCATAATGCCTTTTTAGACAAGGCCCAGAAGTCAAACCCACCTCTGTAAACAGCACAAATAAAAAAATGAGGGTTATGCTACTCAACGCCAGGAGTTTAAATCTCAAAATGCACGTGCTCAAAGCACTCTTCAGTATGGAGAATGTTGACATTTGTGCAGTAACTGAAACATGGTTCAAGGCTCCACAGAGCACCCCAGCACTATCAGGCTACAATACATACCACACATTTCAGCAACAGAACATGGACCGAAACACAAAAGGAGGGGGTGCATCCATATTCATCAAGGATATCTATACCTCCAGGCTAGTGGCACAGCATGATACCTCTGAGATCATCCATGTGCAACTAACATCAGGCAAATCTGCAATGCAAATTGTGGCCTGCTACAGATCACCATCCATGACCCAGGACCACCACTCCACCTTTCTGAAGACACTTGAAAACATGAAGGTCCTGTCGAACACCCTGATATTGGGAGATTTCAGTTACCCTACCGTTAACTGGGCAAACTACTCAAGTGCAAACTCCCAGGTCCAGCGCTTCCTGGAATTTATTAACTCAAATGCCTTGGATCAGCTGGTAAACTCCCCTACCAGAGGTGAAATCATATTGGACCTGGTCATCACCAACATGGGCGACAGGTGTTCCACACCAGAGGTCAACCCCTCACTGGTTAGATCAGACCATAAACTAATCAATCTGGATGTCCACACCAAATCACCACCTCCAACCACGGAAACCACAGTGAAAAACTTTTCTATAGCAAACTTCACTTCACTTAAGAGGTGGTAAGTTTCACAACCCCCACGCTAAAGGATAACAGTGTCCAGGATGCAGGAACCTTTACAAATGCACTCTATGAGCACCTACAAGGATGCATAGATCATGCCATCCCTTGCAAAACCAAGACTCACTCCCCTAAGAGAAGGAAACCAGTCTGGTGGACCCCTGCCATAAACAGGCTATACAATAGAAGGAGGAAACTAGTTCAGAAAAAAAGCAAATCCCAAGAAGGAAAGACATCCCTGATCAGTATCAGTAAGAAACTAAGGTCAATCATAAAATCCTCCACAGCTAACTTCGAAAGAAAAATAGCCAAGGATTCAAAAGATAACCACAAAGCCTTTTTTAGCTATGTCAAGAATCTAAGTGGCAACTTGCAAATATGCTCTGAGCTAGTGCAAAATAGTACAAAATATACTGAAGCCACTGATATTGCCAACATCCTGGCAGATAGATTCAGTGCAAACTTCACCCCCTCTCACCCCCAAAAGGGCCCACAATAATACCGGAAAAGTGTAGTGTCCCAGAAATATCAGATGAACAGGTGAAAACAGCCCTTTCAAAAGCCAAAAGCACAACATCAGTGGGGCCAGATGGTGTCCCAGGCTGCGTATTGCACGAACTACAGAACGAACTAACCCCCCACCTAAACACATTGTTCAACCTCAGCCTCTCCACAGGCTACGTGCCCATAGAGCGGTGCACAGCAATGGTTATTCCGCTCCACAAAGGAGGGGCCACAACTGACCCTGGTAACTATCGCCCCATAAGCCAGACTAGCCTGGTCTGCAAGGCTATGGAGTGCATCATCATGGAACTCAATAACAAAAACATTGGGAACCTCCAAAGACTTGACCTGACCCAGTACGGCTTTGTTAAGGGCAGATCTTGCCTACTAAACCTGGTTGACTTCTTTGAGACAATCACCAAGGCCGTAGATGTGGGGCAGGTAGCTCACACAGCCTACCTTGACCTCGCCAAGGCTTTTGACACCATTCCTCACTTAGGAATTATAGAAAACTTACCAGTCTGAACATAAACCCCTACATCACAAGATAGGTTGCCAACTGGCTTACAGATGGAACTCACATGGTAAGAATAGTGAGCTCCAGGTCCAACTCTAAACCAGTCACAAGTGGTGTCCCACAAGGCTCAGTCCTGGGACCCCTACTGTTTGGCATATACTTCTCAGAAGTACAGGCAAACACAAGAGGACTATGGCTAACCAAGCTTGCTGATGACTGCAAACTGGGAGCCATAGTTAACTCTCCAGCTGACACGGACATTCTCCAAAAGGGCCTTACTGAGGCATCTGATGCCAAAGTTATGGCCTCAAGCTAAATGCCAAAAAATGCATAGTCATCCCATTTGTGAAAAACAAAACACCCATGAATTACCACATAGGTAACAGCCCCCTTAATACAGAAGAGGTAACAAGAGATCTGGGGACCCACGTAGATAGTAATCTCTCCTTTGACAATCATATTGCCAAAGTAGTTAGGAAATCCTTCTATGTAGCCACCTAATTACTAAAGGGTTTGCATCTAGAAATAAAGAGGTTATAGTGCCCCTCTTCTCATCACTCATCCGACCCATCATAGAGTACAATGCCTCATTTGGGATATACCTCACAAGACACTTCCAACAGCTGGAAAGACCGCAAAAGTACCTTACCAAGAGGATTACTGGCCTCAAACATATGTCCTATGCAGCCTGACTGGAAAAACTCCAGCTGTACTCAGTGGCATATTGCTTACTCAGAGGTGATCTCTGCCTGTCTTACAAAGCCATGTCCAACTCAGAATTGATGGACATGCTCCACCTAAAGAAATCTAAGTCACTGTGAGCCACTCGCTCTAGTGAGCTAAACCTCACCACAACAATAAATATAACATGCTGGAAGGATAGATTCCTATCACAGAGACACCCCATGCTTTGGAGCAAAATTCCTAACTACATTAGACAGAGTCCGTCACTAACACATTTCAAGAGAAACCTTGACGAGTGGATGGGTAACAGAAAATACATCCCTGGGATCACTTCATTGTCTCTTCTTGACAAAGGCTCAGTTAATTAATCAATGGGGCATCAAAAGCTGGCACACTCTGGCTAGGCTTATAAATGTCCTCTGGCAGATAGCCTACTACCTATCTATGAACCTATGAACCTATAATGTTGCCTTAATTCTTCACCGATGAGCTCATTCTCTGCCTCAGAAAATGGGAGCCTATGCCAAGTGGGTATATTGTTTACTGAAAGAAAAAGTAATGATGACACATATAAGGATCACATAAATACAAATAAACTGTGTGCAGATAAGGCAGTACAGGAAGGCTCTCAGTATTCACCACTTTATTACAATTTAAAGATTCAACAGTGGTCAACAAATAACATGGGGGCTACAAAACAGGTTGAGTAGCATGATGAACATATTCTTCTTTGTGCCATAATAGATACTCACTTATGCTCACGCACCCAACACAGCAGCTCATTCTAGTTTGTGCCATAGCAGGGATTCACCCCCCTCCAAAAAAATAATATAACAGGCTAAGGGACATATGTGCTAACCAAACAACAGTGTAAATTCAAAAGTGTTCTAAAAGGACCTATCTATGAAATGTGTATCACACTGTGTTAGAAGTTTGGCTTACTCTATATCCTCTGTACCTCTCAAATAACTGGTAATCAAAACCATGTCATGAGTGGGTTCTAACAAATGCTTACTAATTTACTTCACATCATTTCAAAGTACATTCCAACAAATGTATTATTTAAGTAACAAAAATGTACAGCTTACTGAAAATAATAACTTGATAGATACAGAGATGCACCAGAAAGCATGCAGTACAAATAATTTGCTACACAGACAGAGTATGCATCCCCCTCATATATATAAAGACATAGGGACAAATTCACGATGGCTTGCACGGAGTCTAAGAGTAGAGTAAGACTCCATTCAGCCATCATGTCTGACAAGCAATCCAGGAACAGCCTGTAGGGGCGTGTAAGAGAGCTCCTAAAATGGCTCTTACACAGACAGGGCTGGGATATGCAAATCACCCCAAATGCAGGTGAAAGGCATGCAAATGAGGTAGATTTGCGATTCAGGAAACCCGAACCTGTCCGAGTAAGAGCAGTGTTATTTGCGGAAATGTACTCAGTTGACAACTGAGTACCATTCTGCAAATAGCAAAACGGAGAAGTGACAGCTCCAAATAAAGGTTGCAGGAAGCATGCCAATGGCCAAATATATGGCCATTCGGAATGTTCCCTGATGCAAAATTATAATAAAATATGTTATTTTTTTTCGCTGATTTCTGATGTTTAAGCGTAGCGCAGCACCGTGCAAATGGGGTGCACTCTAAAACACAGAATACTAGAAATTAAAACCCACAAATGTGGAATTTATTGAAAGTGGTAATGTACAATGCAAGGGAATGGCAGGCTGAAGACAACATGGCCACCAAGTAGAGGTTGCTAAGGGAGGAAGCTCAGTCTAAGACATGTAACCAAGCATTAGTAGGCAATCCTATGTAAATGAATGTTAGGATAGTGAATCGCTAGTTTATATAGCAAATGAGCACAGTCAGTGGAGTGTAGGAGTAGGATATGGGGAGTAACAGAGTAGAAGATAGGTGACATCATGAGGGGGGTATGTATGAAAGAAGTGAAGCTCATTGGAGCAGAGTGGCATGTGTCCGCTGTCATTTAGACATCATGGAAAGAGGTGTGTCAACAGGTAGGCTAGGGAAAGCCAAGAAATGGAAGGTGTATGCGTGGATAACACCAAAGTTTCTTGCTGAGTGGGTATGCGCACATGTGCGCGCGTGTAAACCCGAGTAAGACAGAGTGCGCTCGTGTAAGCATGAGTACGCACGTTTAAGCTGGAGTAAGCATGTATAAGGCTGTTTAAAGAGTTGTAAGTGCATTTGCACTGGTGTGCATGTGTTTTAACCTGAATAAGCAAGTTTTAGTCTGTGTAAGCATGTGTGCGTGTGTGTTAGCTACTGTGCGTGTGTTTGCACTTGTGTGCGCGGTGCTCCCCCTGAGGAAACAGAAAGGAAAAAGGAAGCACAACAAACAGTAGGAAGCTACCAGGGAGTACTAGCAGAGCTAGCAGGTGAAAACAATCAGAATTAGGCAATTACACAGGCAGTACACTAGCCCAGCCAAGCCTAGTACTTAAAACTCTGCCAACAACAGTCCATTATGTTTCTCACAACAGACACTGCAGTAAGCTAATAGAAGTGAAAACTGAAAAAGCTTTACTGAGACAAAGAAATGTTAGGGGCTGCCATTGCTGTTATAAGGCAACATATGCAACATGCTGAGGGTGGTGACAATGGGAATGCTGCTGGACAACCCACAGTGAAGAGACGGAGAAGAGTATACAGGCCCAGGGTAACCTACCAGGGGTTACATGAGCTGGAGATAGTGGAGCGCTATAGACTGGACAGAGACCTCCTGCAGCAAATTGTTGAGCTGTGCAGGCCATGCCTCACACACAGAACCAACAGAGGGGAACCCATCCCAGTGGAAACCAAGGTATGTGTTGGCCTAAGAATATTAGCAACAGGTACCTTCCAGAGACCAACTGGTGAAATGATGGGGATATCACAGGCATCAGCATCCAGGGTACTACACCCGTTCCTGGATGCCATGTCAGCACATGTCGGTGATCATGTATATTTCCCCAATTTACATGAGGTATTGGCCAGCAATATGCGTCTCTTCCAGCAAATAGCAGAATACCCTGAGGTAGTGGGTGCAATAGACTGCATGCACATATGCATCAAAGCACCAGCTGGTGAGCAGGGTAGGGTCTACTTCAACCGCAAGGGCTTCCCCTCCATCAACTGCCAGGTTGTGTGTGATGCCCAGGGCATAATAATGAATGTGTGTGCAGGCTGCCCTGGAAGCTACTATGATTCCCATATCTGGCATCTAATGCAGCTGTACCACACATTTGCCAATGGGGACATCCCACATGGTCACCTAGTGGGAGATGCTGGCTATGCACTGGAGCCGTGGCTGATGACACCCATCAGAAATGCACACACACCTGAACAGGAATGCCATAATGAGGCACATGCACAAACACAATGTAATAGAGCGTGTGTTTGGGCTGCTCAAGTCATGGTTCCGGTGCCTGGACACATCTGGTGGAGCCTTGCAGTACTCACCAACTACATGTACCCAAATTGTCATGGTATGTGCTATGCATAGGCCTGGACCAAACAGCCCCCCACCATTGCCAAGGCCATCACAGGCAGAGTGTGACTCGAAGGAGGAACAACCTGAACCTGCCCCAGTAGGCAGAAGGAGGTGTACCCAGTATGCTTTGGCCTTGGCAAAGAGGCAATGCATAGCACATACACTGGCTCAGTAGGAACTCTGGAAATGATACCTCTCTCTGACTTGCACATTAAGTAAAAGGGATGCCTAAGTTGACACTACCTGCTTCCAAACATGTGCAGGGAGTGTAGTTTGTGCATCTGACATAGGCAGCCCTGCAGCACCACCTGAGGCATGAATGCCATGTGTTAAGCAATATAAATCAGTGCTAAACAGCAATTATCACCATGTAGTATATGCAAACAAAATCGCACACACCAACTAGCACAACTGTGGTCAATGTTCAGTAATATTGGCCAACGTCCAGCAATGTTGGTGAATATTGAGCAATGTCTGACAAGCCTAGTCTAAGTAGGGCATAGCTGAACAAAAGCCAACATGTTCATATTTGCTTAACAGGCTCTTAAGCAGTCTGACCTGCTCAGTATGAAAATATAAAGCAGTGATGGGCCTCAAACCCAGGATACTGTACACTATAGCCAAAGTACTGAACCACTAAACCATGACAGTAATGCAGTGGTCCACTTGTATGATGGAATGTTGATAAGTCTATGCAAAGTATTCCATGGAAACCCTGCAGGTACAGCATAATCCTTGTTGAGTTATGACACAAAGGTGAGTCCTGCAGTGAGAACAGAACCTGACTTCCAACACACACTGTATAAATGTTAATATTGGTCATGTTCGCACACATCAGCAAATGTAGTGGACCTCAGATAGCAACATACTGAAGGGTCACACTGGGCATGCTCACACACTTGAATAAATGAGACAAATGTCAGGCAACAAAACATAGAATGGTAGAACTGGGCATGCTCACACACTTAGGCCATGTCTGAGTACAGCAGTGGGCCACGCATATCTGGCAGTTGCATGTGTTAACTCAAGAACCTGTCACTATACAGTAATCCACCCTGTGCACACAGTTATATGACAAGAGACACATCTATAATATAGTGGAACCCTGTCATAATCAAATATGTTCTGCAGATACCGTAGTTGTTCATGGAAACTGGTAAAGCAAAGATGATAAAGACCTGCAAACAGTATCAGCAATAAACATTGTGCATCATGAACATTAGCATAGGTTCAGAGGTCAATACTAGTCTATCTGCCCTATGGCATGTACAAGCCTAGCCAGAGTGTGTTTGGCATTCGCAACCCTGTCAGATTACTACACTGTGTGTGTGAATAGTAGGTCACACAAGATAGCCCATGTACATTTAGGCTAATGTGCCTCTGTCTAGCAGGGACACAGAAGATATTCCAGGGGTAAATATACAATCACCCATACAGTCGTCAAGATGTCTCCAGTAGGTGGTCAGTGGGTGGCTCTGCCTATGTGAAACTGGGATTACATTCTGTAGTGAGTGGAGCCTTTGGGATAAGAATCTGTTCCTCCACAATGTCCTATTAACATCTGTGCTGAAGTATATGTCCCGGGAGTGTGTAGCTCCAAGGGAGTTGGATATCCTGATGTGGAGCATGTCCAGTAATTCTGGTTTGGGTATATCTGTAAACAACAGGCACACATCATATCTGAGTAGGTGGTAAGCAACTGAGTAGAGCTGGAGTTACTGCATCTGAATTATGCACGGCATCTGTGTGAGTCCCTAGATCTGCTTGGTGAGGACCTTCTGTGGCCAGTACAGTTGCTGCAGGTGTTAGGTAAGGTACACCCCAAATGTGGCATTGTAATCAAGCATGGATGTGATGAGTATAGGGGCACAATGACCTCACTCGATCTAGATGTGAAACCATATGGGATAAAGTGGCCCACATAGAAGGTGTGTCCAACCACTTTGGCAACGTGAATGTTAAAGGCGACAGTACGAACAAGTCATGTCCCCAAACCCCTAACAACTCCTACTGTATGTAATGGAGTACTACCTATGTGGTAATGTGTGGGCATGTTGTTACTCCCAAAGGGGATGACTATGCAACTAATGGCATTTAGCTGTAGGCCATGGCTCAGGCATCAGTCATCCATGTCTGTGAGACCCTGATTGAGTATGCATGTGGCAGCTGGAGAGTTGATCATGGCACCCAGTTTGCAGTCAAGTGCAAACATGTTCATCAGAATTCCCCCTTTGGTAGCCTGTACGTAAGACAACTATATATTGAACAAGAAAGATCCCAGGACCAAGCCATGTGGGATGCCATGTGTAACTGGTGTATAGTCAGACATGGCACCTGCAATTCTGACCATGTGGGTGCTATCCCTAATCTAGGTATCAATCCATTGTGTGAGACGTGTGCCCATATTGACGCTGGTGAGCCTATGCATAATGGCCCACTGGGTTATTGTGTTGAAGGGTTTTGCAAGGTTCAGGTAGGCTGTGTGGACAGCCGTCCCTATGTTAATGGACATGTTAGCAATTTAAAGAATACAAACAGGTTTAAGAGGCAAGATCTACCCACAACAATGCTCAAATGTGTAGGACACAGTGTCTGTATGTTCCGGATGTCTATGTGTAGGAGTCCTATGACAATATGCTCCACAGCTTTGCAGAACAGGCTACATAGGCTTATAGGGCAATATTGTCTGTGGTCCATTGGGGCACCAACTCTGTGGAGCGGGACCACTGTCACAGTATGCCATTCCTTGGGTGTACATATCGTGTGGTAACTCCGATATTGAACAGTGATGTAATGTGAGGGTTGCGTTTGTCATGATGCTCGTGTATGATGCAGGCTGGGACACCATCTGGTCACATTGATACTGTGATGAACGCTGTGGGGAGGGCAGCACTCACCTGTTACTGTGTAATGTCAGGGAGGTTATACTCTGTTGGGAATGGATAGTTGCTCTAGGGGGGATGGGTGGGAGACATCTGCACTGAACCTGTTTGCCAGGATGTAGGCAATGCCAGTGGGTTCAGGGTAGGTTTAGTCAGTATGCAGTAACTCACAGCATATCAGTGAGTGTCCACCCAGGTTCCTGACATAACTGAAGAAGGCCGTGTGATAGTCCTACGTGTCAGTTGCAATTGTCTGGTAGAAGCGGCCCTTAGAAAAGTCCGTGAGTGATTGTAGCTGTCTGCTAGTACAGATCACAGATGCCTTCCCAGTCTGGAATTGTGCTCTATCATGTAGTAGCGTCCTCCTGACATTGTACAGCTTATTAATGGCTGGGGTCAACCAGACAGGTCCCCTGCCATTGTAGTAGTGGGTGCTGTTGTTATTTGGGATAGCACAATCCATGCAGTCCACTAGGTGTCCATAGAATGTGTATGTAAAGGATGCAGCAGTGTGAGCTGTATATGCCACTGTCTCAGGATCCCTGAAGGATACCACCCTGCTTTGGTGAAGTGAGATGTTGGCTCATGAGAAGTTCACCAAGATTACCCAGGATGGGTGTGTGGAGAGTATATGTATGTCCTGTGAGATACATGTATGTTCTGACCTTACCAATGAGGGGTATATCGCTGGTGTGGAACATAGAGTCCCCATGTTGGTGATGAGCAGGTCCAATATGTATTCCCCCTTGTGGCTGTTCTGACTGGATGTGCCAAAGCATATGAGTCCACAAATTGTAGTGACTGTTGGGTGAGGTTGTCGGGGCTTGAGTAGTATCCCCAGTCAATATTTGTGTACATGAAGTCACACAATATAATGGTGTTTGTGGAGACCTTCATATTCTCCATAGTTCCCATGAAAGCCGAGTGTGGTTCCTAAGTTTGGGAGTGTGTTCTGTAGCAGGCAACAAACTGAAAGGCAGTATTGCACAATGGTAGTTGTATATGTATGGTCTGTGATGCTTTGTGCAGTGCCACTAACCCGGAGGTGTGTGTATCTGTGATGTATAAGGATACTTCCCCTAGTTGTGTTGTCTGTTCCAAGTCTTGTTGTCAGACAGCATGGTATGAAACATAACCTGGTAGTGCTGGTGTGCATAAGCGAGCCTGAACCAGGTGTCTGTCAGTGCACAGATATTGCTCTCCTCCATACTGAGGAAAGCCTGACTGGCCACAATATGAGGTTAACACAACTGTTGTTGAGCAGCATTACCCTTAGTTTAATTTAACCTGTAATGTCTATGGTGGTGGGTTTGTCTTCTGAGCCCTGCTTAAGAAAGGCACTATGGTGGTAGCAAGAGCCTTAGCCAGCATACCAAAGTCCAAGGGTGACAGGTGCAAGCTGTCCATAGTGAAGCTACGTGGAATGTTGAGCATGTCACCATACACTGACAGACAGTGTATCCCCTATGAATGAAACAAATTTGTTAGCCAACTGTTAAATGTGATATATGTGTATGTATACTGTGACATCATAATTGGTGGGTGTAAGATGCTAGAAAAGGTCAGGGTCATACTGGCCTCGGCTACATAATCAGAGTGTACCTCCATGTATCATGTCATGTGGTCCAGGGAGTAACGTCTGAGGTTACACACACCAGCATGGACAATGATGGTGCCAGTCTTGTACTTGCTTTGGAGTGACCTGACTGCCTGTGTTATGCGGCAGATCCTGGTATCCAACAGACAGCCCAAAGTGACTATTCCCTTGTCAGGGCTGGTGAGTGGTACGTCAGTGTGTCTGAACATAAGTGTCGCCTATTACAAGTGTATTAGGTGTAGTGTAGCCCGAAGGGCAGTGACTGTGTGGCACACTGACATTGTGAACTTTGTGATATGTGGGTATTGTAGTGGGGTAGCAGGTGTGTGTGTGTCTGCTTTGGAGGCCTCTGCTACTTAGGTAGAGTACATTTGCATCTGAGTATGTCAATGTGTGCTAATGTGGTTTGAGTGCTGTTGCTAGAGGATATGTGAGACTGATACATGGTGTGTGTGGTTACCTTCACCACCTAATAGACTGTGCCAGTCATGGGTTGAGAGAGTTCAGCTCCCTGTATGTCTATATAGATGCATCCCGCACATATATCTGAGTTTGTCTGGAGGAGGAGAGGGTTGTCTGTGTACATGAGCAGATGTGACATTGTGTCAGTATCACAATATCCACCAGCTGGACTGAAGATTACACACAAAACCGACCCCTGGACATGCCAGGATATTATCATGACATACTCTGTAGCCTGATCACAAAGGATCAATAGGGCGTTAAGCGTGTAAAAGAGTATAACAGGGATTAGTGCTCATGTTTGTTAGTGTTTTGTAAAGAGGAGCTGAAAAGGAGTCCAGACTGAATCATGACACCTCCTTCATCTATGTCTTAAATATCAATGTACACCCATATACGTCCTGAGTCAGGGCAACCTGTACCTGAGTGTCAATGCTGACATCATGACAGACATTCCCATATGTACAAACCCATCCCCCACTGACAATAGTCCACATCATCATACCAGGAGATAATCACATGTAGAATGGATGAGCAGTTACCCCCACTGCCAAAAGCATGGCAGCAGGTGGGATATATTGAGTCCCAATATGTGTCATGCACAAACTACAGAACAAACAGATCATGCACTTGAACAGTCAGCTGAGCCGCACCCCCTACACAGGATGTGGAACCGTTGAATGTGTCACAGCAACATATGGCACTCCCCACAAGGGTTGGTGCACAACACGCCATGTAAAGTCAAGTCCAGTATGCCTATTGATCTGCAAGGTCATGGAGTCCATCATGGTTGCAGTCATAAATAGAGCTATTGGAAGCTGACACACAAACAACCCTACCAACTGTGGTATGTTCATGTGTGGATCATGGTTTCCAAACATGCTAGACTGTTTGCAAGGCAGCCACCCAGGATATACATCAATGAACACATCTACACATGTGTCACATAGACTGTGAATAGCACTTTATCAACATCCCAGACACATGTAGTATCCACAAAATCAAGAAGCTGTGCATAAATATGTGTTGACATATGACGGAATGTCAATGTGTCCACAGATAGATCACACAAGGTAAGGATTCTGAGGTCATGTTCAAGCTGTTGACACCTGCTGACCCACATGGACCATTCCTGGAATGGCATAAAACAAAGTGTACACACATCACCATGTACAGTCTGATGATGTCACCATCTTACAAATACTGCAGGAGAAGGGAAACAAGCCAGTAAAGCAAATAGCATGCCATGTTAGTGCATTTCTCTCCAATATCATACCATAGTTAGGTAGGGGTTTGAATCCTGCGAAATGTGTGTGTGTGGGGTGGGGGTGTGTGTATGTGTGCAGTTTCCTTTGAGAGGTGTTCCCTTTTTGGAGACTGGGAAAACTCAGTAAAGGAGGTGCAATCCTCTTTGGAAAGTCTGATGATGTCACCATCCAACAAATACTGTAGGAGAAGGGAAACCAGCCAATAAAGCAATTAGCACGCCGTGTTAGTGCATCTTTTTCTAATATCATAGCATAGTTAGGTAGGGGTTTGAATCCTGCAAACATTGAGTGTGCGTGCATGTGGTAGGTTGTGTGTATATGTGCAATTGTCTTTGAAAGGAGTGTCCTTTTTGGAGACTGTGAAAACACACTAAAAGAGGTACATTCCTCTTTGGAAAGTCTGATGATGTCACCATCCTACAAATACAGCAGGAGCAGGGAAACCAGCCAATAAAGCAAATAGCGTGCCATGGTAATGTGTCTCTCTCTAGTGTCATAACATAGTTAGGTAGAGGTTTGAATCCTGCAAATGCTGACTGTGTGTGTGTCACTGTTGGTCAACGCGGTGTGGTTTTTGCTTTTACTATGGTATGACAAAGTATGATGACAACAGTACGTGCATTGCAGACATCAGGTATCTGCGTGGCAAATATATATGTGGACATGTCCCCTCAATCATTACATAGGTGTGAAGCCTGCATACTACATGAATACATGTGTTTTCATTGACAGGTTGTGCCGCTGCTTCTCAGAACGTAAATCACATATGTATGTATGTGACACGGCCGTCCACTGTTGGTTCTGTGACCAAGGTCATCTGTGGCACACACACCCATTACAGTTACTTAAGAGTAGTGTGAGTGAGGGTATATGCCATTACTGCTTGTTATCTCAAGGCCTTATTGAGAGACGCAGTTTCCCCTACTGTGCCAGTGGTTCACTTGTAGGACGTTCATGCAAACCAGGGCCTTGGTATCTGGGCAGTTATAATTATCCATAGGATGTTGCGTTGTTCTGAAGAAGTTTCCATTTTTTGGAAATGAAGGCGCTTAACCTATGCTCTATGTTTTTCATTCATTAAATCTTGGGGAAATATATCTTTGGACTGAAGAGTCTGATTTGTTGAACTGGCACTTTGGTGACGTTTTTGGGACAGCCTTCATTGAGTCTGTTACGGGAATACTTTTTTCATTTATCAGTTCTTTCTTCCCGTTGTCCATTTGTGTTTTATTATATGCCTGGGGTATATGTCAGACATGGTCATACACAACAAAGTCTGCCAAGAATGGACAGTCTTTATAGGTGTACAACTTCCTTGTGGATATGCATTCAGGACTCTACTGTCTTATGTGATACACCTTGGGACTCCACAATACCTATGGATATGTGGATACCAAGGGACACATGACATAACATGGGTCTGTATGTACACAATGGTACCCAACATACATGTTGAGGGCTACCACCGATGTGGTACTGATGGGATAGTATGTTTAGTAAATGAGGATGACTATGCCATAGTCGACCTACTGCTATACAGCATGTATCACACAACAGGTATCTGTCTGTATGATACCCTTGTGTAGGATATGCATCCCATCCAGGAAATGCATTGTAGGCCAATCCATGCATTCCCAGATTTGGATGGGCACATCCCTAGTGTGTCTGCATGTACCTAAGGGGGCTATATGACACACAGGTGTGGTCACAGTAATGGGTGGTGGTCATCGCCACCGGTTAGTGTTATAGTGTAGCACAGGAAGGATCCAATTGATACTGGGTTCCCTACTACTGTATGTCATTTGTCAGGACATCATCCAATGATTGCTTATAGTCATGCTGTTGAGGTTGTGTATACTACCAGACTGCAAATCATTGACTGATATTAATGGTATCACCCGCAGCATAGTGTCAACCCATGTCATACACACATCTACCCATGTTAGTACATAACCGTAGTATAATGCATACTGGCCATTGAAAGATGCAATGAGATGTTAACAATGTGTACGACAGTGTATGCCCCACGTCCCATTTGTCCACTATGCACGCACATCCAGACAGTGCGCACCCACCATGTTCACAGATGTACACTTGCTAATCTGTACAGCACACATCACACATGTACTGTCCACTCACTAACACATGCTGGCAACACATCACACATCAGCCAAGTGGCACATGGGTGGATAATACATATTCAGACCTAACAGTGTTGTAAGCAATGCTACATTGACAATCAGAGCTTTGATGCATAATGTCTGCTCAGACATACCTACAAGGATGTAGTTACACTTCATTTTTGACAACTTGCTATTATTGCTACACTGCTATAGTGTCACCCTGTGCATCAGCACCATGTTAGCCTGTCCCTCCGTCAATAATGCAGATGACAGGAGGCGGCACAGGTATCATCATATGCACAGGGCATTTTGTTGTTTGCCAGAGCCTGACATTGACCCATCCAATTGACATGTGTGTGTGTGTGTGTGTGTGTGTGTGTGTGTGTGTGTGTGTGTGTGTGAGGGACAACAGTACAGCATGGGCCAATGTTGATGTAATGTGTGTATAGGCGAGCCCTAGTTGTTTGCTTAATGTGTGTGTGTGTCAGCATGCACACAGCTCCACCATGTGGCTGCCATATACGGTGGTTTGTGGGACAGCCACAGACTGTACCTGCTTGGCTGTACAGATCACTGTCTCCAGCCACGGACACAGTACCTGTGCTTGGCAGGGGTGCTACGGACAGTATCGGGTACCAACCCTGACTGGGTACTGTCATCAGAGGCAGAGGAATGACGACTGGTCCCATGTCCCTTCTGAGACTGGCCAGAGCCATGTGCATGTGGTCTACTGGGACGGACAGTGGACAGGCCAGCCTCAGCATTGCTGGGTCTGGTACTGCCACTACAGGATTGGCTGTGAGCTGTGGGCCGTCTGCGACCACTGCCAGCTGTTGCTGTTGCTGGCATGCATCTACGTCGACATCACAACAGTCCCATATGGTCCTGGCATGAGGAAGAAATGCTGTGGAGGGCATCTATTTTCTCCCCCCAACGTCTATCAATGACCTCGGTGTACGTCCGGATGGCATCGGCAAGGTCTCGGATGCTGTCATTGATAGCAGTGTTATGTGCCCTCTACGCCCTAAGTCCCTGCCTGGTGTACTGTTCCATACATGCCTGAGCCTGCATTACAGCCTGTAACATAGTGGTCATTGTAAGACCTGTGAGGCATGCCTGCCAGGGGCAATATGTCCAGTGGTGCTCCCACGAGAACCCCTGGACCTCCACCTATGTGGTACCGTTCCGGGTCTACGGCTATGACTGCTGTGAGGGGATGTAAGTGCCATGGGTACCACACTCTCCTGGTCAATGCCAACTGTATGCTGCCCCTTCCCTATGGCCATTGGTGGTGAGGGATGTAATGGCAGTATGAGTGTGCGCATAGATGGGGTTGAACGCTGTGTACTGTCGATTGCTGGACCAATGACAGACCCTGTCAAATCTCCCTGTGCCAAAATACATGTGTCATCATCACCACTATCCATGGCAGTGGCTTCAGGTCACCTTCTGCTTTCGCCAACCCCTACCTCAGCATCTGTGAGAGGAAGACAGGAAACACACGTTACGGTCTGCACATGCACACATGAACACATGCACATATGCACACATGAACACACGAACACATGCACACATGCACACATGCCCACATGAACACATGAACACATGCACACATGCACACATAAACACATGCACACATGCACACATGCACGCATGCACACAGGAACACAGGAACACATGCACACTCTTCACTACAGCAGATACACACACACAGCAGAAATCCAAATCATACTCAATACTGGTTGAAGGTGGGTGACAGTATCACAAGGCAAACAGTCATGCAACACATGTCAGCATGCAGAATAAGTATTGATCAAGTCCATGTAGTGTGAGTGTAGACAGCCATAGTTAATGACAGTGTACATGGCTGTGGTGCATGTGTGTACATGTTCAGTGATTGCCTACACCCTGGAACACAATGTGTACAAGAACACGACATTTCTGTGCAAGTACTATAAGCTCTGCAATGTCCTGTGCACCATCACACACAGGTATACATACCATGGCTGCATGTGTTATCTGTGTGTCACATGGATTTCCATGTCTGATTGCAGTGGCTGTGTCTGTAGCAGATAATTGTGGACACCGGTGTAGCACATGCATGCTATGTACACACACGGGATGAGTGGTGCATGTATACATGATGGGATACCAATCTTGGACATGGCCACTATAACAGTATGGGGTGTAGTACCATTAGCCATCATCATCATGCATCATGTGGTCACTCAAGGCCACTAAAGTGTGCTAGACCACCACCTAGCATGCTGTACCTGAACCGCAGTGCCGTGGCTAAGTTCACAATTACACAGCCACATTGCACAAGGGTGTGTGAGGTGCCCAATAGGGAGAATTGCCTAACATGACTGTGTTATGTGTAGAGGAGTGTTGCACAGCCCCATGCTAGGCCCCTACCCCACAGGTATATTATGTGTGGTGTGTGGATGACATGTGGGATACTGAAGTGTGACATGGCAGCGGGTGTCCAGTTACACTATGTGCATCATTTTGAGGTGTACTGCATATGACAAACATGTTATGTTGTGTACATGTGTGTCAACTATGCCTATCCAATGTGCAGTACAGTGTTGCCACATTTGTGTCTGATGCTCTGTGCATTGCATGTGATTGAGGCAGCTACTGACTTTACTGAGATGTTTCATGTCTCACAGCAAACATGCACAGCATGCATTATGCATAGGTGTGTTATGTGTACATGGCCTACACCTCACATATGACATGCACATTTCAATACCAACTTTAAATTGTTAACACACTCACCAGCATTTATCGTCTGCCCTGCTGTCCCACCAGAGGGACCTGCAAGAATATGACACAGTTTGTCAGTGGCCGCAACTGTGGCATTGCTACTGTGAGTGTGCTAAACTACAGTAGAACAACAAGCATAGATGTACACATACAATTCAAATTATCAGTATTGCACACAATAGGCAGCACAACTGCTAAACACAGTACACATCTCACACATGCATAATCTAACAATACAGTTCACAGTAGTCTACAGCTAGGGCATGTTACCTGCACGCTCCATGTCACCATGCTGGGTGTCTCCGGCCTCCATGACGACACATGTGTGATGTTGTTGCTGCTGTGGGCCAGGAGCCACCACACTTAGCAGCAGTTCCTCCACTCTGGTGAGGGGGGAATGTACGGCCACCCCACCACCTGTGGCAAGCTGTTGTCTGTGGCTATCAGACGCATGCCGCCGGACATGTCTATTTAAATCACTGCAGTGATGGCATATCTGCTCATATGTCCGGTTATGCATGTCTATGTCATTTACCTGACAAACAAGTTCTTGCCACAGTGCAGTATGCTCCTGCTGGTGCTGGCTGGCCCTGGAAAACAGCAGGGTATAGCGCTGAACCAGGCTGTGGTGGATTTTCTGTTCCTCTGCGGGTGTGTAGACAGGTTCCTGTGATGAGCCATAAGCCTGGAAGACAAGTAAACGATATGTGTGAGCAAGTCATGTGGCACACTTAACATTATACAGTACAGATATCAGTTAACTGCCATATATAGCATCTGTTCGTCTGTCAGAGGATACACACATTCAATATCACATATCAGTGCTCAGCCCATAACTGGCTGACAGTGCCTGCCACACTCTATATAACACACCAGTATACACCAGTACTCGGCACACTGTTTGGGATCCAATGCACAGCCTTGCCAGGGGGGTACATATCAAGCTAATGCATGCAGAAATATGTCATCCATTGCAATGAATGTGAAGTACAGTTACAGTATAACCAGTAACCCACCCTAGTCATTGATGCCATACCCCTACCTAACATATGAGCACAGTTATATAATATAGCTGGCATACTGCTGTAACAGAGTATATATGTTGCTAGGTACACACGCAAACCCTGCATCACACATGTGATTGCGGACATGGTACAGGCATCATTACACACACATCAGACATTCATACAACACACAAATGTATGCTGACACAGATGAGCATTTCCTGTGTGCCCCTACTTACAGACACCTATGCCTGAGGTATGTAATCTGTGCAGACTAGAGGAAACACACAAGACAGTGTTACCAGGGAATGTGAACATACACCATACTGTGCTGTTTAGGCCTACAGCTTCAGGTGGTACAATGGTTCACATTTCAGCTGGATTCACCAGCAGTACCACTTACTGAGCATACATGTATTGCTTCAGCCTATGATGGGATACCACAGTCATACACAAGGACCTACGTCACAACATATACCATCCTACTATGTCTGCATCCCAATAGCTGACACATCTTACTCTGGCCTCACACCTAGGACACAAACGACCATGACAGAAACAACCTCACACTAAGCTATCACACCATTACAGACCTTGCACACATTCACTGCCACACTCATTCCACCTCACATAGCAGGTATTGCACTGTGTATATGTCTGTGTGCATTGTGTCATAAGTAGGTAATACCCTATTGGCCCTGGGACCTACAGCAGGCTAGCCATATGCTACCCTGGCCTTTGACACACATGTAATCAGATTTCACTTCCTCCTGTCAACCGGATACACAGAGATGATTCCCAGGGTATGTTACCTATCCCCCAGACAATCATCAGGGGTATGTATGACATCTGCTACTGAGGAGCCTTGTTTGTTCATACTGGGTGGTTTACTCCATAGTAGGACATATTTGCCAATAGGAGCCTATCCTTCCAGCATGTTCTGTTTAGTGAGGTTGCGGGGATTAAGGATCTAGGCCACATAGCTCGGTGGGATTGTGAGGTGTTGACATGGTGGTTGTTTGACTGCTATTGGTGTGGCATACCTCTGTATGTTCGGCAGAGGTAACCTCTGGGTGGCCGGTATGCATCGCACTGTAGCTGTGGTTATGTGAGTCAGTCTGCATAGGGCATGTGTTACAGGGCAGTATTATCCTTTGTGAGGTATGTCTGTGGCCTTTCCATTTGCTGTAGTTGTCATGTGAGGTACATACCACATGGGGCATTGTGATGAGTACAGGGGAACACTGACCTATATTTCTGCACATGACACATCGTTTGTGATGACACGTACCACATAGACAGATTATAAGACTAGTGTGGCACTGTGAATATCAAAGGGGAGGCTACTGTCCACCTTGTGTCCCATGTTCCCTTCTGACACCTTCAGTGTTAGTCAGGCAATGACCTATCTGGTAGTTAGTGGGTAAAGTGTTTTGGAATGGGGTATGGCACTGCAGTTTCAACACTGGTGTTCAGTCCATGCCTTGGTCACCAGGCACCTGTTGCAATACATCTGACCATCTGTCTCCCTCTTTCACTATACATATATATATATATATATATATATATATATATATATATATATATATATATATATATATATATATATATATATATATATATATATATTTATATATCTCTATATATATATATATATATATATATATATATATATATATATATATATATATATATATATATATATATATATATATATATATATATATATATATATATATATATATCTGTATATATCTATATATATCTATATATATCTGTATATGTATATATCTATATATGCATATATGTATATATCTACATATCTATATATCTATATATGTATATATGTATATATCTACATATCTATATATGTATATATGTATATATCTATCTATCTATATATATATATATATATATATATATATATATATATTCAAACAGGTAACCCAAGAAGCAGCAAGCAGTTGAAGATGTTCTCAAGGATGTATTCAGCAACAGGAAATTAAGTATATTCAGCAACAGTGAAATTAATCCAAAGTATTCACGTAGATAAATTTCTTAAAATCACCAGCAATTGATTAATAAAACAAGACAGGACGTAAGCGCTTTCGCAGAATCACAATCCGCTTCTTCAGACGTTAAAAATTTGCCTATAAGAAATATGAAACGTGACTTGGAGAATAATGTTTTTAAATTCAAACGGTTACAGAGCCAGCGTTACCACTTGGAAGCTAGTCTGAAATTGAATGTTGTACCCCGTGGTCTAAGAATTTTAAACATGCCCACCTACGGGAGTACTTATCCTGAACTATTAACCAAGTGGCAACAAATAAATTTAGACACTAGTATAGTATATATATATACTTATAAACATACATGCACATATATGCACATATACTGCCCACCTTTCATGGTGGAAATATCAATTATAGAACAGTTGTGAGACATACAATTATGTAATAGTGCGCAGAATGCATTTCACTGTCCTCAGGCCCTATAGCCGTAGCAGACCTCACTGGCTGCAACTCAGTCCTGCAGCATTTAACCACCACATCACATATACCTGCACTGCTTGCTGTTTTCAATGCCACACACTACAACCTACATAGATATGTGCACATAGCAACCTTCAAATACATATATATGTCCAGCCTTCACTAACAGTTGCATTATGCCCTTGCCCTATGCTCATCTGCATATACATATAGATACGGACTGCAACCCCATAAGGAGTGTTCACAGTATGTAGAGTATCCTTCAGACACATCATTCGGATGCCAGCAAATACATCAGTGTTACATACCTTACCTTTGTATTTCTCACCTCAGTCTGTTGTACCTGTTGATGTTTTCTTTTTTTTTTTTTTTTAAGTTGATGTCTTCAACTGCCTCTGTTTGTTTTTTTTTTTTTTTGGTTGTTTGGTGTATCCAACTGCCTCTGTTTGGTGTTTTTCTTTTGTTTTGGTTGGTGTCTCCAACCGCCTTTGTTTGTTTTTTGTTTTTTTTTTTTTTTTGGGTTGGTGTCTCCAACTGCCTCTGTTTGTTGTTATTTATTGGGTTGCTGTCTCCAACTGCCTCTGTTTGTTTGTTTGTTTGTCTGTCTGTCTGTCTCTCTCACTCACTCTTTCTTTCTCTCCAGTTGCTGCAATGATATTATTGCATGTGTGGACAACAAATACAGGCTGCTTTTGTAGGTATCTGCACATGTGCATGCGATGGCCTCTGCACCAATTGGTGCCCACCATTTAGTAATTGCATGCAGCCTGCTGTGTGGTAGTTGCAGTTCTCACTGTGATTTCAGGACACTGCTATAAAATGATAGGTTAGGTAGGCATAGGCCTTTCAGTTTTGCAAGGTGGGGACCATGCTTGTTTGCTGTGGACACTGCTGTGTCAGTCAGAAGGTTGGTATATGTCTCATATCTGAAGCTGGGTTGTAGCCAGTGAAATGCATGTTGTACTGAAACCTGACTGTTGCTTCTTCCAGTACACTCTTCTCAGTGTGTAAGTTTACTCACACCTCCTAATGCTAACATTGGATACATGGTAGTATGTACTTTCATTTGGAATTAGGGAATTAACTGGCATACAACAGTAGTTATTGCAATGTATTCCTATGGCTTTCCTATTTTCCCTTTACATTCACTCCTTGTAATGCATGTTATATTTCTTGATTGCAATGTATTCCTATGGCTTTCCTATTTTCCCTTTACATTCACTCCTTGTAATGCATGTTATATCTCTTTCAGCACCAAGTTATTGTATATCTGCTGTGGCTTAGTGGTACATCATGCAGACTGGTGAGTCCAAGGTGTGGGGTTTGAGACTGACAAGGTTATTTTAATTTGCTGCTGAGCAATACAAGGGCCTTGTCATATAGAGTGACTAAGGTACTTTTAAGCAGTTGTAAGCAGGTTTGCATGATGCTTAGCGAAGCTTAGCTATGCTTAGCTGAGCTTTTTGTATTTTAGCAATACTAAGCTAAGCTTAGCTTAGCTCATTTTATGTTAGCAACAGTAAGCTAAGCTTGGTGTAGCTTATCATATCTTAGCAATGCTAAGCTAGGTGCACACATGCGCACACTGGTACAAACCCACTTACTACTGTTTACAAGTGCTCACTCCCACTAACCCCCGCGCTCATGTCTTTGACATAAAAGTAAATGGGGAGATAGGAATGTGGTGATAAAGGGTGCTCAAAGAGGGGAAGACAGTAGGGAAACTAGCTTGGGATGTACACGACGGGTGTGGAGAAGGTCCATAGCTGCCCATTTCTTTACCAGCAACAGCTGTGCATATGCAATACCTTAGGTGGGATATTTGAAACCTTCCACCCCTGAGAGAGGGGTGAGGACATCTGAGTATGTTGTTCTACCGATTATGAATATCAGGCACATGCACTGTTTGTGAACTGCTATACTGTCATCAGTATGTTACTCACATCTGAACAGTTTGTGGTTTGTGTTGACATTAGCACAGTCTGCTCAGGACAACTGGATATATTTCTGTACTGTGTATGCCTACCTACACCCTTGGTTGTGCCTGACTACACGGGTGTATAGTACCTTTGGGTAGGGGTGCAGAACTGCAGTGTGCATTATTTATTATCGTGTGATGTTTATCTTACTGAACATGCAGAGTTGCTGTGTACCTGTAAGTCTATGAAGGCCTGTAGTCTGTCTGAGTAGCTCCCACCTGTGGACATATCCAGATGGTAGACAGAGGTCAGCCTAGTATTCTTTGACTGTGCACCAGAGCAGTCTTTTCAGCAGGTGAACAATGGCATTGTCACAGGTGGTTGCTAGCAGTTCATGGCTACATCCTTTGCTATTTCTGTGTTGTATTGCTACATAAGGGCATGCTTGTGGGATTCATTCTACAGCTATTTGCAGAGTGTGTAACAGCAGATCAGCTGATATGCCTGTGTGTTTCTGACTCTTCCAGGCCTCAGATACTCTCACGTATATATTTGAACAGCCTCAGGGAAAGGTACATATAACTGGGATACACCTGTCATATAGTTCAGACATTTTGCAGTTCAGACTTTGGGTGATTCAGAGCATTTCTATTACTACACTTTTCTGACGTGCAAGCGTTGTCTACACTCACTTATTGACATTTGTTATTAAGTGAGATTCAACACCTTTCTGCCTACTGTTAGTACATTTTACAGGGAGTCAGAGGGGCACAGCTAACATTTGTTTACAAATCAGGGTCATCACTGTAGAGCAGTCACTGTTGGGAGGTCTGGCCTGTGACCTATGCAAATATGCCAGTGTGTATCCTGCTCTGATACTGTGTGAGGTTTGTAAGCTGCTACTGTAACCTTATTCCCTACTAGCATGGCTGATTCTCTTTTCACAGTCATGTCATGCAATTCAACAACACCTGCTGGTTAAGGCCCACAGAACAAGATTTGTGGTATGCTATTCCTATTTTCCCTTTACATTCACTCATGGTAATGCATGATAAATTGCTTTCAGCAGTAAGTTATTGTATATCTGCTGTAGTTTAGTGGTACTTTATGCAGACTGGTGAGTCCAAAGTCCCGGGTTCGAGACTGACAAGGGTATTTTTATTTTGCTGCTGAGCAATACATGCGCCTTGTCATACAGAGTGACTAAGGCACTTTTAAGCAGTTGTAAGCGGGTTGGCGCGGGTTTGCGTGATGCTTAGTGATGCTTAGCTAAGTGCACACAAGCTCTCACTCGCGCACGCACCCCCGCTAACTACTGCTTAAAAGTGCTAACCCCTGCGCTAATTTCTTTTAAAGAAAAGGAAAATAGGGAGATAGGAAAGTGGTGAAAAAGTGGGCACAGAGAGGGACAGACAGTAAGAAAACAAGCTCGAGATGTGCAGGAAGGGTGTAGGGAAGGCCCATAGCTGCCCATTTCTTTAACCGCAACAGCTGTGCATATGTTGACAATTTGAAGTGAGTTTGGAGACTCTCCACCCCTGAGAGAGGGGTGAGGACAACATAGTTTGTTGCACTGCCAATTAGAATTATCGGTGTATCTGTCCTATGGACATGTGTGCAAAATGGGGAGTTATGTATGGGGCGTAATTTTTTTCGGGTACAGATTGCCCTTTTTTTTTTTTTTTTTTCAGGTGAGAGTGGTAAGTGAGGTAGGGGAAATAGCTATATTTGGGGTAGTAGGTTGGGGAGGTAAACAGACAAGACAAACAAGACGCATACAGGGGCAGAATTTGACACATGGGGTGGGTGAACACAATTGATGGGGAAGGTTGTTTGGAAATCGCAAACCCATGAGCCCACAGATGGTAACAGTGGAACTGAGATCCCCACCCATGGGCAGTCACCACTGCACCTTCACAGCCCTGGGGGTGGCTGTGCTGGGGGCTGAGTAGGACGGGCAGGCTCACCCATGAGAAGTGCCACTCTCGCCTCAAGCTGGCGTAAGGGATCAGTGACTGAACACTGGATCTCCCTACGCACCACAGCCTGGACCCTTCGAATGGTGACGGGTGGCCCTTATCCGCCCACGTTTGCACGGGGGGATGATCCCCATCCCCTGCAGCACTTCCACCTGAAGGTGGCACAGGACCAATGGAGGAGGGGAGTCCAGGCTGGGCACTAGAGCCACTGGTGCCAGGTGCACTCGTCAACTGAGGAGGGACAGGTGGGTCCGCTGGGACCGGCCTTCCTATACGTTCTGTGATTTGGTGTGTTTCATTACAACATAAACAACAGCATTCCAGATTAGTTGTAACAGCATGCAGTAATATTCCCATTAACCCAACACACCACAGTTCCAGCAGTTGAACAGCAAACATAACACATGCATATATTGAAAAACAGTGGTTATTCCAACTGCATGCAGGGATGATTGGTAGCAACAGGCCACCATGAACGTGGTGTTTGAGCAGGGCACATGCATCAACATAAGTGCAAATATTTATGGAACAATAGGACATATATCCCGACAAATATTTAAGATTACACATACCTAATGAGATGCGGAATTGCATGGTTTATGCACAAACAGTAGGGTGTAGAAAAAAACCTCCATTAACATCTTATAAACACATTTACTCTACACTACATTCCTAGTGACTGCAGGTGTATATTCCCTACATGTATTATTACACTTGCCACCATGCATTAGGTTGTGCAGTGGGTTTGGCTAGTTCAATCTATACTTGACCTATATCTCACATACTAACTGTCCAGGATGCAGATGTTACTGCTACATATTTCATGGTTGCATTTATATTTTTTTATCTACATATCTGGATGTTTTCACGTGACATTTTCACTTCTAATTGTACAGAACCCTGCATTTATTGAAGCACACTTACATTTCTGGGGAACATATTAGCATGCTACTCGTGTGCCAGATTTACTTATGCATGCCAGCCAGTAACTGACTGTTGAGCACTGTATATTTACTTCACAGCTACTTGCACTTCCATCACCCACTTTAGATGGGACTGCAGAACTCTGGGTTGCCAGCACTTTCTAACACATTACTATTTGTATAATGCAAGAGTACAACAACATTTCATACTAAGTGAAACAGACACACTCTGGGTTTTAGACCTTTATTAATGACATTACACACTTTTCCACAGGCTCACTCCTTTATATGTTTTAACGGTATATATGGCAGACATGTTCACAACATATTATACATTTATTATAGCTTAGCACACTCTTTTTTCAGGCTCACTCACATATTATTTTATATGACAGTGCCTGCAGAGATATTATTCCAGACATTTGTTACCTTTCTTAATGGGTTACTACACTCTTTTTCTGCCTCTCTAATGTTTTTATCTGACAGTACATGCAGGGGACTTAGTCCATTTTATGGCTATATTATTGGACTACAACACTTTCTTTTGATCTCTCCCATATTTTATATAACAATACATGCAGAATAAGCACTAACCTGCCTGGTGGTGCAGCCTTAGCAGCCTATCAGCATAGGCTTGCTGATTCGTAACATGGTCACCTGCAGATTTAAAGTAAATGAAGGGATATTGAGACATTCCTATCCATTATACATACTCCATTTTAAATCCTTACATACTGCATACCATGGCTACATACTCAGTTGTGGGGCATCCCGCATCCCACGGGCCTCCTGTATCCACTGGTTCAGGTGGTCCTCCTTTCGTCTCTTCAGTTCTGCATGGTGGTGACGGACCTGCTCACCAGTCCGGGGAATGCCTGTGGCACTGGTGAGGTTACAAGCTAGCCAGTTCCAAGCCTCTGCCTTGTACTCCGTCCCTTGGAACTGGCCCTGCAGGAGTCTTGCCTCATGATGGTGAACTAGGAGCCAAACCATGTATTTGGACTTCTCGGTGCCCCATCTCTGCACTTGGAAGTGCGCTCCCTTTCCAACACCAGAAATTCTGACTGCAGATGTGAGCTACAGTCAGTTATGGTGTGTATTCCCACCTGTGGGGCTTAAATATGCCGCATTTCCCACACTTTTTTGTGATTGGCCGTTTTTTTAAATTCTCGGCTGACTGCAGACCTGCTTAGTAATGGTTAAACTACCATTCCTAAGTTTATGAATGTTAATAGTGGCTGTGTCCCCTATGTTGTCATGGCTTAGTGGTTCTGTACTTTGATTATGATGCAAAGGGTCCTGGGTTCAAACCTTGTCATTCTTTTATTTTAATACTGTCTAGGCAGGCTAGGGGGTGTGACTGCATTTAAGCAACTTAGCTCTACGTTGCTCCCTGGTGCCCTACTGTGCCCTGGTTGGCGCGGCGCACATGTCCACGCAAACACATTGCGCTGGGTAAAGCACTTTTAAAAGTTGGGCAACTCTATTGCGCTGGGTAAAGCACTATTACACTATGGGCAACTCTGTTTAGCTGGGTGAAGCACTATTAAACTATGGGCAACTCTGTTTAGCTGGATAAAGCGCTATTAAACGATGAGCACCTCTGTTTAGATGGGTATAGCACTATTAAACTATGGGCACCTGTGTTTAGCTGTGTAAAACGTTGCTTAACAGCAGGCTATTATATATCTGGGTCTTTTCAAAATATATATTTTGTTCGCTGATACATTGGCCATGTCACTGCTTTTAATAAAATTTTAATCATATTTGTCTGGTATTATTTCAAATACTGATTTAAAACATAAATAAGAAGGGGAGTGGTAGGACTCGAACCGTGAATGCCTTCTTTTTGTGCATACGCTCTACCATTACACTTTTGTTATTTGGATTAATTTGCATAAGTAGTTCTTATATGCTCTTCAGTGTCACAATTGCTAACTGTGGTTAAGCAATGGGCACACCCGCGCAAACATGCGCAAATACATGTAGCTATATCGTGGATTTAAAAAAATAATAATATTTTCTGTTTTATAACTATGATGGGGGTTTACAGTGTTAGGGAGTGTGATGCTGAGTGCAAGTACATTTGAGCGGACTCGCTCTTGTCTGTTGACATTATGCTTTTTAAAACCTTGCAGGGGCGTAGACTTTTAGACTGCTCGGCAGTCGGACATGCCCCCTGCTTGCCTACTCAGTCCATGTAAGAGTTACGGATGAGTCAGCTTGCCCTCATGAATATTCATGGCATGCTGACGTCATACCGTTCAACTGCAGCCTCCGAGTAAGACATATTAAGTCTTATACGGAGGTATCGTGAATCCGGCCCATAGTTAAGGGACAAGGACTCAGGGTGTCTAGACTTACTAGCAGTGATAATAGGAGTAAGTCAGCCCTTAAAAGGCTTGAAAATGAATTTTTGGAAAGAGGTTATAGGCAATATGAGTGTGTTTTTCAAGATGGCAGTTTTATAGATAGAGATGTTAGGGGATGGCCATACTTTAGAAATAAAAACAGAGAAGCTAAATCAGTAGAAGTGACTAATCCACGATCAACTCAGAACAATAAAAGCAGGCTAGTTATTCTATTCTCATCCAATGTAGCAGCAGTGCATGAGATAATATATAAACATTGAGGGATACTTATGTTAGATGAGAAATTGCTTGACATTTTGGGTACAACCCCAACTTTTACTTATAGGAATAACAAGTCATTAAAATGTTTACTTTGTTATGACAAAGATGAAGTCTGTGCATTGAAATTTAAGAGCAGTTGGACATTTAGCTGTAGAAATTGCAACTATTGTTCATAGATGGCTAACATTAATAGATTAATTCATCCCGCTACCAAAAAAGTTTATGAGTTCACTCATTATGTAGACTGTAAGACCAGGGATTTAGTTTACTTGGCGTGATGTACCAAATGTCCAGTATTTTATGTGGGCAGAACTAACCGCTCCTTATGTGAGCATATTAGAGAACATATATATGCTATAAATTGAGAAGATGAAGCCAATACTTTAGCCAGATGTGTTTATAGCCATGGTTCTACCAACAGGTTTCCATTTCTAGTTTTGGAAAATAACAATAGGAGTGTTAGGTTAGGTGATTATAAAAATAAAATGGAGAAATTAGAAATGAAGTGGATAATAAGGCTACAAGAAGAGAAAGCCTATGGCTTAAATGATAAGATCACTTTAAAGATGTTTTTGATGGACAGATCCCTCAAACATAAATTTAATTTGTTATTATTTATTTGTTGTATATTTATCTTAAAGTCTGGCAGAATGTATGAATGGTTGTTTTATTTGATTTTTATATGTTTCATATATTAGAGTGAGTTGCAATATGTTAGTGCTATTTTAATATGCAAAGGAGATTTTTATATGCTTTTATTCAAAATGTTTTAATTGAATATGTCAGTTATGTTTAATACATCTAAGCTAATTGACTAGACATTATTCATTGATTGAATTGAATTTGGGTCTATATTAGAACATCTAAAGTTTAATGGTTCGAATCACTAAATTAAAAAAAAAAGAAAATCTAAAGGGCCCCCATGCACCACCCATGCTGCACCCCCCACACCCCCTGCTACTTAAATATACCAAGTCCAAGACCACACTACATTGAAGTAAATGGAAATCACCCTTTATGGAGATTTCTGTTTACCCGTTCGACGTTCTGCACTTTCACTATTCTCATGTCGACAATGTCAGATTCGACATTGTTGGCTTTTGAGAATATAAAGGTAACCATTGAATTTGTATATAATATGAGTTGTTTGAATCAGTTGTTACAAGTCTGAAGAAGTGTCTTACTTAAACATGAAAGCTCCCACTTTTGTTTTTTGTGCACTTAATAAATGTATCTGTGAGTCATGTTTGTCACCTCTTTCTTTGGAAATTTATCATTGTTATTTTGTTAGAGGAGCTTTGTTTTCCATACAGTCTTCACTGAAAAATAGATACATACCTGATGGAGCACAATACTCTTCTATCGAAATATACTGTTCCAATTTAAATGTAGAACAAACACACACAGTGGAACACTGTAATGAGACATACAGTTCAACCAGTAATGCCATAGAGCATGTTTTTCACCAACTGCACTCACAGTGCCAGTGCCTGCATATCTCTGGCCAAGGGCGCCATTACAATCCACCGACATGTCCCTCAATGCTCATAGTATGTGCTGTGCTACCCAAATTAATATACTGGAAACAGCTGCAGCAGGATCATCAAGGGGGGGCAGGGATCACATCCTACTAACAATGCCAAGATCACCACAGCCAGAGGCCAATGATTACTCATAGGATGATCTAGCAGCAGGTGTGGTTCTAGGCAGATATATCCATGCCCAGTAAGTCCTTGCATTAGCTATGAGACAATCCATAACACACTGACTCAACACTAGGAGGCTAAAACTATCCTCTGAGATCACTATACATCTCCATTAGGGATGCATTAAAGATAACAGTTATCAACTATACCTAATTCATTCAACAGGCAGGATGTTATACATGTAGGGTATCCAGACCAACACAGTCTTGTTAGTGCCATAGTAGACACACATCTTTGCTCCCCCATCCCTAAAAGAACAGTCAGTGCTTGCTTGTGACATCCAACCTGTCTTTCCTTAGTTGGCAGCTGCATATAATATCATTCCCAGTTAATATCCTTTGACATTGTCGATGCAATGATATTGAATGGTGTACACACTGTATGTCCCAGACTACTGGACAGATAACTGATGAATGACCAAGAAACACAAACATGTAAAACAGTGCTGTATATTTGCAAGCAAACATCATAACAGGGTATGCAATCAGCAAGTGCATTATTGTCAAAGTGAAACCTTTCACTGGATGAAAAGGTAGCATGTTTTTTTTATTATGACTGTACATTATTTTCAATTTGATTGTGTGCTGAACATCCCTCCCAACTGTACAGATTTTCCCATAATGTCCAGATGCTGGACTCACATATTTGGTCTGTTTCTCATACAATTGTAGTTTTCTGTAAAATCACTTGCAAATCATTGAGACCTGAAGTAAGGAAGTAGTGGTACACATTTGAGTTTCATACTTCATATCCCTTAGAAAGGTCATACTAATGCATAATCTGTTATTCTATCCACTTCCAAAGCATGCAAAAGCAATATTTAAAGAGTGTCCCTATTTTTAGGCCTTTCTCCCCCCATTATTTGTGCCCTTATCCAGATTCCTTACTCTAAGATGTTGAGAGGTATGGTGCTGGATGCATGTTGCTGCTTGCTGCAAAGGTGCATGTTTGAAACACAGGGGGCAGGATTCACGAAGGCTTGCATGGAGTGTAAGACACGTGTAACACTTCATGCAAGCCTCGCGATCCAGGAACAGCCCTAAACTCCGTGTAAGAGACCAGCTAAAACGTCTCTTACACGGACTGGGCATGGACATGCTAAATACCTCACTTGCAGCCGAAAGGTATGCAAATGAGGTATATTAGCAATCCACGAAGCAGAAACCAGTCTGTGTAAGAGACGTTTTAGCTGCAGAAATGTACTCAGTTGACAACTGAGTACGTTACTGCAAATTCCACAACGGAGCCATGTCAGCTCCAAATAAAGGGTGCATATGTCTCAGCCAGCATGCCAATGGCCAAATATGTGGCCATTGGCAAGGTAACCCGATGCCAAAATAATAAAAATATGTTTAAACCCAGCGCAGCCCCGCGCAAACGGGCTGCGCTATATAAAACATAAAAAGAAGGTTATAAATCCACAAAATACCCAGACATACACCAGGAGCCTTATACTAGCACCAACACAGTTGGAGAACAGTTCCCAGAATCCATAAACAAAAATGCCCAGGAACAACGTACCACTCCCACAAGAGGGGTAAGCATACTGGATGTGATAATCAGCAACATGTGTACTGGATGGCAAGATGAGAAGTGTATCCTTCCCTGGTAAGACCAGACCATAGAGTAATCACGCTGGATATACACATCCCGATCCCAGTCCCTGGCCAGAATACCACAGTGAAAAACATGTGTAAAGCATAGGTTGCAGCCCTCCAAACTGATGTTGAATCTACGAAAGGCCCTGTGCAAGTGCAGAATATGGGACACATCGCAGAACATGTTATACAGGCATTCCATGAACACAGCCAGGAATGCTTGGAGTATGCAATCACAAATAACAACAACACACAATGCCATACACGCAGGCATCTGGCATGCTGGACTCCAGCCATTACCAGACCATGCAAGAGAATGAGGAAGCTACCACATGATAGATCAAACATAAAAAAGAAAGTAATCACTGACCAGTAGTATGGCAATAACATATGTCCACACATACAATCCACTAAGTCCAGCCATAACAAGTAGAATCTGTGAATCCAGAGGCAATGTGACACCTGTCCCAAGTACACAGACAACCACAACTCCCCCCAATAAATACAAATATATGTGATAGATGCAACCATGTATCCAAACCAGAGGTTGAGCTCCCCTAACTCAGTACTGTCAAAACTAGTCAGGAGGAGAAGGTAACCACATACACCACAAACCCAGTCCCACATAGACCTACCACAACTGTAAGCCAAACACATAAATACAGAAAAATATTACCAGAGGCCCTATTTACAAACACACCACACCAACAGAAGCCTCCAAAGCAGATCACAAGCAACCACAACCGCCAAACATAGCACATGCAATGAATAGTACACAAAGCTGGTGTGCCAAACAGTCACAGGCCAGAAGGAGAAACAACATGCCTGATACAGTTGTAATAGGTGTCTGTATAGGCAGACACACTGCTGCCCCACTCACCAGACTGAACAAGGGAAAGGGTAGAGTAAGCTACCTGTAGGCTGCCACAAAATGCCACATAACACAAGTACGCAGGTCACCCCAAAGCAAGCAGAAATATGATGCACTCAATGTCCATGCTGGTGTGAATGACCTGAGATGTACCTCCCTGGTTTACATGAAAAGAGACATGGATGATCTCTCTGAGTATGTACCCCAGGCCGGTATGACACTGGCTGTGTGCAGCATCCAACCCTCACCAAGAATGATGCCACAGTACAAACACAGAATGATCATGTTTAACAGCTGGCACAGTTACAGCTGTCAGTCCAAGAGGGTCTAATGTCTGTCTGCTTGAGATGTCAAGCATGACAAGCCATGCTGCTATTCCAGGGATGGCTTGCACCTGTTACCCCTGTGCGTCTGGATACTGGATAAGGCCCTTGCCACCTCCATAGAGCCGTATGTAGGCAAGGCCAAAAAGACTACCCACCACCCTAGAAAACATAAGTGATAAGAAACCTAAGGGTAATGCTGACCAATGCCAGATGTGTAAACTGCAATATGCATGCCCCTGAGGCACTTCCCATTATGGAGAACATCGATGTCTGTGCAGTGACAGAATCCTGCTGCAAGCCTAGTGATAGCACACCAGCACTACCAGGTTGTACCACATATCATGTGTTATGGCCCCAACACCTGGACCAAAACATCAAAGGAGGGGGAGTATCCATATGCAGCACAGACACCCATATGGCCAGGTAACTGACAATGCACAAAGCAGCGGAGACCACCCATGTGCACCTAAGTGTAGTCCAAACTGCTGTACAGTCTGTAGCATGTGACAGACCACACTCTCACACACAAGAACTCCACCCAGACATCCTGAAGACACTGGACAGTATGAATGTCCCACCAAATACCAGACAAGGTACACACAAATTACCACATAGGTGGCAAACCATTATGTATGCAAGGAGTAATCAGGGACCTAGGGACACAAGTCAACAGTAATCTGTCATGTGACACTCACAATGCCAATGTGGCTAGGAAGATTGTTGATATTGGGCACCGTATCATGAAAGGATTCACATCTACATCAACAGAGGTCACTGTGCCGCTGTACTGTTCCCTTATCAGACCCATAATCTAGTACAATGACTCATATGGGATGTACCGTATGTGACACCTGCAGTGGTTCGGAAGAACTCATAGTTACCCCACCAAGAGGATAAAGGGTGTGAAATATATGTCATATGCTGCCTGGCTGTAGACACCCCAGCTGAATGCAGTCACAGACTGCCTACACAGAGGCATTGTATGTCTGTTGTACAAGGCCATGCCCAACACAGGAGTAATGGACATGCTCCACCACAGGAAGTCAAAGCCATTGGAGCTGTGAGAGTGACAGATGTCAGCCTCAACACATAATGAAATAAGATGTGCTGGAGGGACAGATACATAACCCAGGGGCTCCTCACACCCAGAAACAGGATCCCAATCCATGTTAGGCAGAGCCCCTCACTGACACCCCTCAACAGGAATATTTCCAAGTGGATGGATGATCGTACATGTATACTGGGGGTCTTCACTGCGTCACGACCAGACAGAGGCACAGTAAAGAAATTCATAAATGGCCATAATAGAAACATAGCAAGGGGTGGTGAAAGACACACACACTCTGGATAGGCTTACTAATGCCCTAGGGTGGATAGCCTAATATGAACCCATGAACCTATGAAGATACAAATTGTACAGGACACTAAGGATAATCACAAGGCTTGCCTAACTGATGGTAGGAACCATGTTGGGCATCCACAGATATGCTCCGAATCACACAGATATTACAAACAACATACCAAACACACACACATATTGCTAACATACAACCTGACAGGTGCAGTGCAAACACCCCCCCCCCCGCCAGAGTGCAAAAAATCTATCCCAGCAGACTGCTGGTCCCCTGACATTGCAGATGCTGAGGTAACAGCCATCATCTGCAAAGCAAAACACACAGCAGCAAAGGTATGTGATGGTGTCCTGGGCTGAGGCCAACATGGACTCCAAGAATAATGGAATGCCAAATCATACTGCTGCCCAATGTCAGCCTTACCACAGGATATGTACCCAAAGAGCAGTGTACGACAACAGTGGTCCTTCACAACAAAGGTGTTGCCTGAATGGATACTGCAAACTACCACCCCAGGATCCTGACAAGTTTGGTCTGCACAGCTATGGAAAGGATCAGTATGTACCACAGACAGAAGACTATTGTGGACCTACTGATACTGGACCCTACACAGTGTGGCTGTCGTAACTGCAGATCCTGTCCCTAAACATGTTTGACCCATTTGAAGCAGTCATTAAGGTCATTGATGAGGGCAATGTGGTCCACACAGTGTAGCTGGACCGTGCATATGCTTCTAGACAATACCGTACGAATTCAGTATGGATATGTTCACCAGCTTAAATATATACCCCTATGTCAGTAGAGGGGTTGCAAACCAGACCAAGGACAGAACTGACATGGTCAGACATGTCGCATCCATTTCAGACTACAAAGCAGATATGAGTGGCATCCCACAAGGCCTGGTCCTGGCCACCCCCATTCTGTATATATGTCCCATAAGTATAAGCCAACATGGAAGGACTGTGACTGAACATGTATGCAGAGGAGTACAAACAGCCCACCATATCCGACCCCCAGCTGACACAAGCAACCCACAAAAGGGCCACCTACAAACAAACAACTGGAGCCATAGCCATGTCAGCAAGCTAATTGCAGAATTGTGTATAGACAACCACCGTGGATATACAGTAAGTGCCCACAAATTACCACACAGGTGCTAACCCATGATGTACCTAACATGTAATGAGAGACCTGGGTACAAAAGGTGATAGATATCCTACACTGGACAAAACATGTGGCTGTAGTGTTTGCAGAAACATATACTATATACCCACCCAAACATGAATGTTGGCAGATGTAGATAAGGGGATGTCACTGTGGCTCTGCAGTCATCCTCCATCAGCGTCACAATTGACTATAATAGCCCCTGTGGGATATACCTCAACAGACACCTCTATCAACTGTAAAGTCCACAACAGTACCCCACCAGGAGTAGCAAAGAGCATGAACAGATGCCATGTGTTGCCTGAGTAAAAAAAATGCAGCCCCACACACTGCCATACTGCCCAGCTACAGGCAAGCTGTGCCTGATGTATGAAGCCATGTCCAACCTGGAATCAATGAACATGCTGTACCTTGTACAATCTGAACTGCAATGAGCTATGCACATGAGAGACCTGAACCCCAGCACTGACATACATAGGACAAGCTGTACAGAATGATCCATAACACAGAAGGCACCCCCACTCTTCAGTAAACTCCCGGTACAGGTCAGCCAGAGAGTCACTTATTGACACCCCTCAAGAGGAATCCTGATGAGTGGACGGGAGATGGTAGGCTAACCCTGGGTATCACTGTTATGTCAGAGGTAGACGGAGGCACAGTATACTAACCATGACATATGTCATGGCAAACTCCAGTTACAATGTGTGTCCGAGGACAAACACACCCTGTGCCTAGCATCAGAAATGGCCTAGGGAACATCGCTAGTGTTTGCCAATGTCCACCCATGTTGTGGAATACACTACCAATGTTGGACGAGCCTGGTGTAGGTAGTCCATATCTGAACATAATGCAACATGGTCATATGTGCACAACTGGCCCCTACACAGTCTGTTGTGCTCACTATGAAGATGTCAAGCAGTCATAGGACTAAAGCCCAGGATACTGTCCATCACAGTGAAAGTACTGAACCAGTACACTATACGGTACTACAGTGTTAGGTCATTATGAAAGTATGTTGAGAACTGTCTGCAAGGTATCCCATGCAATCCCTGCAGGCACAGTATAATCCCTGTTGTGGCAGACACGAAGCAGTTAGACAGTTAGTACACAACATGACACCCAACACACAACCATAAACGTGAGATATTGTTGAAGTTCACACACACCCAAATATGTGGTGGACTTCAGAGTGCAACATATGGAAAGCTCACACTGGGCATGCTCGCACACTTTCATAAATGAGGCATATGTCAGACAACATGCCATGGAAAGGCTGAACTGGGCATGCTCACACACTTAGGCCATATCTCCGTTTAGCAGTTGGCCACACATATCTGGTATTTGTACGTGTCAATCCAGGAATCAACCACAACACAGCAATTTGCCCAATGCACACAGTAAATGACTACAGAGACATAAGTGATATAGTGGATCGCCTTCATATGCAAACATCTTCCACAGATACACAAATTGGTCATAGGAACAGGGAATGCTATGGCAATAAATACCTGCAAACAGTAGAACAGCACAACAAATATTGTGCATCTGACAATTGAACATACGGGTGTAGAGGTCAATACTAGGCTTGTTGCCCTAGGGAATGACAGCTCAGCCAGAGTGTGCTTGGCATCTGCATCCCCAGTACAGTAGGCTACTGTGCCACTGTAAAGTAGGTCACATAAGGCAACATGTGAGGCTAGTGAGCTGTGCCTCTGTCAAGCAGGGGCGCTGTGGAGGTCCCAGGGATTGAATGTGCTAAGCTACAGCCATGTTGTCGGTGTGTGCTGGAAGAGGGTTGCTGAGGATCTCTAACAGTAAGTGTCTGTCAATAACTACTGAGGGGAGCCCTATCTGCATTCTCTGGACAATTCCACTGTCAACACTGTGTTGTAATGCTTATGTGTGAATGAAGTGCCGTGCCGGAACTGTTCACAGATGTCCACCCTCTGTGGGCTACAGCTCTGCAATGTATTAGCTCACTCTGTCTGTTGTATGGCTCATATATGGCTGGTGTACACCTGACAGGTGTCTTGTTGTGGAGCAGTCATGGGTATATGTGGGATAGCATGATCAATGCAAACCGTACACATGCTCATAGAATGCAATTGTCAAGGATTATGCTGAGTGGCCAGTATAGTCCCGCAGCATGGGTCCTCTGAAGTCGTCCACCCCAGTCTTCACAAGTGTAGAGTCTGCTTGTGCTAAATACAGTTTGTGTGCAGTGACAACCTTGCCTGGGGGTGGAGATGGGATATGGATGTCCAGGGAAAGGTGGGTATGGTCAGATATCAACAATGGTGGTCTACCTCTGGTGTGGAACAGTGAGTACCCACATTGCAGATGGACAGGTGCAATATGTAGTCCCCCATGTGGCTGTGGTGTGTGGTTCTGCCATAGCACATGGACCCACAAATTGTAGTGGCTGTAGGGTAAAGTGGTAGAGGCCTGAGTAGTTCTCACACACAATATGCCTGTACCTGATGTTAACAACTGGAATGGTGTATGTGAACACCTGCATATCCTGGCACTGTTCCCAGGGAAGCTAAGTGTGTGTCCTGGATGTGAGTGTGGTGTTCTGGACTGGTTGTGTTGTGTGTTACAGGTCCTGTGGTCACAAAGCATGGTATAGAACATAACCTGTCAGTGCAATGTGCATATCTGACCCTGACGTAGGTGACTGCAAATGCATATATATGCTATCCCACACCTGATAGGTAGTACTACATGTACATACCTCTGTAGAAATAAAGATGTCAGCACCCTATAAATACTGCAGGTGCAGAACAGACGCCCCGTAATTCGGATAGTGCACTCTGCTAATGTGTTTCCCTCAAGTGTCATAATATAGTTAGGTAGGGGTTTGAATCCTATAAATGCTCATTGTGTGGGTGGGTGAGTGGGGTTTGTGTGTGTGAGAGGGAAATGTCCGTTTTGGCAACTGGGAAAACACACTACAGGATGCACATTCCCCTTTCTAAACACTGATGATGTCAGCACCCTATAAGTACAGCAGGAGAAGGGAAACCTCTTAGTAATGCGAATAGCACGCTCTGCTAATGCGTCTGTCTCGAGTGTCATAACATAGTTAGATAGGGGTTTGAATCCTGCAAATGCTCAGTGTGTGTGGAGGGGGTTAGTGTGTGTGCAAGTCTATATGAAGGAAATAGCCCTTTTGGCAACTAGGAGAACACACTACAGGATGCACATTCCCCTTTCTAAACACTGATGATGTCAGCACCCTATAAGTACAGCAGGAGAAGGAAAACCTCCCGGTGATTCAAATAGTATGCTCCGCTAATGCATCTGTCACGAGTGTCAACATAATTAGGTAGGGGTTTGAATCCTGCAACTGCCCAGTGTGTGTGGAGAGGGGTTAGTGTGTGTGCAAGTTTGTGTGAGAGAAATGTCCCTTTTAGCATCTGTGAAAGCACTCTACAGGATGCACATTCCCCTATCTCAGCACGGATGATGTCAGCACCCTATAAGTACAGCAGGAGAAGGGAACCTCCCAATAATTCAAATAGCACACTCTGCTAATGCGTCTCTCCCGATTGCCATAATATAGTTAGGTAGGAGTTTGAAAC
Source organism: Protopterus annectens (assembly GCF_019279795.1). NCBI lineage: Eukaryota > Metazoa > Chordata > Ceratodontiformes > Protopteridae > Protopterus > Protopterus annectens. The sequence continues at coordinate 1,058,796,265 of NC_056745.1, forward strand.
CTGTCAATGGCATGTGTGTTTGGATGTGGGGACTCTGTATGTGTGTACAATTCTGTATGAAAAACATGTGCTTTTTTGAGATCACACTACATGATGCACATTACCCTTTCCAAACAGTGATGATGTCAGCACCCTATACATACAGCTGGAGAAGAGACATCAACCAGTAATCAGAATAGTGCAATCTGCTACAGCGTCACTCTCAAGTACCGTAACATATTTAGGTAGGGGTTTGAAATATGCAAGTGTGTGTGTGTTTAGATGTGGGGAGTTTGTGTGTGTGCATTTCTGTATGAAAAACATGTTAGTTTTGGCAATCAGGAGATCACACTACCTGATGCACATTACCCTTTCAAAACACTGATGATGTCAGCACCCTATAAGTACAGCCACAGAAGAGGAACCATCTAGTAATCTGAAAAGTGCGCTTTGCTAATGCGCCTCTCTCACGTGTCGTGACTTAGTTAAGTAAGGGTATGAATCCTGCAAATGGCAAGTGTGCGTGTCTGGAGGGGGTAGTAGGGTGTGTGTAAATGAAAGTGTGAGAGAACAGATCCTTTTGACAAATACTACAATACACCAGATGCTGCATATTCCCCCAGTAAACACAGGGGATGTCACCACACTATCAGCACAGCCAAACAGGGCTAGTTGGCCAGTAATGCCAATAGTGCGCTCTGCTACTGGATCTATTACCATTGTCAGAGTACAGATAGGTATGTTTTGGTAACCCACAACTGCCACGTGTGGTTGTGTCACACATTATGACCTTGTGTGGGTCTTTGTGCATAACAATGCATGCCATTGCCTAAACCAGCAATGGCATTGCACACATGATGTATGTGTGTGACACATACACATACATACCTGTGATCTGCAGTAGTCACCATGTCTGACACATGCCTCGAGTGGATAAATGGTATTTGCAATGTATAACAATATGACTGTGTCTTACTGTGCAGGGGCCGCACGCGGTATGTGTTTATACAGTGTGGGTGTATATGGTAAAATACCTACAGCAGGGGATACACATCTGGTCTGGGCCATATAGTCTACATGTAGTCGAAGTACAGGTGCTGCATGTTCCCACCTGTTGTGGGAGTGGTAACATGTCATTGCACTGCAATTCAGTGACCACATGCTGTGAACCCTTCAACTAGTGTGTTGTAGCTACAGTAATGCTAACGCACAATGTTTGGCTCGATGCAGTCCAGCGATATAAAGACAGTTCTTGAGACTGTCATATTGCCAGTGTTGTTATGGAGGATAGGTGGTTTTCCTGTGTATGGGATGGTTGTGTGTGCCAGGCTATGAACCAGATGGCAGTCAGACACACTGTTAGCTGCACATGGTTAGGCCCTGATGCTTTGTGCTGTGCCAACAACCTGGAGGTGTGTGTATCTGTGGTGCCTTGGGATACCACCCCCCTGTCCATGTGTGTTACATGTGTAGGGGATGACAGGCATGGTATGAGGCATAACCTGGCAGTGATGGGTTGCACCTGTGAGCCATGAATCAGGACTCTGGTACTGCACTGACATTGCAGTTCACCATGCTGAGGACAGTGTCCAGTGCATGCATCTTGCGGTGTACACTGCTGGTGTTCTGTAGCAGCACTGTTAATGTCCTAAGGTGTGTGATACCTGTGGAGGTGGCTATGTAATCCGTGTCCTGCAGCATAAGGCAGTATGTGTGTGTATCAAGGAGCTTCACCAATATACATCAGGCCATGGGTGTCACGTGCAAGCTGACCCTTGCACATCATTGTGGCTTCCCTAGCATGTAAGCACACGTTGACAGCCAGTGGATACCCTATGAATGACATTGGAGACTGAGCAGAATGTAGACATAGAACACCCTTCCTACATATAGTGGTAGCATACCTGGTGAGGGTATGTTGGCAACCAAGATCAGGCTCATACTGGCCCATGCCACATGCTGAGAGATCCATTCTATGTTCCCTATCATGTAGTCCAGGGAGGTATGTCTCAGGTCATCCATAGTGGCATGGTCAATGAGTGAGTCATATGTGTCCATGCCTCTGACTGACCTGTATGCATGTGTTCTGTGGTGGACCATAGTGCCCCTGAGGCATATCACTGTGACCTTCACCAGATACAGCCTGTTGAGCTGGACCCCAGTGCAGTACCCAAGACAGGTACCTGACACATTTGTAGCAGGTGTGTTGTGTAGCCCTACAGGCTGTGAGTGTGTGGCACATGGGATGTGTGTGCCATGTGTGGCATGTGCTCTGTTCTGACGGAACATATGCCTGTGTGCCAGCTGCAGAGGTGTGTAATGCTCAGGCAGGATGCTATTCTGAGTCCCCACGTATGCCCCAGTGTGTTCAGCATGCTGTCAGTGCGTGTCTATGTCTGACTTGTATTGTAGTCACTGTAATATGACATGCCACCTGACAGGGTATGGCATTATTGGGTTCAGAGAGCTCAGTCCCCAGATTGGCTATGTGGTGGCATCCCACACATGTGTTGTACATTCCTGGCCAAGGGTGATGGCTGACTGCATACATGTGGCAGCTGTGACATTGCCACATGATTCACATAAACCACAACTGGACCATAAAGGTGATTCACAGGTTACCTTTGCACATGCTACCCTAGTAGTGTGATTGCCATGGTAAGTACCAACACATAGGGCCAATGGGGAACAACATACTGAAGGTGTGTATGTGTGAGTGTACTGCTACTGTTTCATAGCACTGGCATATATGACTGCACACGTGGGTAAATGCCAGGTAAGACATGTGCAATGTGTCACAGGCAATGTACATGCGAACAGGACGGACAGTGACGTTCTGTCATGTGTAAACTTGACATATGTATCGTACGCTATGCAGATGTCACTAGGAGTCCACAGAAGCACTGTAACTCTGCATTGCAGGTGTAAGCAGTGTTCCAGGGAACCCCAAGCGAACATGCATGCAAACAAAGCTACAGTAAGCAGGGCTGGAAGTAGTTCATTGTACAACAAAGAAGGGGTAACACTAACAGTAAGTAACAATGCAAATATGTAGGCACTATCAACATGTGCCCATGAATACACAGCGCAGATGCCCATGGTAGAACTGATATTATGTCATAGTTAATTGTGATTTGGATTGCATTGGTACTGCACACATATCAACATGCGCAAACATCCACATTGCATAGTTGTTGTGGGCAACTTGACACCATTACTGTACATGTCTATCATTGCATATCACTACTTGTGTTAGCTTCCCCCCTGTGCTACCCATGTATGTGGCTATCTGTTGACATCCTTACCACCAGCATGCAATTATGTGCAGCTGTTACACTTTGGTACGTACTATGGGTGCAGATAACAATTCAGGACATTCATACGGTTACTGCATCAGGCATGCTAGGATATACACACAGTCATATCAGCACACTGTACTGTTACCAACATGATACTACTAATACACTTCTATGTAGTCACCCTGTGCATCAGCAACGTGTTTACCTGTTCCAGCAATGATGTTGGAGATTGCAGGAGGTGGCACAGTGTCATCATATGAACAGGGTGTGAATTAGGTATGCCTGAGTCTGCCACTGATACCACCAATTGACATGTGTGTGTATGTGTGTTGGTGAGGGGCAGCAGTACAGGGTGGGGCACTGTTGGTGCAGTGTGTGCGTGTATGTGGTCACCCTAGGTGTTAACATTTTGCATGTGTGTATGCATGCACACAGTTCCACCTCATGGCTGCCATATACAGGGGTTTGTGGACGGCCACAGACTGCACCTGGCAGGTCATACAGATCAGTGTCTGTGGGCACGGACACGGTACCTGTGCCTGGCAGGGGTGCTACGGACCGTATTGAGTACTAAGCCAGACTGGGTACTGTCATCAGAAGCGGGAGTATGTTGACTGGACACAGGTCCCTGTTGGGACATTCCAGAGCCACGTGCACGTGGTCTCCTGGGGCGTTCTGATGACAGCACAGAGCCAGCATTGCCGGGGATGCTGCTGGCACTATGGGGGCGTGTGTGGGCCTGTTTTCATCCACGCTGACTGCCAGCTGCTGCTGTTGCTGGCATACGGCCACGTTGATGCCACAACCGCCCACTGTTGCCCTGGCTCATGGACATTTGGTTGTGGAACTGCTGTAATATGTCACCACAACGTCTGTCTATGACATCGGTGAAATTACGGATATTATCCACAATGTCACGCATACTGTCAGTCATGTCTGTGCGACATGCTCTCAGCTCCCTCAGACCCTGTCTGGTGTACCTTTCCATACGCGACTGTGCCTGCATGACAGCCCGGAACATAGCTGAGGTTGACAGACCTCTTTGGGCACATCTGCCAGAGGCAGTACACCCACGGATGCTCCCACGAGAACCCATGGGCAACTATCTGTGTTGTACCATCGCAGGACCCTGCCCATGGCTGCTGTGTGGGGAAGCATGTGCCACAGATACCACATTACCCTGGTCAATGCCCACTGTATCCTGTCTATCACCTAGGGACAATGGTGACAAAGGATGTACTGGCAGGATGACTGTGCGCAATGATGGGGTTGACAGCTGTGTACTGTCAATTGGCTGACCAATGGCAGACCCTAACACACCTTCCTGTACCATTACACAGATATCATCATTACCAGTACCTGTGGCACCAGATTCAGGTTCCCTGCTGCAGGACACCAGAGCAGCACCAGAACCTGTGGGAGGAAGACAGGAAACACAGTTTACAGTGTCCACACAATGTTACCAGTGATGCACTTATGCACACATGCACACCTGGACACATGCACACATGCACACATGGACACAGGCACACATGCAGACATGCACACGTGGACACATGCACACAGGCACACATGCACACAGGCACACAGGCACACATGCACACATGCAGACATGCACACGTGGACACATGCACATGTGGGCACATGCACACATGCACACGTGGACACATGCACACATGGACAGATGCGCACATGCACACGTGGACACATGCACACATGGACACATGCACACATGCACACATGCACACATGCGCACATGCACACATGCACACGTGGACACATGCACACATGGACAGATGCACACATGCACACGTGGACACAGGCACACATGCACACATGCACACATGCACACATGGGCACAGGCACACCTGCACACATGCACACATGCACACCTGCACACATGCACACCCCACAGTATACACACAGAGCACTACTGAGTTACACTAGTGTTACTAGCACTATCAGGACTATTATAGGTATTGTTAAACACACTCACCAGCATGGATGGCCTACCTTGCTGTAACCCTGGAGAGACCTGCAGAAATGATGAGATTAATGTCAGTGGGCACAACTGTGCCATTGATACTGCATATGATACAGTGCAGTAGTACACCAGTTGCCTTTCACAATTCAGCTGCCGATATTGCCAATATCACACATGCACAATTACATATTATGATGACAGCTACATACCACGGACACACCTTACACATGCATAAACTAACAGTGTACAGAACAGTCAAGTGTACATATGGCATATTACCTGCATGCTCCATGTCGTGCTGCTGTGTGGATCCAGCCTCCATCATGATGCAGGTGTATTGCTGTTGCCGTTCCGGGGCTGGAGCCACAACACTTAGGAGTAGCCCCTCCATCTGGTGAGGGGGGGATGTGTGGCCACCCCACCTCCTGTGGCATCCTGTTGCCTGTGGATATCCGACGCATGCTGACGGACATTTCTGATTAAATCACTGCAGTGATGTCGTACCTGCTCATATGTCCTATTATGCGTGCCAATGTCATTTACCCTACGGACAAGGTCTTGCCACAGTGCAGCCCTCTCCTGCTGATTCTGACTGGTGTGGGAAAACAGTATGTCATACTCCCACACCAGGCTCTGGTGTATCTCCTCATCTTCCACTGCAGAGTAGGCGGGATTATGCTGACATGCCATCTCCCTGGAAGAGAACACAAACAGGATATCAGCAGACTATGTCAGCAATATATGGCACACATACTATACATGATACTCATGTGTAGTGATATACTACTACTCCCATATCTTGCATGTGTGTGTCTCGTGGTGGATACACAAGTACATGGCCAGATATCAGTGCTCAGCCAACACCTGTGCAACAATACCTGCCACATTCCACACAACATAGTAGCATGCCCCATCGGTCAGCACACACTGACAGGTCCAATGCACAACCTCACTCTGGGGGTTCATCCCAAGGTACTGTATGTGGGACGCCATCCACTAGTGTGATGTGGACACAAGTTACTCGGCCTGGATATACATATCCCACCACCACCACCAGCACAGTAGACTACTTTGATATGTATGTGATTAGACAGTTATTCACTTGTTAGGACTGAGATGGTATCCATGCAGCACACTGGGCCAGTAGAAGCCACAACCCACACTGCTGACCCCTTTGCAAATGCTTACCACAGACATCCCACAGATTGCATGGAACTTGCACACACATTTCTAATCCAGACCCTATGCACAAAGGTTAGGCATCCTGTCCGGTGGACCCTAGACAAAGGCAGATTGTATAACAATAGCAGGAGGCTACTGCAGGATAGAGTAGATTCACATTAAGGGAAGGCATCTGTGGTCATCACTGGTACTATGCTATGGTCTCTCATAACAACGGCCACGGCCTACTCTGGGAGGGAAAAGGCCACAAACACTATGGATAACCACAAGGCCTTCTTCAGTTATGTTACACATATGGACCAAATGCCTCAGATATGCTCTGCGTTAATACACACTTACTTAACATTCACCAAACACACAGATATTGGCAACATTCTTGCAGACAGGTTCGGTGCACGTATCCCCCCTCTTTCTCCCCCACCAGTTGAAATACTTATCATAGCTGTATGTAACCTCCCTATCATCTCACATGTCCAGGTGAGGGCCGCCCTTAGCAAAGCAGAACACACAGCATCACTGTGACCTGATGGTATCCCTGGATGTGTGCTACATGCACTCCAAGAGGACATACAACCACATATAAGACTGATAATTAATCTTGGCCGTACTACAGGATATGTACCTGGACACTGGCATACAGCAACAGTGGTCCCACACCACTAAGGAGACACCTCTACTGACCCTGGGAACTACCACATCATATGCATAACCGGCCTGGTCTGCTAAGCTATGGAATTATTCAGTATGGGATGCATATGCAGTGATATCGGGTACCTGCAGACACTTGTTCCCAGCCACTTTGCCTTTGTGATGGGCTGATCCTGCCTTTTGAACCTGGCTGACCTTTCAAAACAGTCACTACAGCCATTGCTGAGGGCAACGCACAGACAACTGCTGCCAGGATCATGGCCTAACACTGATTGACATGTAATGTATAGTCATCCCCTTTTGGTGGAACTACGTACACACAACATATCACATGGACATACCTATAGATACAAACCTATGACACATTTGGAGGGTTCACAGTACGCAGACTATTAACCTGCTACTTTGCATTACCTGTGTTTGTCGCAGCTGGTTGCATTACCACTGCTTCTGCTTCCTGGTGCTACTGTCACTACTGACAGCTTACACTCACAGCGTGTAGCGTGTGTTTTTTTTTTTTTTTTTTTTTTCTCTCTCTGTCTCTGTCTCTCTCCCTCTGTCTGCTTCCAGACAGTGCAATGAACGTATTGCATGTGTGGAGTGTTAGTACAGGATGCTTTTGTAGGTATCTGCATAGGTCCATGTGATGGCCTCTGCACCAATTGTAAGCCAGCATTTGCTAATTGCATGCAGCCAGTTGTGTACTGATTGCAGTTCTCACTGTGATTTCAGGACAGTGCTATAAAAGGGTATGTGAGATAGGCATTGCCTTTTCAGATTGTAAGGGTGGGGACCATGCTGGTATGCTGTGGACACTGTTCTGTGACTGTAAAGGTTAGTATCTCTCTCATGATTCAGGCTGTGGTGTAGATTCACATTTCTCCATTCCTCTCTCCTGTTCCCTGTAGTAAGTGTGTATGCACAATGACACCTACAACTATATATATATATATATATATATATATATATATATATATATATATATATGTGTGTAAATATACATACATTTATATATGTACATTAACTGACATTATTACCTACAAGCTACCAACTAGCATGGCTGTTTCTGTTCACACACTACTATCATGAAATCCAGTAGTTTTGACAGTAATTCTAAATGACATGTATGTGTACTACACATCCTATATTCCCTTTACATTCATTCCTACTATTACATGTTATATTTATTTTAGCACAATGTCCTTGTATAAGAGTCATGGCTTAGTGGTAGGTCATACAGACTACTGTTTCCAAGGTCCTGGGTTCGGAACTGACAGTAGGATTTTATTTTGCTTTTGAACTGACTACAGGACCTGTCAATCAGAGTGACTAAGGCACTTTTAAGCAGTTGTAACTGGGTTAGCGCTGGTTTGCATGGAGCTCACGCATGCGCACTGGCGTTTAGCTCTGCGCACACACGCGCACACTCGCTTACAACCGCTTAACAGTGCATACTCTGGCGCACACCCGCGCTATTTTCTTTGAAAGAAATGAAAATGGGGAGACAGGAAAGTGGTGAAAAAGGGTGACAAAGAGGGTAAGACAGTAGGGAAACAAGCTTGGGATTTGCAGGAGGGATGCAGGTAAGGCCCATAGCTGCCCATTTCTTCATCAGCAACAGCTGTGCATATGTATGTAATTTGGTGTGACATTTGAATCCTTCCACCCCTGAGAGAGGTGTCAGGACAACAATAATACTTGCTGTACAGCCAATTGTAATTGATAGTTTCCATGTCCAGCAGACATGTGTGTGGAATGGGCAGCTATGTATGGGGCGTAATTTTTTTGTGGGCACAGAGTGCCCTTTTTTTTTTTTTTTCCAGGTGAGAGTGGTATGTCAGGTGAAGGAAGTCGGTATAGCTGGGGAGGTAGGTTGGGTAGGTCAACAGACAAGACAAACAAGACGCATACAGGGGCAGTGTATGACATGTGTGGGGGGGGTTACACAATTGACGGGGACGGAGGTTTGGATATCCAGAGCCCATGAGCCCACAGATGGCAGCAGTGGAACTGATATCCCCACCCATAGGCAGTTGCCACTGTTCCTTCACTGCCCAGGACGGGGCTGTGCTGGGGGCTGTGTAGGCCGGGCAACAGGCATGCCCATAAGTTGTGCCACCTGTGCCTCAAGCTGGCGTAGGGGCTCGAGAACGGAGTCCTGGATCTCCCTACACACCACAGTCCGGACACTACGGAGGGTGAGTGGTGGTTCTCCTCCAGCCACGCTTGCAGAGGGGGGACAAGCCCCATCTCCTGCAGCGTTTCCACCCGCAGGTGGCACAGGGCCACCGGAGGAGGGTCCAGACTGGGCACTAGTGCCATGTGCACTCGCCAGCTGATGTGGGAGAGGTGGGCCCACTGGAACCCGCCTTCCCTGTTGTCCTATGTTTTGCATTATGTCATGACAGTTTGCGTTAGTGACATATAATACCATTCACAATTAGTTGTAACAGCATGCATTAGTATTCCCATTAACCAAACACCCAGATATTCACACCATTGAACAGCGAGCATAACACATGCATAATTTGAACAGCAATACACAGTCCAACAACATGCAGGGTTGATTGATGGCAACAGGCCATCAGGTTTGGATGTATGAACAGGGCAGATGCATCAACGGACATGCAAATATATATGACCCAACAGGACAGATGTCCAGGGGTGTTAATTGTGATTGCACATACCATTTTCATGTGGAATGGGTTATATGTGGTTATAGGGTGGGGTGAAGAAAATAATATTAACACCTTCGAATACCAATACATATGCTGTACATTTCTAATAGCTGCACATATATACACACTACTGTTCTAACTACAGTTTCCTATATGATAACTACTTCAACTTGGTGATAGGACTGTTACTGCAACATCAATATACATTTTATTGTTCTTCATACACATTCATATCTAGCTTTGTTCAGCTACATCATCCTGCTACATTTGCTTTATATAGCTATAGACAAGTGTGGATGTTTGGTATATCAGACAATCATACTATCTGCATATTGCAGACTGAGAGCAACATATCCAGATTTTGGGATACACATTCCAGATGCAGCAACACTTTGAACAGATTTTGCTGTTTGGTTTTGATTCTCACATGCATTTCATTCTGTACTGACTGCAGTATACTTTATTCAGGGGTTATTACTACTGTATTGCTGGATTCGTGACACTTTCTCACACTCTCTCAGTTGTTTTCATTTTACTCTTCAGTATGGTACTTACTTCTAGGCTTTATTGACATGTTTTACCTGCAGTTATTACAATCCTTTCCAGCAGTCTCAATTCTGTCATGTTTCAGTATTTCAACAGGGATATATTTCACACATGTGATTTCATCATCTTCTGCAGCTGTACTTTTCAGCCTGCTGCAAGTTGTGTACTATTTTCTTACAGGTGGGGCATCTTTATTTCAGAATTTATGTCAGACATTTTCATTTTTCTGTTTGGATTACAGACTGCAACACACTTTTGTAATCAAGCAATACTTGCAAACACTTTTACACTGTTACTTGCACATTTTATTACTTAGTGACTACACTGCACTCTTTTGCTAACTGTCATACTTTTATATTTCTTTACAGTTACTGGGAGTGGATTACTGACCTGCCTGGTGGCACAACTGCATCAGCCTATCGCCATAGGCTCTGCGGTTCGCAGAACGGACACCTGCAGCTGTAATATAAATGAAGTAATATTGGAATACACATCTCCATAATATCAACTAGTTTAATTTCTTACATACATAATTAAATGTAACTTACTCAGTAGTGGGGCGTTGGGCATTTGCCGGGCCTCCTGGATCCAAAGGTTCAATTGGTCCTGCTTGCGTCTCTTCAGGTCCGCATGGTGGTGATGGACCTGCTCACCAGTCCTTGGATTCCCTGTGGCACTGGTGAGATCATGAGCCAACCGGTCCCACGCCTCAGCCCTATATGCTCCCCACAGGACCTGGCCCTGCATGAGTTGGGCCTCATGATTGTGGACTAGGAGCCAGGCCATGTACCTGGACTCCTCAACGCCCTACCTCTGTGCTCGAAAGCAACTACCCTCACCTACTCCTGTCATTCTGGCTGCAAGTCAGTTCTACAATCATTTATGCTGTGTATTCCTGCCTATGGGGCTTATATAGGCTGTTTTTCCCACACATATCTGTGATTGGCCATTTTGGAATTGTATCAACTTCACTAAACCTGCATTGTCATGCTCCAGTTTGTATTCATTCCTATATATTTGCTATTATTGCATTTATAGGTACTGCTGTCATGGCTTAGTGATTCAGTACCTTGACTATGGTGTATAGCATCCTGGGTTCGAACTTGGTCACTACTTTTTATTTTTTATGACTGTCTAGACAAGCTGAGGGGTGTGTCTGTGTAAAGGCAGTTTTGATACGGCTTGCTCAATGTTGCCTGTCGGTTAGCTTGTTTGCGCGGTGTGCAGGTCCGCGCAAACGGGTACACTGGTTTTATAGGTTCATAGGTTCATACTAGGCTATCTGCCCAAGGGCATTTATAAGCCTAGCCCATAGATATGTGGCTTTCGCCACCCCTTTAGTTTGAATAAAACTATGCCTATTATTTTGCTGTGCCTCTGTCAAGCAGTGACACTGAAGTAATCCCTGGGGTATATCTGCGATCTCCCATCCATTGGTCAAGATTCCTCTTGAACAAGGCCAGCGATGTGCTCTGCCTCACATGTACCGGGATTTTGTTCCACAGCATAGGGAGTCTCTGGGTGATGAATCTGTCCCTCCAGCACGTCCTATTAATAACCGTGTCAAGGTTTAAGTCTCCCGCCCTTGTGGTTCTGAGGGATCTAGATTTTTTGAGGTGAAGCATATTCATCAAATCTGGGTTTGACATGGCCTTATATGTCAGGCACAGGTCACCTCTGAGCAAGCGGTATGAGATTGAATAGAGCTGGAGTTCTTTCAGTCGGGCAGCATAAGACATATTTTTGAGACCCTTTATCCTCTTTGTGAGGAACTTTTGGGGCCTTTCCAGCTGCTGCAGGTGTCAGATACATTCCGAATGGGGCATTGTACTCAATCATAGGTCTAATGAGTGATGAGTACAGGGGGACGATGACCTCCCTTGATCTAGATGTGAATCCCTTCATGATCAGGTGGGCAATGTAGAAGGTTTTCCTGACTACTTTAGCAACATGAGTGTGAAACGAAAGGCTAGTGTCAACCTGGGTCCCCAGGTCCATGATGACTTCTTCTGTGCTCAGTGGATTGCCACCTATATGGTAGCTAGGGGTAACCTTGTTTTTCCTGAAGGGTATGACTATGCATTTCTTGGCGTTTAACTTTAGGCCATGGCTCTGGCACCAGTTATCTGTTTCTGTGAGGCCCTTCTGAAGGATATCTGTGTCAGAAGTGTTTTCGACTATGGCGCCCAGTTTGCAGTCATCTGCAAACTTTGTCAGCCATAACCCTCCTGTGTTTGCTTTTACTTCAGAAAAGTAGATGCTGAACAAGAGTGGACCCAGGACTGAGCCCTGTGGTACACCACTTGTGACAGGCTTTGAGTCTGACATGGGTCCAGCAACTCTGACCTTGTGGGTTCTGTCACTTAGCCAGTTTGCAACCCATCTTGTGATGTATGGGTTTACATTCAAGCTGATGAGTTTTTCGATGATACCTGAGTGGGGTATTGTGTCAAAGGCCTTTGCCAGGTCGAGGTATGCTGTATGGACTGCCTTTCCCTCATCAATGGCCTTGGTGACTGTTTCGAAAAAGTCAACCAAGTTTAAAAGGCATGATCTGCCTTTGACAAAGCCAAACTGGGTTGGATCCAAAGTCTGCAAGTTCCCTATGTCTTTATTTATGAGTTCCATTATGATCCTCTCCATGGCTTTGCAGATAAGCCTCATTTGGCTATCAGCACGCATATTACGCTCAGCTCAGCTAGGGGCACATAGTTTCAGCGTGTTAAACCACTGCTCAGCTATGGGCACTCATTTTGCATCTGTTAAACCACTGCTCACCTACGGGCAGATGCACTCACCCTGTTAAACTGTAGCTCAGCTATGGGCACATCTGGCATTTTTTATTGTTTTGTTACCACACATTTCTTCAATATAAATGGGCTATTTCATTACATTTTACATAAAATGTGATTTTATGTGTACATGTTTGTCAGGGACTTGTCTCGTGCTTATTTTGCTAAAAATAAAAATTGGTGTTGTGGGTGCTCGAACCATGAATGCCTGCTCTTCAGCCAACATCTCTACCGCTATGCTATTGCTTTTTGGTTTACTTTGCATATTTAGTTCTTATATGCTTTCCCACTGACTGCTAACTGTGGCTGCGCTATGGGCACGCCTGCACAAATGAGCGCACTCATGGTTAAACATCTTTACAATTTTAAAAAAAATTATGAGATGTTCATTTGTACATTTTATGTTCGTAGTCTGTGGGGGCATGTGTTGTGTTGTGTTTATTCACATTTCCATGGTCTCTGTCATGGGTGTTTACTTTGGGCATTTTTACTCTTCTGGGGGCGTGTCCACTTACAGGGCTCGGCCTACGGACATGCCCCCCTACTGTCTTACATGGACCGTGTTAGCCTTAGGTGTGATTCAGCATGCTCTCATGAATATGCAGAGCATGCTGACATCACTCCGTTTAACTGCAGCCTCCGTGTAAGAGTTATAACTCTTACACGGAGGCTTCGTGAATCCTGCCCAGGGTTAAGGCACTCATCCTTTGTTTGGCATGTGCATCAGATCATGAATTGGATTGTAGAACTATGTAGGGATATTTCCTGTGTAGTTACATAGTCTAGTAGTGTGTGTGATACATTGATTTTATATGCTGCCTATTATTAATTATTTTTATCTTAATATTTGGAGCCACTGTTTTCGTATTGCTGCATGGTCTTGTGCATAGAATAAACAGCATCAGCTATGCGCACCTGGTTTACATGCACAGCAGCAGTGCACACACTATAGAAGTGGACCAGCCAGGTAGCAGATGCGACCCAGACATCTAAAAATGGACCTCAGATGTACTCTTAATGTCAGTTAGCATAGTGCAAACCCGCTAAGCACAGTTGTGCTGTGTTTAACAATGAGAACCTCAGGATCAATATTAATGTAGCAGATTTTCATGTAACCTCCCCTGTGGCTACAGATGTTAAGTGTTGGTCTGATGTTCACATGGTCCTGGGTTCTGATACTGGATTACAACTTGTATTTTACTAATGTGTCCTTGCATTACATAGTAATGTAATTAAACATACACATGTAGCCTTTTCAGTTATCAATGTATACATACATACTGCTCTGTCTTTAGCTGTTATGTAGACTGCATTTCTCTATCTTGCAGTTACTGTATCACACTGTTCTCACTATTAACTCATGCTGCTAGTTTTTCACTGCCAGTTTTTGTTAAATGTGTTAATTATTTGCTAATTATTGTTATATAACTAATTTCTTTACTGACTTGCTTTTGTACATTGATGATTAATATGTGTTCAATTTGATTGTTTAATACAATGTATTTTATGTATGGAGATTTTCTGCCCAGGCCTCTGCTAAAAATGGGCCTCGTGCCCAGTCGGACATTAACCAGTAAACAAAATATATACATAAATAAATATGATAATATCTGTATTAATAAACTTCATGTTATTGTTTCCCATTGTGCAAACACAGGCAACATGTTTGCACGATGCTAAGCAGCGCTCACCATTTTCAAATGTTACAAAGTCCAATAGTGTGCATTCTCAGTATCTGTCATAAATGAAATTGCCGGGAACAGTAATTATAAATTGTTTTTTGTCTGTATTAGACATGGCTGGTGTTCAGGGAGAGGTTCTGAGATTTTGATCTCAAAGATGGGGTGTGCAAGTGTCCAAAGTGTTTGTTGGACTCATAGTGAATGATTATGGTCCCCAGCTATTGCAGGAGCACTATCATGGATTATATTACAAATGAGATGCATGGAATAGTTTTGCCCAGGATCTGTCCAGTGTTACTGGTATCTCCCTCACTGGTGAAAGGTGTAAGATTCACTACCAAGACCTCAGGATGAGGAAGAAGGATACCCTTGACCATTGGATCGAGGAATGTAGGAATGATGGCACTCCACAGATGTGTAAGTATCACTTGCAGGCACTGCTTGTAGGAGGTAGCAGCTGCATATGTTCATTACTGGTGTTCTTAATGGTATTCTGTTGTGTTCTGTTATTCCAACAGCTAATGCAGAACAATCACCAAATGTGCAGACCTATGAGGAAAGAATAAGAAGGATGGCAATGCAAGCGGTATGCATGTATGCTTCCCAACAGTGCTGTTATTTTAGCATTAGGATAAATACAGCTTATTGTGGTAAACACTTGTATCACACTGAGTATGCATTTGCCCATTGTAAAGCAAAAGCATGCATGCATTAGTGTTAGAATAGCAGTCCAGTGTTGCGCATTAGTAGATACGGAATGTACTTTAGAAAACCACTTTCCAAAGCATACAGTACTTGTTTAAGTTGACATAAATATTGCAGTGTTAAGTATGACCTATAAACCAAGGAGAACAAAACATGCTGCAGACTGTTATCATTATAACATTGAACCTGTATCTGTAAAGTATAAAAGGAAAGAGTGCTTGTATTATGCTGTTTTACAAAGGAAAGGTACAGTATTACAATTAATACTGCTTGTGGGTTTAAATTCCATACTCCCCATATTTAAAATCAGTTCTTTAGAATACTATTTTAGGTTATCATCAGTAAAAGTACAGTACTGTTACATATTCATAATGATAGCATTACAAGTGCAGACCTCTATAACTGTGGTTCGTATGGCCTGTTGTGAAATGTAATCAGTGTACATGGAACATGCATATGTGCAATATATGCCCCAATGAATGATTGTTGGATGCAATATGATCAGAACTATAGTGTGTCTGTGCTAGCAACAGGGTAGTATTCAAAGTAATAACAGTATTTATTAGCATCTGGTATTGTTGAAAGTAAAATGTTTCAGAATATTGCACATTATTTGTAGAATGTTTTGCATATTATCTATCTGGTTGCTAATGTTATTTCTCTTTTTCTCTCACCCACCCCTTCTCTTTATTTATTTTTTAATGCATTTCTTATTTTTTACTATTATTTTTATTGTTATTATTATATGATCTATATAATCATATTTTTCATTATCATAATTCCTTTTCATTATCTGTGGTTTGTTTATTATGTATAATTTTCTATTGTTTTCAGTTAAATATATTTTCATTTCATATTATTCTTCATTGTGTTTGCAATTCTATTATTTATTATTTTTGTATTAATTTATTATATGTTTACATTTAATTTAATGTTATTTTGCACATTATTTTGTATTATATTTTATTTCATTATGGAATTTGAATTGTATTTATGTTATGACTACAGCACAGCAGGGGAGGCCAGTTCCCCCATGGACTGCCAGATTCCTATTACTGGATCACAGATGCTGTTTGTCGAATGCATCTTGATAAAACCGAAAAGAGCGAAAAGGCAAAATAGCGAAGTGGCTTTTCAGCAAATTCTTTCCCTGGGAAAGAATTTGCTTGGTCGCTCTTGTTACTTTGCCATTTTCGGTACATTAGTGCAATCTCAGAGTTGGTATTTTTAAGCAGGGGGGTGTGGGGGCAAAGCCCCCCACATTATGTAATGTTTTAAAGTTTGTTATTTTTTTTATTTTGGAAAAGCGATTTTTTTCCCTTGGGAAAAAAAAATCGCTGTTCTGAGGTTTTGATGTTGTAAGCTATCACTTACATGGGGTCGATTATTTATCATTCGCTTTTGTAAGTATGTGATAATATAATATATACCCGCTCTGCCTACACTCACTCCACTGGCTTTGGCACCAAGGCCCAGCACTTCTGGCCTGCAGCCTGGTGGCAACCCCCCTGCTGCCCCTGCCCTATGTGAACATTCAGGCAGTTCTGCCCCAGATGACAGGCTTGTGGTTCCTTCTGGGAGCAGAGGCAGAGGGGGTGATTTTGTCACCTGAGCTGAACTGCCAGATCTAATGTGTAGGACTGTGTGCCACACAACTGGTGCATACCTATGCTGACTGGAGACACTTCTCTCGATCATCGTCTTGAATAATACAAGGACACACAGACGTCAGACACTGCAGTCCCTTGGGTTAGGACTTGATTCTCACCTTCATCAAACATGATGTCCATAGGTATGTGATGCCCACACTCCAACCCCAACCTTAAACCTTCTTTAAGGAATCTTGTTTTTTCCCACTTTCTGAAAGTTAAGAAAGTTCACTTACAGATTTGCTGTTCTGAACTGTTTGGAAGTATCTAGAAGGCCAATGCTTGCTTGGACTAAAGGGAAGTCTTGGTGTTCACCAGTGGGAGTGGTTAACACTGAACAGCCTGCCTGTCCCTGGAGGAGTGGTTACTACCTAGAAGCTGTAGTTTTATTGGCCATTTTGGGTCAATTCTAAACTCCTTGATCTGTCTCTCTTAAAACCAGGCTGCCTCATGGTTTTGGTGTCTTTTCAGGCTTGCTAGTTCTTGCTGAAGCACCTACCAAGGGGAGAAAATGCTAAGAGAAGAAAAGGAGCCACTTTTGTGATTTTTAAGTATTTTCTTCTGATTATTTGTTAAGTTTTACTGCTTTGCCGCCTACTTTTTGGCATTTTCCAGCTTTCTAAAGTTTATATCTGTAACAGTAACAGTACTTGGAACACATCTAGAGCCTGTTTACTGCATTTCCTGTGTTGCACTTAATTTAAAATCATTTTTTTCTCTAAAAACTGCATTTTACCTGATTTTGGACTAGCACTCAAGTGTGGGGTCATTTATTGCACTGTTGTGATTATTTTGCTGCTTGTGTATCTCTGCTACCTTTAAACTACAACATAAAGAAAAAAAAATCTTGCTTTTTTCTCACTTTCTGAAAGTTAAGAAAGTTCAGTTACAGATTTGCTGTTCTGAACTGTTTGGAAGTTTCTAGAAGGCCAGTGCTTGCTTTGGCTAAAGGGAAGTCTCTGTATTCACCAGTGGGAGTGGTTAACACTGAACAGCCTGCCTGTCCCTGGAGGAGTGGTTACTACCTAGAAGCCGTAGTTTTATTGGCCATTTTGGGTCAATTCTAAACTCCTTGATCTCTCTCTCTTAAAACCCTACAACTCTCTTTTTGCACGTTTTTGCGCACTGAGCAACGTCGGGCAGCGCCGCCTAAAAAGGTTTAAACTATTCCAGGCTCCACAAAGTCTGCTCTTCACTTTTCCCCTTAGAACTGTTCAAACTCTCAAAGTAATCACTCTATTCCCTTTCTAAAGCGCTGCACTTGCTCAGCTCTTATAAGGAAACACTAACTAACTAAAGCACTACACCTTCCTTGACTTCTCATAAGTATTAGACTCCCGATTGGTCCTTCCTGATCAAGTGAAAAATCAGTTCCCTTCCCTAATCTGATCAGTAAAAAAACAGTTCCCTATACTAATCTGGTATGTCCAATGGTCAATTTCAAGGTTACTCTCCAGTCCAGCTGGTGAATCTGGGAATTTTGAGGCAATGTTACAATTGCCTTATGTACACAGACAACCCTCTCCTCCTTCCAACAAACTCTAATACATGTGAGAGATGCAGTTACACAGCCAAACTGGAGGCAGAGCTCTCTCAGTCCAAGACTGGCACAGTCAGTCAGGAGGAAAAGGTAACCACCCACACCACAAATCCAGTCTCACACAGACCTATTGCATCTGCAAACCCAACACATAAACACACAAAAACATACTCGGAGGCTCTAAATAAAAATCTGCCTAAACAGCAAAGACCTCCTAAGCAGATATCCAAGCAACAGCCACCCCTCAACAATGCCCACAAATCACATATCTCACAAAATCAGTGTGCCTCACAGTCACAGCCCTTAAGGCCAAACACACCAAATACACTTGTTATAGGGGACTCTATTGTCTGGCACACTGATGTCCCGCTCACCAGACTGAACAAGGAGAAGGTCACTGTAAGCTGCCTGTCGGGTGCCAGGATTTGCCACATAATGCAAGCACTCAGGTCACTCCAAAGCAAGTACAAGTATGACTCCATCATTGTCCATGCTGGTGTGAATGACCTGAGAAGTAGCTCCCTGGACTACATGAAAAGAGACATAGAGGAGCTCTCTGGCCATGTAGCCCAGGCTGGTATGACCCTGACCTTGAGTAGCATCTTGCCCTCACCAAGAATGATGCCACAGTATAAAGACAAAATGATCAGTTTCAACAATTGGCTAAAGTATTGGTGTCATTCAAAGGGGATCCAGTGTCTGTCAGCCTGGGATGACATGCTCGACAATCCACGTTGCTTCGCTAGGGACGGCTTGCACCTGTCACCCTTAGGCTTTCATATACTGGCCAAGGCTCTTGCCACCCCAATAGTGCCTTTTTTAGTCAAGGCTCAAAGGACAAACCCACCTCCATAGACAACCCAAAGATAAAAAAACTAAAGGTAATGCTACTCAATGCCAGAAGTCTAAACCTCAAGATGCACGCACTCGAGACTCTCCTCAGTATGGAGAAAATCGGTGTCTGTGCAGTAACAGAAACCTGGTTCAAGGCTTCTGAGAGCACCGCAGTACTACCAGGTTATAACTCATACCATGCGTTTCGGCCCCAAAACTCGGACAGAAGCACAAAAGGAGGGGGAGTATCTATATTCATCAAAGATACCTACACCTCCAGGTCAGTGGCACTGCACAAAGCATCGGAAACCATCCATGTGCAACTAACAGCGGGCAAAACTGCCTTTCAGTTTGTAGCCTGCTACAGAACACCCTCCCTATTACAGGAACCCCACTTGGCATTCCTGAGAACACTGGAGAATATGAAGGTCTCTCCAAACACTATGTTATTGGGTGACTTCAACTACCCAAGCATTGACTTGGAAAACTACTCAAGCCCAAACACCCTCACCCAACGGTCCCTTGAATTTATAAACTCTAACACAATGGAACAACTGGTCACCACTCCCATAAGAGGGAACAACATATCGGACCTGGTCATCACCAACATGGGGACTCTATGTTCCACACCAGAGGTAAACCCCTCATTGGTAAGATCAGACCATAAACAAATTTCCCTGGACATCCATATCCCGTCCCCATCCCCAGCCAAGGAAATCACTGTAAAGAATTTATCAAAAGCCAACTTTGCACTTCTCAAGACTGAGGTGGAATCCTTCAAAGCCCCTGGGCCAGAGGATAATACAGCCCAATCTGCAGAATCCTTTACAAATGCATTCTATGAGCACCTGCAGGAATGCATGGATCGTGCTATCCCAAATAAAACCAAGACTCACTCCTCCAAAAACAGGAGACCGGTCTGGTGGATCCCAGCTATAAATAAGCTATACAACAGAAGGAGAAAGCTACTACATGACAGAACAAAATCCCAAAAAGAGAAGGCATCTCTGATCCATATTAGCAAGAAACTTCAATCCCTCATAAAATCATCAAAGGCCAGTTTCGAAAGAAAAATTGCCTTAGACACTAAAGATAATCACAAGGCCTTCTTTAGTTATGTCAGGAACATGGGCGGAAACTCCCAGATATGCTCTGAATTGTTGCATAACGGTACAAAATTTACCGAACCTACAGACATAGCCAACATCCTGGCAGACAGATTCAGCACAAACTTCTCCCCCCCTTCCCCCCCAAAGGACCAAACACCTATCCCAACTGAATGTAACCTCCCCAACATCACAGATGCACAGGTGAAAGCTGCCCTCTCCAAAGCAAAAAACACAGCATCTATGGGAAAGGAAGGTGTCCCAGGCTGTGTCTTACATGAGCTCCAAGAAGAACTGAACCCTCACATTAAGTCACTGTTCAAACTTAGCCTTACTACAGGATATGTACCCAAGGAATGGTGTAGAGCTACAGTAGTCCCACTCCACAAAGGTGGTGCCACAACAGACTCCGGAAACTATCACCATATAAGCCTGACTAGTCTGGTCTGTAAAGCTATGGAGTGTATTATCATGGAACTCATAAACAAAGACAATGGGAGCCTCCAGACACTGGACCCTACCCAATTTGGCTTTGTTAAGGGCAGATCTTGCCTCTTAAACCTAGTTGATTTCTTTGAAACAGTTACCAAAGCCATAGATAAAGGCAAGGTAGTCCACACAGCCTACCTGGACCTTGCAAAAGCCTTCGACACAATACCCCACTCGGGCATCATAAATAAGCTTACCAGCTTAAATATCAGCCCCTATATCACAAGATGGGTTGCAAACTGGCTCAGAGATAGAACCCACATGGTCAGAATCGCAGGTGCCATGTCCAAATCCAAACCAGTTACAAGTGGCATCCCACAGGGCTCAGTTCTGGGACCTCTCTTGCTTGGTATATACTTCTCTGAGGTTCAGGCTAACACAGGGGGATTATGGCTGACAAAGTTTGCAGATGACTGCAAACTGGGGGCCATAATTGAATCTCCAGCTGATACAAGCATCCTCCAAAAGGGTCTCACAGAGACGGATGCTTGGTGCCAGAGTCACGGCCTCAAGCTAAATGCTAAAAAGTGCATAGTCATCCCCTTTGGGAAAAACAAGGTGCCCACAAATTACCACATAGGTGGTAATCCATTAAGTACGGAAGAAGTAATTAGAGATTTGGGGACCAACGTAGATAGTAATCTCTCCTTTGATAATCACGTTGCCAAAGTGGTTAGAAAGACCTTCTATATAGCCCATCTTATCATGAAAGGATTCACATCTAGATCAAGAGAGGTCATTGTGCCCCTCTACTTGTCACTTTTCAGGCCCATAATTGAATACAATGCCCCTTTTGGGATGTACCTTACCCAACACCTGCAGCAACTGGAGAGACCCCAAAAGTACCTCACCAAAAGGATCATGGGCTACAAACAGATGTCCTATGTAGCTCGACTAAAGAAACTCCAGCTCTTCTCAGTTGCTTACCTCCTACTCAGAGGCAATCTATGCCTGATGTACAAAGCCATGTCAAACCCAGAATTAATGGACATGCTCCACCTCAAAAAATCCAAGTCCCTTAGAGCTACATTCTCCAGGGACCTAAACCTCAGCACAAAAATAAATAGGACATGCTGGAGGGACAGATTCATTTCCCAGAGGATCCCCTCACTCTGGAATAGAATCCCAATTCATGTTAGACATAGCCCCTCGCTGACCCTCTTCAAGCGAAATTTGGACGCGTGGATGGGAAATCGCAAATTCACCTCTGGGATCTCTTTTGTATCCCTGCTAGACAGAGGCACAGTAAACTAATCTTAAATGGGCACCTTCTGTGACCTACTTTATAGAGGCACAGTAGGCTAATCTAATAGGGAGGCAGAAGCCAAATACACTTTGGCTCGGCTTATAAATGCCCTAGGGCAGATAGCCTAGTATCTACCTATGAACCTATGAACCTATGAACCTAAGAGATAGAAAAGTGGTGTAATGGGGAGCAAGCAGAGGGGAAATATAAAGTGAAAGAAAGACATGAATGTGTAGGAAAGGTGTGGGTAAGAGCCATAGCTATCCATTTCTTCAACAGCTAAGCATATATACAGTTTATTAGTTAAAATTTGCCTGTCACCTCCAGAGCGAGGGGTGACAACAAAATAATTGCATTGTAAAGGCAATTGGACCAAATTAAGTGTGTCAAGTAAACATATGTGTAAAATGGAGAGCTATGTTTGTTTGTGTTTGTTTGTGTCTTTTGGCTTTTCCTGGTTAGTGGTCGCCACAGCGGAAACTCCAGTCCGCTAATGATTGGCAGTGGATTTTTATGTGCCGAGTTGCCAGCCCTGACACACAACCTTCGACGAAGGCACGCCCATTCATGCATGTCTCCAAGCAAAAGACGCTCTAGCTGAGAATCGAACCAGACAGCTTCTTACTGTGAGGTGATAATGCTACCAAAATGGAGAGCGCTGTATGGGACAAAATTTTTTTTGGGAGAGGTGCCCCCTATTTTTTTGTAAAGAAAGACTGGAATGTTGGGGAAGGGACATAGGCAAGTCTGGGGTAGGCAAGTTTGGAAGGTGAGGAAGCATTTGCAGCAGACAGGACATAAAAGACAAGCAATATGGTCAGTTCAGGACACAAGAGGGGGTGAACACCTTAGTTGGGGTGGAAGTGGGGGGTTTGAGGTCATGCGGATGTCAGCATGGTAACAGTGTGACTCAAGTCCTCATCCATTTGGACTGTCAGCACTGTCACATTACTGTACTGCTGGCTGCAGTAGGTGCCGTCTGTGTCTACAGATGGTCTGCCATACCTGGATAGAAAGCAGTCTCTACATATGGTGTAAGCATGTGCCCATGGTCTGGTGCACAATTCTATGCACCATAGTTGGCAAATCCTCTTGGGTGATGTATGCACCCTGTCTGCCTCTGTTCCCTTATGGGACCACAGGCCTGTCCCCTCGGGCAGAACTACCTGAGGGTCCAGGTAGGACAGGTACAGTGGGGGGGGCGGTACCACCAGGCTGCAGCCCAGAAGTGCTGGGCCTTGTTGCTTCTGCAGGTTGAGCAAGTGTAGGCAGATCATGGGGAACTGGCCTGCCCTGCAAGTGCTTTAGTAATAACATAAATAAAATTCAAACCAAAAATTAAATAAAACATAAAAGAATTTAAATGAAAATTATAAAAAATAAAGAAAAAAAATAACAAAGCAGTATAAAAAGTTTCAAATAATATAATTACAAACAAAATGATAAATCATAAAAATGAAAAAGTATTTAACAGCAAAGAAATATGACATTATACATAAATAAAACATAAGGCGTAACACCAAATAATATAATAAGTAATTTGCTTATATAAATAATATACTAGTAATAATAATAAATCCATTAATAAATACAATTAGAGAAGGGGTTGGGTGAGAGAAAAAAAGAGGAACATTAGTAACGTCATATATAATATACAAAGCTTTCTATAATTAATGGCATTCTATTCTGTTACATTCTACTGTTAACAATACCAACTGCTAAGAATTTTCTTTATTACTTGGAATACATGTACAGTGATTACACTTGACAGCAGGCTGTTCAAGCCACAGGTCTAGAGGTCTGCACTTCAAATGCTATAATGATGATTCCTTAACAGTACTGTATTTTTTATTGATGACAAGCTAAAACCGTATTGTAATCAGCTGAGCGTTAAATTTTGGGAGTGTGGTACTAGAACCTACACGCAGTGACTACTGTAATACTGTTCTTTTCCTTTGGAATACAACATAATGCAAGCACTCTATCCTTTTACACTGTACAGACCCGTGTTCAATGTTACCTGAAAATGTGCAACTATTGCGTTGTGTTACACAACATACCTCTCTATCTTTTAGAGCAGGCTATCATGACATATCATAAATTAAGGGTTGTACAATGACCCATAACTAGGAACATATTTGAAATATTGCTGTTACACACATAGCTGCACAGGATTTGTGTTAACATACATTTTGGCACTCATTATTTATTGACTTCAGTATAAATTACTTGCCTGACAGCCATGGATACTACAATGAACAGACCAAAACTGTGATTCTACAATGTGGGTATTCAGCAGAAATAAGTACAGTTGAAAGATAAGCTTCAGAGTAATGCATGCATGCTTGATTTTACATCCAGATATGTATTCCCAAGTTCATACAACTGTATGATATAGAAACTAATATGTCTACCACTGTTGAGGCTGCAATGACAGTAATTTATATAATTATGCTTACTTACCACGTGCTTCTTGCTTCTTGGCCAATCGCCTCACATGGCACCTCACATTCAAGGCCATCTCTTCTGCAGCTGTGGAAAAAAAGGGTAAAAAAAGCATTATAAATGCCAGTTTCTTCCATATTCAGCTTGAATATTTATGAGTACTAAATGTAAAGCATACATACACATTTCTGTGGTGTTCCCTGCCCGACACTCCCTGATCCAGAGATCAAGGGTATCCCTTTTCCTCCAGGGAAGGTTGCCATAATGGTGATGACATTGTTCCTCAGTGCGGGGGATACTGGTTGCACTGGTAAGGGCCCTTGCAAAACTATCCCAGGTTTCAGATTTATATTGTGCGCTGGTATAGCTCTCCTGCATCAGCCGTGGCCCATGATCCTTAACCAGGAGCCCAATAAAGGCCTTGGACTCCTGGACACCCCAGTGCTGCACTGTGAAACTCACACCCTCTTCAGTGCCTGAAGTAGCCACACAAGGTTGAGCTCAATGGCTAAAGTACAATTCCTGACAAGTCACCTTCCCAGTGCTGCACTGTGAAACTCACACCCTCTTCAGTGCCTGAAGTAGCCACACAAGGTTGAGCTCAATGGCTAAAGTACAATTCCTGACAAGTCACCTTTAAATAGCATGTTTTGCCTCCAATTACTGAGAGTGTGCACTGTTTGCATTTTGATACATTCAAAAGACCTGCACGATGCTTACCATCACACAAACACAATAAAACAAGTGCATTGCTTAGTGCGATGCTAAGATGCACACACCTTTTTTAAATGTATCCAAAAATAAGTTAGATTCAATGTTATTCCACAGTTATTTCATTACAGTACCACTTTATTTGTATAAGCTGCAATGTTACAACAGTATAAATAAAGTTTGCTTACCCAGGACTAGAATCTAGAACCATCTGGACTCGAGTCTAGCACTCTACACAAGTCACCACAGGATGTGTTACCTGCAGTTACATAATTTAGTATTCATTGTTAAGTTGATGCCATGCCTGTACTGCAGCCCTGCTTACCTGAATTACATGATGCCCTGCAGTCCTGCGCAATAGCAAATGAAAGCATCTGGTTTCTATTTTTGGATGTCTGGGTCATGTCTGATATATGGGTTGTCCCATTGTGCAAACAGGGTATGCATAGCCAAACACCACAGCACATCACACAAATATGGCATAAATAAAAAAATTAGGAGGAAAGCCAAACTATACAGCTATAACTAGTTCTGGCAGTTTTTCCAGGGTTTAGGCTAATATTTTTGCAGTGTTCCTCATAAAATTTGTGGTTTTGTAATAAACATTCAAGTGGGATGGCACTAAATAATGACAGATATTTTCATATGCATACCCATTTATTTTTTCAAGTTCCAAAGTTTATGAGGACAAGATATCACTATTTGCTGGCCTTTGCTCCAGTTTATTTAGTCCATTTTGTCACATTATCAGCCTAGTATTTGGAATTTTGTAAATAATTATATGTCATTTGTGAATATTACTATGTTTTATACAGAAATGTAATAAAAGGAGATACTGCCAGCCCGGCTATCTGGAATTTTGTAAGTGGTTGTTTGTTATTTGTAAATATCAGCCTGATGCATTTGCTTGTGTTACCACAATATTAGAACTGTATGCTATGTGTATATCAAACTGCTGGAACATAGAAGGTTAACTTGTAAAACTTCAGTAAAATAGTTGAAATGAAATTGTTTTATAACTGTGCCATAAGATGTTATCTTTCAGTTTCAATGCAGCAAGGAGATGGGATGTCTAAAACTAAGGAGCCTTCTGCATTGTTTTGTCTTTTACTGTTTTATGTCTTCCAGCAGTTGCAAACATCCGAAGGCTATGTATTTGCACAGGGAGATGCTAAATGATAGCAGTTTCTAGCAGTGGTTGTTTTGAGCCTGGGAACTGAAGTCAGGTGACAAAAAGTGATGTCATGCTGCAAGTATCCCAGCAGTAATATTTGATATTAATTTAAGAATTCTCTGAGAGAGTGATTGTGCATTTTGTATTTGTCTCTGTCCTAACAGGATCGGCTAGGAAACAGCCACTCACCATATCTACACTTGCCTTGCTGAAAGTAAGTTAACTAGGATACAGTAATTTCTCTTAGATTTAGTTAAGAATATAGTGAAGTATAGCTTAGATGTTTTCTGTATTTATTTGAGACTGTACTGTAACGTTGTTTTAAATATTTCCTGTGATTTTCAACTCTGATATCAATGTACATACATATTCAGTATTCTCGTGTTCTTTTGTTATTTATTATTAAATATATTTAAACCTTTCAATTGTGGGTGGTCTGTCTAGAGATATTTAAGCTCTTAGAATACTTGCATATCTGTTTGGTGACAGTGTGCAGGCCAAATTTAATAGCCTTGCTCTTCGTCAAACTACCATTTGGATTAATAGTAACATTACACTGTAATACTGGACACCCTTTGCTAAGGGCCTTAAAGCAGCTGATAGGTAGTGGCTGGTGGTGGTGGAAACTTCTTTATAGTCTGGGCAGAGGGGGGGCAAGGCTAATAAACCTGTGCCAGACTTTCCCAGGTGTGTGTGTGTGTGTGTGTGTGTGTGTGTGTGTGTGTGTGTGTGTGTGTGTGTGTAAATCAAACCTCAAAGTGTGTGTGTGTCAGCTACTTGGGCAGGGACACGAAGCACTGGTTGGACAGAGAGGGTGCTGGAGGTCTCAGTTTGGCCACTCAGCTGAGATCTCAACCCTATAGCCGTGCCAGTGGAGAGTCTTATTGGGGATCTGGAGAAAGAGGGAGAAACCAGCCTCAGACTGATTGTGGTCTCTGTGTGCTCTTAAATAAAATTGCACTTTACTGTATGTGTGTACTTGTCATCCTTTCCATGTGTACATCCCCCACTGTTGCCAGTGGTGAGGAATTAGGCTTCTTGATTACTATGCCAGTGCTGGGACATCACAGATTTGTACAGATTTGTTGCTCTAAGAGACTGGGAGGTATAGGAGCAGACCATCTGTGCTCTCTGTGTTGGTGTACGAGGCTTAATGGCCAACACTACTGAGACATGCTGTGAAACCTCACATAGGCACGCCGTGCATCATTAATATGCATTGCATGTTGCCAAGAGCATATTCTGGCTGTGTATACAGATACACTCTGTGCTGGCTCTACATGGAGCCCACATGGAGATTATTGAATCCTGCCATTTATTTTTATTATAGCTTGTCACAGTATTAAAAACTTTGATTTGTAGAACATAAAGTTATGCTTCTTGGTCAGTTGTAGGATTTAGAATTTAATTACTTACAGAGGAGGAACTTGAGATGAGTACATGTATTTATATGGAAAAGAAAACATTCCAAGCTTTCAAGAGGAAACTCACTGAAAAAGCCTCAACCATGGATGAAACTGTTGTTTGGTTGGGGGGGGGGGGGATCCACCCCAACACCCTATTTGTGCTGTGTTCTTAAACCCAGTAGCTCTCAAGTTGTCCATTTCTTACTTTATTTTGGTCTCTCCTCATTGGCTCTTCTTACTAAGCACAAAACTTGTTTTACTAGAAGCATACTACTTTAGTTAAATTCAGTTATCCTTTCATTGTATTCCATAGACCTAGAATATTAAGTACCCAGAAATAAGTAAAGGTATAGCTGGTTATACTCAGAGAAAATCTCACAGAAAATTGAAACCATGTGTCCCCAACCATCACTGCTTTGCATTTACTTTTAGATCTAGACTCTTTGTTGATGTAACTTTCTGTTACCTGTGCAATTAATAGTCACCCCCCCAAAAAAAATTACACTGCCTGTCACTATAGAGCCCACCTGCTTTAGCCTTATCCCTAGCAAGTCTACTAGCACTTGATTCTCGGAGGCAGTGCAACAGCTGCCTTACGTATACTACCTACCCACTTCTTCTAAGCTATGCTGGTTCCACCTGTGAAAAATTCATGCATGTATCTAAACTGAAGGTACCCAGTGTTAGTAAATAGTACCAGAGAAGCACTACCTTACTACAGTACCAAAACATTACTCCTATATATGATGATGTAGTAAAGAAGTTTTTAACCAAGCCCACCCATCCTTCTAAGCATCCTACTAACTTACATTAGCCACACGGCAAAAATACTAACAGCAGCAATCTACCATAACCAAGAATGTTATGTAAAATCAAGGGTAAAATAATGACTTCAACAGTTGGCTACCAAATTGGTGTCATTCTAGGTAGATCTAATGTATGCCTGCATGAGATGGAACTGTCAATAGATCCACCTTCTTTGTCAGGGGTGTCCTGCATATTTCACCCCTTGGATTTCACATACTGCCTAAAATGTTTTATATCCTCATAATGTCTTTTTTTAAAGAGTTCTCCCGATGGACAGCCAAACACAGCAAATTCTAATCTGAATAATATCAAGGAAGCACTGCTGAATGCTAGAAGCCTAAACAACAAAATCTGTAAACTTAAGGCCTTCCTTAACCTTAAAGTCATCAGAATCTGTGTAATTATGAAGATCTGGTTGCATTGCTCTGATATGACTCCATTTATTCCTTCTAGGTTTCAATGTTTATCATGCATTCAGATCTGCCTGCAACTGTGGATGAGTATCTGTATGTATTTATAACCCATTGTCTCTCACCAGATTTTACATGATCCAGATCTCAAACTAGTTGAAGTCCTAGCTCCACCCAATAAAATTAATTATCACATTATAGTCAATCATAGAGCCTCAATATTTTATGCCTTCAGAGCATGCAAAATCCTTTAACAAATTAGAAAAGTTAATGATCCCTCATAAAATTCTCCAAGGCCAGCTTCGAGAGAAAAATTGCACAGGACACCAAAGACAATCATAAGGCTTTTTTTCAGTTATGTTAGAAACCTGGGATGCAACTCCCAGACTTGTTCTGAGTTGATTCTAAATGACAAAAAATATACTGAACCCACAGACATCACCAATATCCTGGCAGACAGGTTCAGTGAAAACTTCTCCACCCCCTCCCCCCCCAAAAGAGCAAGTATCTATCCCAGCAGAGGGCTGCCTCCCAAACATCTCTGATGCTCAGGTGAAGGCTGCCCTCTCCAAAGCAAAAAACACTGCTTCCATGGGACCAGATGGCATCCCAGGTTGCATCCTACATGAACTCCAAGAGGAACTAATCCCTCAAATAAAACAGCAATACAATCTCAGCCTCACTGCAGGATATGTGCCCACAGAATGGTGTACAGCAGCAGTGGTCCCACTCCACAAAGCTGGAGCCTCTACGGACCCTGGAAACTATCGCCCCATAAGCCTGACTAGCTTAGTCTGCAAGGCTATGGAGAGGATCATCATGGAGCTCATAAACAAAGACATTGGGGACCTACAGACACTAGATCCTACCCAGTTCGGCTTTGTCAAGGGCAGATCCTGCCTTTTGAACCTGGTTGACTTCTTTGAAACAGTCACCAGAGCCATAGATGAAGGGAAGGTAGCCCACACAGCCTATCTGGACCTTGCAAAGGCATTTGACACAATACCCCACTCGGGCATCATAGATAAGCTATCCAGCTTAAATATAAACCCCTATGTCACAAGATGGGTCGCAAACTGGCTCAAAGACAGAACCCACAGAGTGAGAGTTGCTGGAGCCATGTCAGACTCAAAACCAGTCACAAGTCGCGTCCCACAGGGTTCTGTCCTGGGACCACTCCTGTTCGGTATATACTTTTCCGAGGTACAGGCAAACGTGGGAGGACTATGGCTCACCAAGTTCACAGACGACTGCAAACTGGGCGCCATAATCAACTCTCCAGCTGACACAAACATCCTTCAAGAAGGTCTCACAGAGACAGATAACTGGTGCCAGCGCCATGGTCTAAAGCTAAATGCCAAAAAATGTATAGTCATACCCTTTGGCAAAAACAATGTGCCCACAAATTACCACATAGGCGGAAACCCATTAAGTACAGAGAAAGTTATTAGGGACCTGGTGACCCAAGTTGATAGCAATCTCTCCTTTGAAAACCACATTGCCAAAGTGGTTAGAAAGACCTTCTACATAGCCCACCTCATCACGAAGGGTTTCACATCTAGATCAAGAGAGGTAATCGTGCCCCTTTATTCATCCCTCATCAGGCCCATCATAGAATACAATGCCCCTTTTGGGATGTACCTTACCCGACACCTGTAGCAATTAGAAAGACCCCAAAAGTATCTCACCAAGAGGATCAAGGGTCTCAAGCAGATGCCATATGCTGCTCGGTTAATAAAACTCCAGCTCTACTCAGTTGCATACCGCCTACTTCAAGGTGATCTATGCCTGACATACAAAGATATGTCAAATCCAGAATTAATGGACATGCTCCAACTCAGTAAATCTAAATCCCTTAGAGACACACGCTCGAGGGACTTGAACCTCAGCACAGAAATAAATAGAACTTGCTGGAGGGACAGGTTCATAACCCAGAGGCTCCCTTCGCTCTGGAATAGAATTCCAGTTCATGTGAGGCAGAGCACCTCACTGAAATTCTTCAAGAAGAATCTCGATAGGTGGATGGGGGATCGTAGGTTTGTCCCAGGGATTACTCCCGTGTCACTATTAGACAGAGGCACAGTAAACTAAACCTTAAAGGGCACAGTATACTCAAATCAAGGGGTGGCGTAAGCCATACAGAATCGGGCTAGGCTTATAATTGCCTCAGGTCAGATAGCCTAGTATGAACCTATGAACCTATGAACTATAAAATTAAATATCTTCCCTGTGGCTGACTTTTAATTGTCCTCATATAAACTGAGAAACATTTACTACCAACAACAAATATCCCCAGAGATTTCTGCTCGACTTTGTAAATGCCAATACATGACTAAATTATCTGTTTACCCACCAGAAGTGTTAATCATCTTGATCTTGCCCTTAAAAACATTTCTTCCAATAGCATCACCCCACTTGTTACCCACTCCCTAGTCAATTCTGACCCTCTCACTTTAATGTGATTGCTTTTTACTTACCCCTAATAATGCTTAGTCACTGTTGGATAGGTGCACCATAGCATCCATACAAACAGAAGAAACAGAATGGCAAAGGGAAAACTGAACACATATGGTGGAACTATCAATAGACGCTATAATAAAAGAAGCTCCTGGCCATCACTAAAACATGTATGCTTCATCCTTCTGAAAGAGATTTACAACTGGTGAGCAAGCTTCATAAAGTTTTCCTTAGGAGATTTAATGCCAGCTATGAACTTAGGGTTGCAGCTAATTCAACAGACAACCATATGGCCTTCTTCAGCTCTACTAGGAAATGTAGAAGTAACCGATAACTCTATACTGAATTTATTTTAAAGATACCTCCATCTGTGATCCTAAAGACATTTCTAATATTCTTGTAGACAAATTCTCTTCCAACTTCACTTTACTCACCCTTTCTTATGTTATGTCTATTTCTTCCTCACGTCCATCTCTTAATATCAGTTTGGACAAAGTCCTTTTGATATTTTCCAAAATTAAAAGCACTACTTCCATGGATCCCATCAGTATCCCTGGATGTCTGTTGAGAAGTATAAAGTTCTGTTTACGAAAACCATCCATCAACTCTTCAACTAAAGTCTCTCCACTGGTTAAATCCTGAGATGTGGAGACTGACATTTTTAGTGCCCCTGTAAAAAGTGGTCCCCCTGCTGATACTTGGAAGTACAGGTCTAGCAGTCTCAGTATTATTTGCAAGGCTATGGAATGCATTACAAGATAAACTAATAAACAATGATATAGGTGACCTTATATTGCTGGATATACACTAGATCAACTTTGTAAAAGGCAAATCATACATGTTCAAACTGTTTGAGATCTGTGAAAGAGTTACTGAGGCCATCAGTAAGGGGCAGGCAGTCCACACTGCTTATTTAACCCTTGACAAAGTCTTTGACACTATCTCCCATGCTGGGATCATTGACAAAAATCTCTCAATTCAGTATTAACCCATACACAGTTTGCTGGATTGCTAACTAGCTGTTTGGCAAGAATCCATAGCATTAAGGTCAGGAGTTTTTGCTCTAGACATAAAAAGGTCACCTGGGGTATCCTACATGTTTCTGTCCTGGGCCCTCTTCCTTTGGTATATATATATTTTATATGATATTGTTAACTTTTGATGTAATATTGCTTAGTAAAAGAAAAGTAAGTGGGGGGCTTCGCCCCCCACACCCCCCCTTGTGGGGGGCTGTGCCCCCCACACCCTCCCTAACTATATATTCTAACTCCAGGGTCGCACTACAGTGGGGAAGGGGGCATATTCCATTTTCTTGCTAATAATACTTGTCAGTCAAATGAAGTGTCAGGCAAATGAAGTGTCAGGCAACTGACATTTCAGTCATTTGGTCTCAGGCAAATGAGTGTCGGGCAAATGGGAGTTGGTCAAAAGAAGTAGACCCATATATATATATATATATATATATATATATATATATATATATATATATATATGTTACATACAAGCCACTATCAAGGGACTATGGCTAACCATTTCTGGTAATGAAAGCTCACTGGAGACAGTTATCAAATCTCATTGTGATACTCAAATTCCTGAGCAAGGGTGGACAAAACAAATGCTTGGTGTGTTAATCATGGGCTTACCCTCAACACCAATAAATCCAGTAGTTTCCTTTGGTACATTTAACATCACTACCGATTACCATATAAATAAAATTCCATTTAAATTTAACATAGTCATCAAAGATATGGGTTCGTATGTAGATAACAGATGTTTAATTGACCACACTGTCTCTGTAGCGGCTAGAAAAGCCTTCTGCCTTGCACAAATTATCCTTCATGGAGTCTTATCAAGGTCAAAAGAAGTTATAGTCCCACTTTACTCTTCACCTATTATGCCCATCTTTGAATATAATGCACGTTTCAAAACATACTTCAATAAGAACTTACATAATCTTCTGAGATGTCAATAGTTCCTCACCAAAAAATTTCATGTATCAGTACAGATAGCTACTCTCATATGCCAAATGCACTGTCTCTTTACCCAGTGTTATACACACTCCTGAGGAGTAATCCTCTTCGTAGCCTGTTGTGCTATGAGCAATGCAGCAGTCTTTGAACCACTTTACATAAACAGAACCAGTTGAAAAGCAAACACTGGTTTTAGAGACCTATAAACAAAAAATATAAGATGGTCTGACACATACCTAACCCAATGTCTTCCCATTTCTGGAACAGGATGCCATTATCTATCAAGAAGAGTAATTCCCTAGCAACCTTTGAAACAGTTTGCATGACTGGACAGATGATTGTGAATTTTCACTAGGGATATGTGGAGAAAGTCCATTTAATGGGGAGCATTGTTATTCTCCCACTATTAATGATCTCCTCGACAGTAAGCTTAGTGAGAACATTTTAATCTATGACTACAATTGTAAGTCATGTACTCACAATCCTTTAAAAGATAAAAGACTTAATTTGCAGTTCAGAAATCCTTTTCTGTGTCTGGGCTTAAAGAAACTTTGATTTCAAAGCTGAGGACCTCTGTCTCAACATGGAAGATGGGTTTTCCACAACAAGGGATAAGCCTACCACCAATATCACTACACTTTAGACTATATCTCTTAAGGCTAAGGAAAATGTACATATGGATTGACTTCAGAGACATTGATCTGGATCCTAGGAAAAATATATCTTTGAGAAAAGACTTGGAGATCTTGAGAGCAACCAGAGGAACATAGACCTTTTTGTTTAGGATCTCAGACTAAAATATGCAAGACAAATTCTGTTCCTTAGTTTGTGACCCTTAGTTTTGAACATTTTCATTGTAGAAAAACTGACTGAAACAACAGATCTCTTGCTAAGGTGAACCGTGAAATAGCCAACCCTCTTTTCCTTTACAGAAGAAATGCTTCCTTGATTATCATTTTGAAGAGCCCATGCCTTCAACAAATAAATATAAATATAATATGCTGATGTAGTGGTGCTAGACAGCCCAGTGAAGATGAAAGCCAATATGAAAAAAAAAAAACAGAATGAAAGAAAGAATGATGCATGACAAGACAAAAGAAAGAACATATGGAGACTTTTAGAGCTGCAAATAAAGAGGAGCAACTGTGCATTTTATTTGAAAATATAATCACAATAGGCCAGGAGGTGAGATCCTTGAAACAAACAACACAACAACAAAAATAAGTGGAAAGGCAACAAGGAAATATAAAGCAGCAATTAAAGCTGAGCTGCATGAACAGAGCCACAGAACACAGGAACTAACAGACATGATAAAGCCAATGACACAAAATATGCACAATTTTGAAAATCGTTCAAGAAGAACTATGCCAGGTTAATTGCAATACACCAGAGAATGGTTGACAGTGAATTGGAGCTGTCTGCAAAGCAAATGTTGAAATCTGTGCTACCAGGAATTCAAAAGACACTAATATCAAAAATAATACACAGGGAGGCACAACAGTAAGCAGCACCAGAAAACAGACCCCAAGCATATTTTGGCACACTTCCATTCCTTTGCTATTAAAAAGACAATAAAACAACAAGCGAAAATACTTGAATTTATCCCATTTGCTGGGATGTTCATAAATCTGGTTAGGGATTACTCAGAAATACTCTATAGGAGAAGAAAAGCTATGCTTAGGTCCAGCCTTACACATAAGTTAACAATGGACTGCCAAGGTTGCCATTCTTCAGGGAATGCTCTTTCCCTATTTATGTATTTTTTAGAGCAATGTTTCATTGGTCTTAAATAAATAAATAAATAAATAAATAAATAAAGTGGTGCATCTGCAGGACATTGGGTGCTCCAGGGGTGTGGTGCTTCAATTGACTTGACAGTCAAGTCAAATCACTTCATTACATTAGCTTAAACATTGTGAAGTCACAGGATTACAGGCCTTGCAATGTTAAAATAAAAGTGCAAAGTTGCCTAAAGTAGTTTCAATGATGGACAATGATTACAATCAGGGACATTTTGCTCAATGCTGAATGAACAGAAATGAGAGGATGATGAGCAAGTGGTCCCAGCGAGATTGTTTACAATAATGTTGCACTGACCACCAGATATTTTTCACAATTTTTTGGCTTTGTGGTTTGTGTGGGGAAATTGAATGGCATGGTCAGATATATGTTATTAATGTTTTTACAACGCTGTCAGTAATCAACAAGATATTTTGGACAATATTTCTGACGTTTTGATTTGTGTTGGGATGAGGTGAATGGCATGGTGAGAAGTATAATTACTCTTTTTTACAATAATGGCAGTGTTCCTCCAGATATTCTAGACAATATTTCTAGAGTGGTGATTTTTTTTTTTTTTGGGGGGGGGGCAGTTGAGATGTGGGGATTGGCATGGTGAGAACTGTTTAGAAAAATACTGAGAGCAATCAACCAGATACATTGGGCAAAAGTTATTGATTTGTGATTTGTGTGGATCAACTTGGGATATCTTAATGAATGTCAACTTGTTTGTCAGGACTGTGGAGTTGAAATAATATTACACAGTCATTAGACATTATGGCTATAATTGTTGGGTGTGGTTGGGGTTGACTGAATGAATGTAACTGATCTTTTTATCTTTGGTCAGTTTAAACAGGTACTGTCTGGCTTTGAAGAACTGATGTTGTTTTGTGGCAAATAAGATGGACTACTTAACTGAACATATGATATACACACAGAGAGTATAATTGCTGTGGCTTTTTTGGAAGAAAATGACTAGCTGCCTGCAACAGTTTGTTTATTGTTTTGTCTTTACAAGACTAATGTGGTATATGAAACCACATGAAATATTTTAATGTGTGGCAGCTGTTTGTTAAAAGGTGAAATACGTTATGTTGTCATCCTCTTTTTTCACAATCTAAATTGTACATAGATGTGGCTATAACTGCTTGATGAGGGTTCTTTGGATAAAATTAACTGATCCTATTGTCACTTGTTCAGTTTCACAGTCTTCACTCAAAAAATAAGGGCTAATATATATATATATATATATATATATATATATATATATATATATATATATATATATATATATATATACCCAGACCTTTACAACTATCTTTAAGGTAAATCATATATGTTTTCATAACTACTTAATGATGTACAATAAACTGCAGTAAACATATGTTAATACCTAAGCCTAAGATGAAATAAATAGTTATTGATGATGTAACAAATGTTGGGCATGGAAATGAATATATGAAGGGAACAGAAAAAAGTAAGTTAAAGAATGGCACACACACAGATGAGAAATAAAAGAACAGTGGTGGAAAAGTTGCATTTTAAAGATCCATAGGACTGCAAATAAAGAAAACAATGTTGGACTAAAACACAAATGAAGCTGGATCACCAAACTGCTGAGCTTGTGGGAAGGGAGGGAAGACCAATGAAAAGTAATACTGTGACATAAAAAAATAATGACATCAGGAATGAGATGGCATGCAGCTTATTAGTATGAGGAAGAGCAGGAAGTGAAAAAAAAAAACAGTATTAAAAGGCCCATGTCCAGGGCATATGCATACACATACAAACAAAAGGCAGAGATCCAGTGGCTTGGAGGGTATATCTGAGCATAGACAACCACCAAGAAACACATTGTTCAGTATGGTGGGTAGGCAGTAAGGAAGGGTCATGCTACATGAAAGCAATATAGAACCAGAGGAATGGTGGGTAAAAACAATGAAATACAGAGAATTAGATGTAACACGGGTCCATGAAATCCTATGAAAAGATGAAGCAGAATACAGGAAATGCTAAAGATGATAGGAGGAGACATTGTTATATTACAACAGTCAGAGCTAAAAATGAGAGAAGGAGAGTAGATACTGTGTTATGACTATTGGAAGGGAGAGATGAACAACAAAACAGTCAGAAAAAAGAGGAGAGTAGCATTTGCATTTCAGGGGTAACTTCAGACAACTACAGAGAAAGTGATAAAAAGCAGGATAGGCAGATGGATCATTTGGCAGGGAAGGATGAAAGGTGCATGCTCGCAATAGGAAACATAGATACTAATCGGGAATAAAGAACCGATGTAGAAGAATGTTTTTGCTAAATAGATCCAGGCAGGAAGAGATGGAAAAGAGATAATGAGGGACTACAGCATCACCATAGAAATAGAAAAAGACAGGTTGTGCGAAAGTAGGGAATATAGCAAATGGATGAGATAAGAACTAGCCCAAGGATTGAAAATGGAAGGCAGATGGATATATGAAAGGAAAGTTGTACATTCAAGAGGGAATATACCTTCACACAAAACATTTTGGAACAGGAAAATAGATTAGACAGGTTCAACAATGCCCTGGAAGTAATGGAATAGAGCCAAATTCAAGAAAAACACATATCGGGTCATGCTGTAATGAGAATTAAGTGAAAGGTGTTGGAGTAGGAAATAATGAGAAAAGGTAAAGGTGGACTAGTTATAAAAATAATGAAAAATATAACAATAAGACACTGCAAGGATAAGGAAAGAAGCCAGTGCAGGACAATATGAAAGACAAGTACAAACAGGAAAACATTGGTGATATGGAAACACGGTCACTGTCTGGGGAAAAAATAATGAGCACAGACAGAAATAAATGAAGGAAAGATAAAATGGGGAATAAGGAGCTGGAGAGAGAAAGAGACTGAGGTGGTACATTATGAAGCCAGAAGAAATTAAATTAGAAGGGAAATAATACAAATCAGAGAAGAAGCAGCAGGAATAGAATTGGAGAGTAAAATTATTACGGAGTAAACAATTCAGCAATGGCACTGGAAGAACTACTGCTGGATCGAAGATGAGGCACAAGAGAGAGAGTTAGCAAAAAATACAAGACAATGCAAACAGAGGTAGAGAGAGTGAGAGTGGGAGGTATGGGTGATAAGGAGAGAAGGTGGACCACATATAGAAGAAAACATGTTAGTTAGAGAAATATTTAATAAATACAAAAGGGAGATATACAAACAACAAGAAGGAGGAGAAATATCTGAATGGAAATAGAGAGAAATATAGGGGGATACAAACTGGAGGATAAAGAAAGAGGCAATCTGAATACAAATGTGATAAGGGTTGAGCTATGGAAAGTCACATACAAGATAAAGAATAGGAAAGCTTAAGGGGTAGATGCACTCATCATAAAATTCTATGAATTGGGAAGGCAGGAAATGTGGAAGGTCATAAAGAAGGAATATAAGAGAATGCACAACTCAAACAAAACATCTTAAAGTATAAGGCATGCCAGGATAACAAGGATATATAAAGGAGGAGGAGAAATGGAAGAAGATGGAAAGAGTCCTATCTGTTTCACTAGTGTAGGCATCAAGATTTTGGCAAAGGTATTGGCAGGAAAACTGGATGAAGTACTTTTAAAAATAATTCAAGCAGGAAACATGGCTTTTTGAAGGGAAAAAATGCAGAAGAAATGATGGAACCTGCTGGAATCTTTGCAAATAGTGGAACAGAAACATGAAGGAAACAGTGAGATCATGGTGTTTGACCTGCAGAAGGCTTTTGATATGATAAGGTGGGAATTCTTAGCAAACAATTTCAGCAAAGGGAGGTACATAAGAAGTACCAGAAACTGAATATTGATAAATGAAAGAGTATCTGAAGAGACAAGGACAGAGAGGGGGAAGAGAAATAGGTGCTTGCTATCCTAGTGCTGTTCATCCTTGTAAGGGAGAGTTGGCAGTAGAAGTGAGACACAATTTAGCATTGCTGGATGAAAAAGAGGGTATAAAATCTCAGTATGTGTTATGTGCATATGATTGCATGCTCATGTCAGAGGATGTTGCTGCAGCAATGGGAGCTATAAGTGAGACATTTAAGAAGTGTAGGGAAATGGCAGGACTCAGATGCAACAACATAAAGAAAGTGGTATTATGATTAAGAAATGGTGATGGGAAGGGGACAGGTAAGGTAGTACCGGAACGGCTTACCAAGTATCTAAGGTTCTGCATTGGGATCACAGTGAAAGAGGAAATATAGAAAGACCTAGATAAAGTTAGGAAAAAGGGTAAGGAATACCTTCGGGGGGTGTTACACATTGGTTGGGAGAATTAATGGAGCAAGGATGATAATGAAACAGCGATATTCCTCCATCTCCTCCACAGTGTAGAAATAGAGTCGAGGGACAGGATGTTACAATTAATGCAAAAAGACATAGATGATTGGATAATCAAAAGCAAGAGGAAAGAAATGAGCAAGGCAAAGATGAAAATGAATAGGACTAGTTGGTTTTCGGGGAATCGCGTATTCTTGTATAAACATCATTTACTGGACAGAAATAAAAGTGAAGGAGGTTAAGCAAAAGAAAGTAAGAGAGAGGGAGATGTGGATAAACTTACAAAAGGACAGGAATGAAGCAGAAGTAAAAGATCTGTGAGAAATGGAGTGAGGTGAATGGAACCCCCAAATCTGTGGGGAACAGAAGAATGCTGAAAAGATAGTGAAGAAAAATCTAGAAATTTGCAGAAGGAGGATAGCTCTAGAGGAAGATTCAGTATGCAAAGAAAAAGATGGTGGGGAAAGATTTAAAACAATGATGGAGTTAATATAGATATAGCGAATGCCAGGGGCTTAATGGTGCATCTACCTGGTACACATGGAGACCTAGAAAAAGAATACAGGGAAGCAGCATACGAAAGGAAAAGGAAGAGAGGGAAGGCAAAAGAAGTGAGGATGTCATCTTGGAGGAAATATAAGATAATATAGATGGAAATGTCCACATAGTTTTATGAAAAGCTAAAGGAAGGAAGTAACTGACAAAGTTTAAGAAGAGAGAATGAGTAATAACTGGGAAAGTAAAGAAGAATGGCTGCGGTTTGCAGGGCAGTGGAAGAAGACTATTCAGACTGTAAGGTACATGCCTTACTGACATTTAGTGATAGAATTACACAAATTTGACGCTGTTTCATTGCCAGTTGGTCTCATAAATTCCCACAAACTAAAGGATGCTTGATTTCATATAGCACCAATTCCTATATCACAGAATTTGGAGACAGTGGAAGACAGAATTAAGGTATACATTCAACTTGATCTTCATAATGGATGTGACAAGGTAGGACTAGAGGATAGAACCAGTCTCCTGGTCTGACCACATTTTAGTTCTCTTCATTCTGGAACTGCCACACAATAGTTGCCCTGTCTTGAACAGAAAGCTGTTCATTCAATTAATCATATTAGTTCAGAATATTTTTCAACCATAATCCTTCATTTTCCTCAACTGAATGGTACGGACTGACTTACTTAGTTAAGGATTATAACAATTTGTTTTCCTTTGCTTTGAAATCCATAGCTACTTGTGACATTCATCCAGTGTTTTCCTGAATATGCACCTTGCTTTTTTTAAACACCTTTAACGAATTATCACTTGTGACATAGACACATGTACATTTATATAAAAGTAATCTAACTGTATCAACAAGTTAAAATGAACATGCATTAAGCTTCCCACATATTGCTATATATCATATAGCCTAAGCAACATTACATAAATTCGAAATACTTTAATTCAAAATTTCTTTCCATTTTAGACTGCCATGTCCCATTACGCAAAGTTAGAATCAGAACTAAACCAGCACCATGGCTCACCAAAACTACCAAACAAAAAATCCTCTAAAGAAATAAACAATGGGCCAAATGGCATTCAACAAAAAGCCCCTCAGATCACTTAACAATTCAGACAGCTAAGAAATGAAACAAAAAGAGCCATATTATCCAATGAAATAAACTATTACTACCAGCTTCAACGAACCCACCAAAATAATCCTCAAAAATTCTGGCTAGGCATCAATAACCTCATACACCCCGGACGCTCAAGCACTCCCACTCCCTCTGGCTCTGATCACAACAATCCCATCCAAATAGCCGACTCATTTAACACATACAAACGATACAATCCCTAGCCAATCCCTAGCCAACCAGCTATCCGCTAGCAGCTCATGCTCTACCACAACCTCTACCAATAATCCTTCTCTATTTCATTTTCTGCCAGTGCCCACATCGCTCATCTTTAACCTCATCCAGAAACGTAAAACCACCACACTCTCTGCAGATCTACTACCTGCAGAATACCTGCAAAATGCTGCTAAAGTCATAGCCTGCCCTATATCCATCCTCATTAACAGAACTATTTCTGAAGGAACTATCCCCTTAATCTAGAAAGTCTCTCACATTATCCCCCTGCACAAAGGTGGTAACTCCAAGGAGTTCTCCAATTACAGGCCCATAGCCATACTATCTCCTTTGGCAAAAATAATGGAGAAATGTATTTATTTACAACTGCTAACCTACCTACTTGATCACAATTTACTAGCACCCTGTTAACATGGCTTTAGACCATTTCATAGCACCACCTCTGCTCTCTTATCCTTCACTAACCACATTAATAGTAATTTTAATAATGATACTCTATCCTCAGCCCTTTTTATTGACCTGTCTAAAGCATTTGACATGTTTAACCACCACCTCCTCATAGACACACTCAAAAACCTGCCATTGGATGCCCTTACTATACAGTGGTTCCAATCATACCTAAATAATAGGCGGCAGGCTGTACTATGGGATAATAAAAAAATGAAAAAAATAAAAATCACTCTGAACCCACAGACATTGCCAACATAGGCAGACAGGGGTTCAGTGCAACCTCACCCCCCTCCCCTAGAGGAGATAACTATCCCCCAGTGTGTAGCCTCCCGGACATCTCAACAAGTCTAGTCTGCAAAAGCTATGGAGAGGATCATAATGGAGCTCATAAACAAAGATATAGGGAAGATCATGGCTTTACCCATATGTCACAAGATGGGGCCAGAAGGTTGACAGTTGCTAAAGTGGTTAGAAAGACCTTCTACATTGCCCTCATGAAGGATTCACATCCAGATCTAGTGAGGTCATTGTCCCCTGTACTCTTCCTTATCGACCAATGATCGGTACAAATGCCCCCCATAGGGATGTATCTCACCCGACATCTGCAAAGTTCCTCACCAAAATGGACATGCTCCACCAAAAAATCCAAATCCACCAAAACCACTAGATTATCACCAGAGAGACTCCCTGCTGTGGAAAAAAAAGTCCGTCCATGTGAGGCAGAGCACCGCTGACTCTGTTCAAGAGAAATCTAGACCTGTGAATCATCTCTGGGTCACTGCTGGACAGAGGCACAACAAACTAATGGGCTAGTATTTTCAGATAGCCTAGTATAAACCTATGAACCTATGAACCTAATACTTTATCTTCCCACCTCCCAGTAGCCCTAAGGGTCCCTCAAGGATCCATATTGGGTCCTTCACTCTTCTCCATCTTTACAAATGACC
The DNA here is from genome assembly GCF_019279795.1 of Protopterus annectens. Taxonomy (NCBI): domain Eukaryota; kingdom Metazoa; phylum Chordata; order Ceratodontiformes; family Protopteridae; genus Protopterus; species Protopterus annectens. The sequence goes on from NC_056745.1 coordinate 1,058,839,337, forward strand.
TCCAGTCTGTAATTCCACAAGCTGACTGTATCCAATATGCAGATGACTCTACACTCATATGCTTTGCTCCTTCCCAATCAGAACTTCAGTCACTAACCCAAAAGACGTATAGCACAGTCGAAAACTGGCTCCTACAAAGGTGTCTTATCTTAATCCCCAAAAAAACTAAAATGCTACTATTCACCCCCACTCGCAGAACCACCCCACTTAACTTTACTATTACTTCAAATAATGGAACTATAATATCTCCTGAGCCAACCACCAAACTACTCGGAGTACTAATAGATAATAACTTGTCTTTTGAACCTCACATTAATAACACCATAAAAACAGTAAATAAGAAACTAGGCTCCCTCTACAGAATCAAACCCTTTCTAACTCCTCTAGCCAGGGTCACCATTGCTCACACCCACCTTATCTCTACCCTGCTCTATGCCTCCCCTATCTATACCAAAATATGCAGAAGTAATCTGAGTAAACTGTCATCCTCCTACAACAATATTGCCAGATTTGCAGCTGGGTCCTCCTATAGAACTCATCACTGTATCAACCTGAATCATCTTGGATGGTTAGAGTTGCCAAATCTAATACTTTTCAATCAACTAATAGTAGCCCATAAGATCCTGTATCTACCTCAGAATACACCCATATTTACATCCCTAGCTATTCCCTATAACAATCTCAAAAACCTTACGCTCATCTAATAAACTACTTGTACAAATATGTAAATCCAGCAACTCAGCTGGTGACACCCTATTCTCTAATACAGTAGGTAAATCCTGGAACAGCCCCCCAAGTCAGCTAACCTCAATATCCTCAGTTAGCCTATTTAAAAGCAAGCTCAAACCCTACCTCAAATCACACTGGCTATGCCCCTGTGATAACCCAAACTAACCATCATACCCTTATCTAGACTCCCTTGATTCCTAGCCTCTTATGAACATGATCTTGTGTTTACTCACTGATAGTAGTGTGCTTGACCATTCTGAGGATTTTTCTCATGTAAATATGTATATACTATTGAATGATCAACCGTTTTCATATAAGACCACAACTCCTGTGAGAATGAACACTATAATTGTATCCTTGTATTTTGCTTTTGTAGACTCTATCCATTCAACACTAGTTTTTATTCTTTTTGGTTTTTGTGTGACCTTAGTATCTTTAATATATCTTAGATATAATTTCCATTATTAACTCAAACTACTGTTGTATCTAGGTTATTTTTACATAAGGTTTTTCTTTCCCTACTGGAATACAGAATATAAAATCCTAGGTATGTAATATGTTATAAAGTTTTATAATGTACCAATTTCTACTGTAAATGTCTTGTCCTATTTGGTTTTTATTTGTGGAGTTTTTCTCCCCAGGCCTCCACTGAAAATGGACATATATCCAGCTGGACTAGCCCGGTCAACAAATGTAAAATAAAATAAAATAAAATAAATTATTCAATTCCTGCCCCCTTTTTTAAAACAAGAAACATCTTTATTAAACCATCACTTTTGACATAAGCAATCATACATTTATGTAAATGAAAGCAAACCACACTGACACAATCCTAGTTGCAAGCATTTTATTTCACAAACCATACTGACACATTCCCAGTTGCAAACATTATACATCACTTATAATCTTCCCAATCATTTTCAGTCAAAGTTGCTACCCCTCCATTTTTGTTCCAGACTATCCGGAAATCAAATTGACTCTCCGGTAGTCTGGATATCACTGTACAAACTCCGGTATTCTTTTTCCAAAAAGGAGTTTGTTAAATCGGCTGATTTACTATGTTTTTTTACAGAAAAGTGTAGTAAATTGACTGAAAGCAGGCATCAGGAATGGAAAAAGAGGGTGTTCCCCATCAGGTGATGTCATAGTGACGTCACAAAATGGGTAGAACATGGGCAGGAGATAGGGTGGGAATGAGCAGGGTTACAGATGATGTGAGGGGTGTGGTCTGACTCTGGTATTAGCCACAATGAAAGGTGGCAACCCTAGTCAAATATTACATAGCTCATTTAAGTCCTGCCTTCTTTTAAACCTCATCCCTCCCCTGTATGTATTGTTCTCTAGCATTTGCATAGAAAAGGACACATTCTGGAGTATCACTGGTGCTAAGTAAAACTGTAGAGTGACATGTTTGACCTAGATGGACATTACGCCATCTACCAGGCAGGGATGTCCAGGAAAATGGTAGATTTTCTGTCCAGGGAGGTTTCTTCAGCAATCAGCAGTGGTCTTCTGTATGGTGTGCAAACCCACATACCTAGCCACTAAAAGACCATTATTTACTACACGATGTGAGTCTGCTGCTTAGTTCTTTGCATACAAGATTGCCACAATCTGGCATTCTGCTGTCTGTCCCCATGGATAATTGCAGCCCACATTTCCTTTGATTATTTTTGGTCAGTGTTTGCTATACCCATTTATGAAAATTTCACTACTATTATATCAAGTATGGGAACAGCAACATTTTGGCTGGATCCTTGCCCACCAAGCCTGTTTTTGGCTAGTCTTAATGTGTTTGGACCAGTAATTTTCAGATTCTAGTTTTATCTTTTAAGGATGTTTTGGTATTAACCTTAAAAAATGATACTGTTATCCCCACCATCCAGAAAACATCTTTGAGCCATGTATTTTGACAACTACTACCCAAGCTTTACCCTCCCCATTTTTTGGGAAAGCTATCAAGAAGGTTGTCGGTAAGCAGCATGTGACTTACCTTGCAGTAATATGGCTAATGGACCCCTTTCATTTAGCTGCTTGTACCCAGCATAGCACTTAGACAACTCTCATAAGATTGTTAACAAACATCTTTTGATAAGAACCTATCATTTCTACTTTATGTTATGCAAGGTTAGGCAACTAACCATTCATGGTTTACTTGCTTCCTTTAGAATATCTGCTAAAAGAAATAGATTTAGCATACCATTGTTATGCTGATGACAAAAAAATGTATCTCCCTTCACAACATGATATAGCAAGTGTGCACACTTGGACATTGATTTGGAAGCCATACTATCTTTGCTAATTCAAAATCAGTTGAAATGCAACACCTTCAAAACTAGGGCCATGGTAGCTCATACAGCCTTAACATATTCCTCTGCCCATCCCTTTCCCAGCTGTATTATGCTGTATTATGCATGTATTATGCATTGTGGCAACAATCCTGAATTTGTCAATAACTTTGGTGTCATCTTAGAATCTAAACAAACATTTCAGGACTGAGTGTCAGTTGTATTGATGTCCTTATATGTCTACCCATTTAACACATCAAGGATTAAGCACCTGATATCTCAAGTTGATATCTTGGTTGTTTTTAATGCCCTGGTCACCAGAATGTTGATCTACTACAATGCCCTATGCCTGAGATTCCATGGCAGTGAGTTGGAGGACTTACAGATAGTGCAGAACGCCACTGCAAGACTACTTACAGGTATATAACATTACCATCATATCACACCAGTTCTGTGCAACATGTCTTGGCTTCCTGCATACTGCAGGATAACCTGTAAGATCTTTGTATTAGCTTACTTGTTTACTCATGACCTGAATTCATGTGATTTGAAGAATTTTCTAGTGCCCTGCTGACCTGCCTGGCCTTTAAACTCAGCCTTCATCGGTACATCTTGAAACTTTAAGTTGCCATTCATACTCTTACTAGGCCCTTCTCTTGTGAAACTTGCTACCACAGTGGATTGTGGAATGCCCATTTCTGATTCGTTTTAGAAGGACATTCAAAGCATATCTCTTTGATGTGGCATTTGATGTTGAAGGATGAATTTTGTCTTTGTAATTGCAAATACAAACATCAATTTTTAATTTATTTGTATATTTGCTAATAAATAGTACATGGAGTCTTATTGGATTCATGTTAATGGTGTTTTATGCAAAAACAACTAAATAAAGTTGAAGCTTAAGTTGAAGAATAAAGTGAAGCTTCAAAAAACTGCAAACACTAAAATTATATAAACATCAGCAATTGTTCAACCCTTTAGCTTAGTGAAATGACTGATATCACCATTAATGGTGGTTGACTTAACTGGTGATATTGTAGATGTACCCAGAGTTTGTTTACACCATGGAGGCAGCTTAATCCACTATGATCCTTTCAGCACTGTAGGTAAACTGTAGAAGTGGGTCTTAATCCCACTGTGCTTGTTATCTTGATATGTATAACCTTTCTAAGACTGAATGGGAAGTGCTTCAGAAACTATGTAATGATTCTTCCATTCAAATTATGAAGACAGACAAGGGAGGGGAAATAGTATTATTTGACAAGTTTGAGTATTTTAAAATTATGTATGGAATTTTAAATCATACTGGGACCTATGAAACAGTGTCTGTAATGAAATTAACATAGCATATCGGAGAATGGATTGATTTTTAGAAGAATATTTATTAGACCAAAGGATATTTGTTGACATTTACAATTTTATGAAGGTTAAGAATCCAATCATTGCAACTATATTTGGGGTCCCTAAGGTTCACATAAGCATGTTAAATCACCCTTTTTGCTGCATAGTTTCTGGAAGTAAATCCAAGACGTTTCCATATGGGGTGGTTATGGACAATTGGTTAAAATACATTTATTCTAATGAACACCATTTGTTAAAATATTCTTGGGATTTTTTGGGGTGATTAAAAGATGAGTTATGGGAAAAATATTTTATTTTGTTTTACTTTAGACACTATAGATTTATTCTCCTCAATTCCCAAGGAAGAAGGGTCAAAATTATTTTGTAACAGTATGAGGAAATTTTCTAACCTTGAATGGGACAAGATTCAATTACTCTCCAAATTTATGACAATTGTTTTGGACAATACCTTTATATTTTTCGAGGGCAAATATTTTAGGCAAATGAGGGGAATGGCTATGGGGGCCTCTTGTGCCCCCCCATATTTGTTAATTTATTTCTTTTTGAATGGAAAACCAAATGTATATTTAAAAGTAAGTTCTCTGGAAATTTTAAGTTATATGTCAATTTCTTGGATGATATCTTTGTTTTAGAAATAGAGCACTTGTTAGAGTATTTGAATAGTACCAGTATCTTTTGAAGTTTATACACATTTCTAATGAATATGGTATTGCCTATTTAGATACTCTTTTTTTCCCACACAGGCAATGCATTTAAATCGAAAAAATATCAGAAACCAACATTTAGTAACTCCTATTTAAAATATTCAAGTTGCCATCCACTCAGTCAGAAAAAAGTATATTCAAGGAACAGTGTATTAGAGGTTGAAAGGATCACCTCTACTTATGAAGATGTTGTTAAGGAGTTAGACATTTTGGGAGACATGTTTTTAGATAGGGGATTCCCTATTAAATTAATTAAGGATGTTACTGATTATGTGTTGTCCCAATGGGGCAAGATGTATAAACCTTTACTAGGTTCAGGGATGGAACCCCCGGTGGAAACACTTAAAGATATTAACTTTGTAGATCTCTAGTATTAGAAAATAGATCTTATTTAAGGGAGATTAAAAGAGTTTTTAAATGGAATTGGATTATAGAAGCAACTCAGAGGTTTACAATTTATTGGGCAACACACCAAGATGTTTGTATAAGACAGGAGTCAACTTAAAAAAAAACAGTTTTGAACAAGGGACTTGAATTTGAAGTTCAATAAAAGGACAATAGGTGGATCTAGAAAATGTGGCTCCTGTAGTTACTGTACCTCTATTTTAGATGAGGCAATTTTAATATTGGATAATATTATTAAGACTAAAATTTACCTCATAATTGTGGTACCAAACATGTTATATATTTAGCTAAATGTATGTCCTATCCAGCTTATTATGTGGGGAAAATGGACAGAACCCTCAAAAGTAGAATATATGAGCATTTGTATCAAATTAAGAACCAGAATAGTAATAATGCATTATGTAGGCATTTAACATCTAGTCTGGAATGTGATACTTTTAAATTTGGTATTTTAGAGAAGTTAAACATTAACCCAAGGAAAAAGGATGTAAAAACAATATTAGAAGAAAGAGAAGTGAGATGGCAGTTGTTTCTTAATAACACTTGCTCTTCCCAGGAGTAAACAAAAATATTCCCCTTCAACTGGTATTAGAATATAAGATTTAATGTTTTTTAATAAAAAAAACTTTTTTTTATTTATACATTTCAGTTTAGTTTTTTAATAGAGTCTTTAAATAATGATTCATTGGATAGACTTATTTATTAATGTATTTTTAATCATATTCTTGGATAAGGAGATTTGGTAGTAATATAAATATTTATTTTTATATTTTGTTTATGGGTTGATGTTTTCATGTGTTTTAAAAGGGTTTGAGATGCTTGCCCTTTAAGTATTTTGGTTAGTTTCAAATGACTAATTAATGATTTATACCATTTGGGGTATATAAATGGATTTAATTGAAAAGTTTGTTTGATTCTGATGAAGTCCAGTTTCTTTTGGATGAAAGCGCTTAATCAATAAAAATGAACATATTTTTATTGTATTGAAGATGTCTTTATTGTACGGTGTGCTACTTACTGCCAGCTGGCATGAACACTTTTCTTTGGTTGGGTTATCTTGATATTCTGAGGATATCAGGCTCAGCACCTGACATTACTTACATTATCCAAGATAGATCACCAGTTATGAGGATGGAGGATTAAAACCAAGAGTAATTATTTCTATCAAGTTCTTTGACCTTTTTCAAATCTCTTTCTCTCTAGTAGTACTATTTATGAAGATACTCAATAGATGAGTGAGCTGCAATGCTCCAGCCAAGACTTTCTACATTTCTTTTTAAGCTCTTCCATGAATAATGCTCAACTACCTTGAAATTTCTGCAGTCTTTTAGCACATGTTGATTTTCAAAAAAAGATTTTCATTTTAAAATGCTGTGAATTTAAGTAAATAAATCAATAATCACATAACAAAGAAAACCAATACAAAAACTATATACAATATTGATAACAAAAGCTGATATTGATGACAACATTAATATTTCTAATAAATCCTTGAGTTTTTGCCAAGATGGTTTCTTATGTGTAACATTCATAGTTTTGTTATGAAAAGTTTGCAACTCTTTATTACATACATTTATTGCTGGACAAGTAAATTCATAGGTTCATAAGTTCATAGGTAGATACTAGGCTATTGGCCATGGGGGCTATATATGCCTAGCCAAAAAGGATCCCTGGCTTTCTCCGCCCAAGAAAATTATTTCTCTATGCCCCTGTCAAGTAGTGCTGCAGAAGTGATCCCCAGGGTGAATTTTCTATTTCCCATCCAGTCATCAAGGTTTTTCTTAAAGAGGGCCAAGGAGAAGCTTTACTTTACATAAATGGGTAGTTTGTTCTAGAGTATGGGAAGTCTCTAGGACAGGAATCTATCTCTCCAGCATGTTCTGTTTATTGTGGTGACAAGGTTTAGGTCTCTGAAGCATATGGTTCAGAGAGATTGGGATTTCTTTAAGTGTAGCATGTTGAACAGCTCTGGGTTTGAGATAGCTTTCTATGTTAGGCAGAGATCACCTCTGAGTAGGTGATATGTGACAGAGTAGAGCTGGAGTTCTTGAGATGGTCTGCATTTGGCATCTGTTTCAGGCTGGTAATCCTGTTAGTGAGGTACTTCTGTGGCCTTTCCAATTCTGAGAAAGAGTGGTAACTTTTACTTTTTCAGTTTAGTGTAATGACCTTTCTGGCAATAGCAGGGATAAACCACAGGAGAGGTACTTGAGTTTTGGGAATAGGACCTGGAATTGGAACATTAACTAGAATAAAAAAATGTGTTATATCACATTTGTCTGACCAGAAGGCTTTAGCAAAATTTTAAAATTATTTTCAAATGAAACAACCTTTTGATGCTTTAGGATAATATGTCCCCAGTCTGCTTCTAAATTATCATTGCATCTTCAACATGTTAGGTTTTCTTTTTTATAAAAAAGTGCTATTTTATATGGTGTTAGAAAGCTTCTATGCAAAACCTTTCAAGTAAAAAATTCACCAATAAATGGATGATGCGGCGTTGCTTACAGACTTTAAATAAAACTTTGTATTGACCTATGAAACTTGTTCTTTGTTTATTTTTGTAGAATATTCCAGTGAGACACATCGAAACCCATACATTCAGTTGTTAAAATGTTGTAAATTATTGATAAGTATGATTATTCTTATATTTAATAGCATCAGTCTGAAAAAAATAATTCTAAAATGTTTGGAATGGGTTTAGTGTTCATGGCTAGTTGTATTTGTGAACTACTATTTATGAATTCTCTTAAAGTCTGTATATCTAACAAATTTATATTATTTACATTATATCTAGCTAAAAGTTTTTCTGCAGAATTTATTTTATTTCTGCCGAAGAATTGGTTCCAAAAGTTTAAATTGTTCTTCTCAAAAATTTTATTTATTCATTTTTTGTTGTTTTAATTATTTACTGAACGGGAAAGTCCACTGCATCAAAAACCCATTTTCAGTGGAAGCCTGGGGAGAAAAGCTCCATTTACAAATACAAGACGTATATAAGACAATATTATATATACAGCAGCATTCAAAGTTTTCATACAAATTGCCAAATATTAAAATACGTCAAGTGTAAAGTTTTTATACAGTTCTATGGCATAATGATTTTATAAAGACTAGCAACATAGAGTGCAGGGATTTACATAGTCTAGGTAGGGTTAGTATTATACCTGCTAATTAACAAAAATGTGATGCATGTCAACACAATGACCCATTATAGCAAGAGAATGAGAGTATGAAAATCAACAATATAATAAGATCATATTCACAGAGAAAGATTTTACTGACATTGATAGGAGACATTTTAATTTGGTGTATTAGACATAGCTTAAGGTGGCCTTTAAGGTGAAATGTGTGAGAGGTGTAGGCATAGTTACTCCTTTTTTAATTTCTCCAAGTTTTTTGGGTTTCTATTACCATGACTGGAATGGACCCCATTCCTAAGTCAAACTACAATTAAAGTTAATGATATTAGTATTGTTTCAATCTTTGATATCAGCCCGAAGTGCTCTTTGCAGCACCCATAGTGTACCCAGTAATGACTCCTTCTGCAATTGGTATGGTGTTACATGTATTGATAACATATCTAAATATGATTGTAGATTTTTTTTTAAAAGACCCATTGCTCCTACTACTATTGAAACTGTCTGGGTATCTTTCTTCCAAATTGCTCTCATTTCTGCCTGAAATACTGATATTTTATGACTTTGTATCTCTCTCTCTGTATGCAAGACATTGTAGCAATTTCAATGATCAATGCTAATTTTGTCTGCTTTTCATAGACGACTTTATCTGTTTTTCTTGCATTTAGAAGTGTTGCCTATGGGTTATAGTGTGGCTGATTGGATGATGAGGTAGTGGGAGTGGTCTGGAGAAGTATAAACCGAAGGAAGATGGGGTGAGCGGAAAGGGGAGTAGGGTAGGAAAGTGTAGTGATCCCCAGCATAGTGAGGGTGAATGGAGTGGGCTGGGCCTTGTCTAGTATCTCCCTAGAAAAAAACAGTCAAACAGATAAGTCTAACGATGGGAATTACTGCAGGGAGGAGATTAGAAGAAAATAGATAAGGCTGGTTCACAGTAGCAGTTGTAGGCTGAGATAGCTAGCAGAAAAAAACATGGAGAAAAATGTGCAGGGTGGGAGAAGATGGGAAAAGAAGGTTTACAGATAAGAAATTATGTAAAAAGTGGAGTACAACTGGAAAGAAGGACAAACAATTTTTTGGGGTTGTCTAGATAATGACCAATGGCAAGGATGTTATTTCTTTGGCTTTTAAAAGAAAAAGAGTAAGAGGAGGAGAAGTGAGTACAGAATGGTTAGAGTAAAGGGGTGGTGATGTACAAGGAGCCATTTGGTTAGAACAGGACAACAAAAGTAAACAGTATAATGCTGGTTGTACATACATTAACTTTAGGGAGATATTCTTGAAGAGGAATGGGTATCCAGAGATAGACCTGAGTTTAGTTTGAGTTTCCCACTGGAGTTTTTTTCACAGGCACTTAGCTGTTGGAAGAACTGTTGGGAGATCATCTGGAAAAGTGAGAGAGGTCAGAGAGGGGTAAATACTTGGAAAAAGTGGAATAAGCTAGAGATTAGATGGGGGAAGAACTAAGGTGTACTTTAAGCTATCATAGTAAGGTACAATAGTTTGAGCTTAACAGTGCAAGGCAGTTGATGTAAAAGGTAAGAGGCAAGAAAGAAATAGATTTAAGAAGTAAGAGACAGGGAATAAGTAGGTATGCAGATTGGTAGGTATGTAGAGAGGAGACAGTCTAAGACCTAGGAAGAATTGAAATACAGTGGGGGTACTCTGAAAGGGGAAAATTTAGATTAGTAAATAGAATAGTGAAGAGAAGTAAACAGAATAGTGAAAAACAGTATTAATCTATTAGGCTAAATACTAATCATGAAGACAGATATACAAATTTAGCAATTTCCGTATGCATATTATAGTTCAATTATACATGGATGTCCTGTATAATATTTGCAACAGTTATCTATAACAAGAAAGAGCTCAGCAGCAAATGTGCAGTAAATAGCAATGTAGTTCTTTGTTTAGAATGATTAAGCCTCACTAAGTCAGAAGGACAATCTAAAAGTATACAGTGGGGTTACTGCAGTTGCCCAACTGTGTTTGTATAAGCTGGATGCAATAGCAGTCATGGCAGATTTGGTTAATCTGCCTAGGATATGAAAATGTGATTTCCTGGCAGACAGTATATACTATACTAATTACAGAATGAGCTTGTGTATTCATTAGTTAATATAGTGCTATATATCAAGAAACTTGGGCTGACATCCAATGTGGCTAACTTTACTAAAGGGGATGAGAAAATGTACGCCCCAAAATAGAAACAGTACTAATCACAAAAATTCAGGAATAAGGTTGAGGTAAGGGTAATTAAGTGACCAAATAGATATTTCACACATCACAAGAATTAAGCAATTAACTTCTAATAATGTGGCATATTAGTGCTCTGAGTTGCTACATTAATTACATCAGTAAACAAACAAAATCAAATATATTGCATTCTGGCATTCCAGGTTGCGAGTGAAACACAGATTAAAAGTGTGTATCTAACTTAATAGTAGCATTCTGCATAGCTGCATTAATTACAACAATAAGCAAACAGAATCAGACATTATATATTGGCATTCTAAGATGCGAGTGAAACATAGTCTAAAAGTATGTGGCTAACCTAATAGTAGCATTCTATGTTGCTGCATTAATTAAAACAGTAAGCAAACAGCTGCAGATACATGGCATAACCAGCATTTTAAAATATGAGAGAAGCGGAGGTTAAAGTAAGAATATAATACAGTAAAATACATAGTTTGAACAACAACATTTCAATTTGTATGGCCAATAAAAGTCAAATAGAAACACAATCAAAAGCCAGAGTCTTACTTTGTAGGGTAGAGTCTAGGCAAAGTTTAAATAAAAAAATTACCTAGTTTAGGAATATCATTTATATATCAAGAAAGGAGGTAGGGCATTAGCACACAAAAGCAGGAATGGGGAGAAAAAGAGAGTGCCAAATGGGGATACAGCATTTTAAATGATGCAAGGCATAATGGGAGGTATGTGAGGAAGTGAAAGCATTATTGTGTGGGAAAAGGGAGAAAAGCAAATGTCGAGAATAACCAAAATGACAGGGAGGGGTTGGCCCTGGTCTAGTATCTTACTAGCGAACAATCAAACAGGTAAGTCTGAACCTGGAATTATTGCAGGGAGGAGATTAGAAGAAAATAGATATGGCTGCTTCATAGTAGCAGCTGTAGGATATGGGATCTAGCAGAAAAAACAGGGAGAAAAGTGTGCTGGACGGGAAAAAAAGTGGGAAAGGAAGACGGTATACAGATAATATATGTTATTTATGGATGCTACTGTATGAATTATTATTTTTATGATTTAATAAAAGAAGAGGATTACCTTGAAATATTTAATATCCTTTTAACAGTTGAGGCAACCTATATACACTGTAATAAAATATATTATCAGAGATGTAGTAAGTACAAAAAGAACAAGCAGACAGTTAAATCCTTGGTCCTTTCCTTTAAATTTTTAATTGTTATTTTCTTCTGTTGACCATCCATTTTTGATTGCATGCCTCTTTAAAGTTTCTGCAGACCAGTCCATTTTTCTTGTTTATATATGAGTTTATTTTTCTATGTTAAGTCAAGAGCTTCATCTAATGAGTTGAAAATCATCTGCCTCTCCATTAGGAATATTTTTTTGTTTGTTTTTTTTTTTTTTTTGCAAAAATTAAGATTTGAGCCTTCGATCCTCGGCAGGGATGCCTTCTGTGCGGAGTTTGCATGTCCTCCCTGTGGTCGCATGGGTTTCCCCTGGGTGCTCTGGTTTCCTCCCACATCCCAAAGACACGCTGTAGGTGGATTGGACACTCTAAATTGGCGCTAGGCATGAGTGTGTGCATGTGTGTGCCTTCTGTGGAAGGTTGGGTGCCGAGCTGGCAGCTCGACACCGTAAAACTCCACTGCCACTCATGAGCCAGGGTACCTTTTTTGCTGGGCTTGTATAAACCCCAGGGCCAATAGTCTAGTACCTACCTATGAACCTATAAGCGGACAGGTGATCCGCTCTGGCAACCCCTAACTGGAAAAAAGCCGAAAGAAGAAGCAGAAGAAGATTTGGTTTTAAGACTCTTGATTAATGGGACTCAGGTTTTCATTTTAGAGATTATTGAGGAAAGATAGTCATTGTCAAATGTAATAGTTTTGCCATTGCAGCTAATTGGAGAGTTAGACCATGCTGTTCTTAGGACCAAATCTTTATCTTGTGTTGAAATGAATTTGACAATCATAGATCTCAGTATAGATGGATTTTTTACTGAAGAGCTGTTTGAAAGAGACATATGTGCCCTTCCTATTCGAAACGAAAGTGACTCCAGAAAGTTCAAGGTTTTTGGAAGCCAAATGTTTAAAAAATGTATCATATTATTTCCTTCTTCTTCCTTTGGAACACCATATCTTCTTACATTGTTTCTTCTGAATCTGCTTTAAGATCATTAATGTAAAGTGTTTTGCTTCAGCAGACATTACACTTGGCTTTCATTTTCATTTATTCTGCCATCTACATCATTCAGCGATTCCTCTACGGAGATGATCTGGTCGGAATATTTCTTACTTATTTAATTTAGTAAGCCAATTTGACTGCAGTTAACTGTATCTGTAAGAACATGTCTGGCAGAATTATAACAATATAAAGTCTTCAAAACTTGATTCTCTTTCTGTATTTTCTTCACACCTTATTTATTGTCATATTAATGATATTTTGAAGACAGATATTTTAGTCTTATATAAAAAAATCCTGTCAAAATAATTGTACTAAGGCAGAGCAGAATTTTTGTACTGTTAACTGCTTGGCATCTTAGCCACACCCCACACATGTTGATTTTCATTGTGGTGATAAAGGAACAGTTAAGAAATGGAGTATATGGCCTCTTGACCTGCATCAGTAACTCCTTAGAATGCAAAAAAAATATATATATATATAAAAAAAAAAAGTAGTGACAGTAGAAAGCTGAAGAGATCAAATATGCCAGCTCAGTTATGCATACCCAGAACTGGTCTCTCTAAGTGTCATTATTTAGTCCAAAGTAAAAGTTATAATGGGCTTCATCAAGTTCATTTAGTGAATTGATTAAGGTAATATACACAAGTACCAACACATGGCCAAAAAGCTTGCCTATCTCCAACCAATGCATGTGTATCAGTAATCATTAATATACCTATAAGGAGAATACTGAGGAGATACAAAGCAATGTACAACTACAACCTACTGTTTAAGGATTTGGCCCTGCAGAATGCAATATGTTGGTGACTACAGCACTTGGTGACTGCACCCGATAGTCAGAAATGAACTGAGCAGCATTTAAAGTTGATGGCTGCTTGATTGTCTTCCTTTAGGCATATGGTAGATACAATCAGAAATATGCACCAAAGTAAAGCCCAGGTAGATTGCTGCATACCAATAAGTATGAAAACATAACATAGCAGAAGTGGATACCCAAGAACTGGGACAACTGCAATGTTTAGGCACACTGAACACATGCATAAAGATATATATTTAAGTAAGTAAGATGCTCCACAGTTTCTGCTGCTCTACGTTTGGTAAAGAAGAGACCCATTTCTATATTAGCACTTTTTATTTATTTATTATTTAAAGTTTAGTTCCACTCCTGCTAATTTATGCACTTTGAAAATTGCCTAAAAACACTAAAATCACATAAAGTGAATTCCTTTCATTGTTTCATTCTTTCGTGGAATGTGTAGCTGTACTGCTTTCTCCATTTTTATAACAAATTCTTGCAACTTAGTTTTAATAAGCCAGAGCATCACTGCTGATATTTTCAACCTGTGCTGGCAGAAATGTATTAGGAGTGCTTGTCTGAATGTCGGCATATTAAAATAATGTGGGCTAACACTTTATTTTGATTATTTTAAATATTAAACAGTGTGAGCTACAACACGGGAATGGACTTCAGTTTGCTGCAGTCAGACACATACACTGCTATTGACAAGCCATATCAATGCTCCTTAAACAAACAGGCCACCACAATGTATTTTAAGATGAAAATGTAAACATGGGACCCATACTAGGCAAGAGATCACTGGGACTATATGATGACTAAACATATACACCTTTAAACAGATACACATAAATGTTTTTGCCATGCTTTTCAAGCAGTTAATAGTGTTCACCTCTCATACTATGCAATCATGTGCATGATAACCTTAGAGTGTGTCTATCATCCTCTCGATAAGACTAACATTAAAGATAGTGGTAACTTACTCCATAGACTGAAATGCATTTTGTTAGGACCCTGTCCATTCAATAAGTCTTGTTTCTTTGCTAATTCAGATTTAGAATCCTAGTGTGGGTGCTGGAAAAGCTTTTTTTTTTTGTAAAGAAATAGGAGGTCAGTTTCTTTTGGATATTTCATAGTTTAAAAAATAGGACTGAGGTCTCGTCAGAACAGCTGTTAAGGTATTGTATATAATGAGAGTCATGCTGATTTATCAGGGTAAATGAAGAGTTTAAGGATTTTAATGTTTTTTTTTTAAATAAATCTCTAGGGCCTTTCTATTTAACTATACATAAAGAAAACTTTTATATAAACTTGACACTGAATTTTATGCACCATAAATTATTTTGTTGATATGTGAACAATGAAATTGGGGTTTGAAAGTGTTGGTTTAAATTTGTTGAAATACTAAAATTATTTCCATTTAAGAAGCTTTCCAGGTAGTTAGATAATTACTATGAATTAAATGGGCTTTTCTTTTGAATACAGTATATGGATTTTAACATATGAAGGTGTTTATGGGCAATCTGCAAATAAAAGGTATATTGTATACCTCAAGATTGTCTTGTGTTAACCATTAAGTTTCAACTGAGTGAATTCCTTGTCATTAGATTCATGTATAGTTAATTGTATATTTACAAGTATATACATTGCTTGATATATGTTTATGTATGTTAAAAGTTGTTTGTGTTTTTGACAGACATCGAGAAATATAATTTAAGTGCTTAGTAAAATGACAGCTTTAGGGGTACTTTATCATTTCGAGAGCTGTTATAATACTCAAATTATTTAATTTTATTAATATGTCTGAGCTGAAGTAATTTTGCTTCTACTGTTAAGTAGAATGACTTGGATAGATTTACTATTCAACTCTGGAGTTTTATATTACATGCAGGGAAAGATAGATTTATTTTATGTTACTTATGTTTTGGATTATTCTTACTCAGGTGTCTACAAAATTATATAAACTGAACTACAACAGTGTTATAAAATTCTCAAGTATCAACATTATTAACACAAAATCTTACTTAGAAATAGAGGGATCATTATATTCTTTGTCTCAAGAATGCCTTAAACTATTTGTTCTTTAGGTTAAAATATGACAAAACTAAAATGTATTTCAATTAATATAAATGGGTTAAATAATGGTTGCAAAAGGAATGATTTCTACAAATAGGTTCATAGGTTCATAGGTTCATACTAGGCTATCTGCCCTAGGGCATTCATAAGCCTAGCCAGAGTGTGTTTGGCTTTCACCACCCATTTTAAATTAATTTTGCTATGCCCTTTTTCGAGGTTAGTGTACTGTGCCTCTGTCCAACAGTGACACAGAAGTGATACCAGGGGTAAACCTACGATCTCCCATCTACTCATCAAGATTCCTCTTGAAGAGAGTCAATGAGGGACTCTGCCTAACCTGGACTGGGATTTTATTCCAGAGTGAAGGGAGCCTCTGGGTTATGAATCTGTCCCTACAGCATGTCCTATTTATTTCAGTGCTGAGGTTCAAGTCTCTCGAGCGTGTAGCTCGATGGGATTTGGATTTTCTGAGGTGCAGCATGTCCATTAATTCCGGGTTAGACATGGCTTTATACATCAGGCACAGATCGCCTCTGAGCAGGTGGTATGCCACTGAGTAGAGATGGAGTTTCTTTAACCGGGCAGCATATGACATCTGTTTGAGCACTTTGATCCTCTTGGTGAGGCACTTTTGGGGTCTTTCCAGTTACTGCAGATGTCTGGTAAGGTACATCTCAAAAGGGGCATTGTACTCAATTATGGGCCTGATGAGGGATGAGTAAAGAGGCACGATGACCACCCCTGATCTAGGTGTGAATCCCTTCATGATTAGGTGGGCTATATAAAATGTTTTTCTAACCACTTTGGCCACGTGGTTGTCAAATGAGAGATTGCTATCAACTTGGGTCCCCAGGTCCCTAATTACTTCTTCTGTACTTAATGGATTACCACCTATGTGGTAATTTGTGGGCACTTTGTTTTTGCCAAAGGGGATGACTATACACTTTTTGGCATTTAGCTTGAGGCCATGGCTCTGACACCAGTTGTCTGTTTCTATGAGGCCCTTTTGGAGGATGCCTGTGTCGGCTGGAGAGTCGATTATGGTGCCCAGTTTGCAGTCATCTGTGAACTTGGTCAGCCAAAGTCCTTCCGTGTTGGCCTGTACCTCTGAGAAATATATACCGAATAAGAGAGGTCCCAGGACTGAGCCTTGTGGGACGCCACTTGTAACTGGTTTGGAGTTTGACATGGCTCCAGCAATTCTAACCATGTGGATTCTGTCCTTTAGCCAATCTGCAACCCATCTAGTGACATAGGGGCTTATATTTAAACTGGTGAGCTTATCTATAATGCCCGAGTGGGGTATTGTATCGAAGGCTTTTGTGAGGTCCAGGTAGGCTGTGTGGACCACCTTCTCCTCGTCAATGGCCTTGGTGACTGTTTCAAAGAAATTGACCAGGTTTAAGAGGCAAGATCTGCCCTTACCAAAGCTGAACTGGGTAGGATCCAGTGTCTATAGGTCCCCAATATCTTTATTTATGAGGTCCATAATGATCCTTTCCATAGCTTTGCAGACCAAGCTAGTCAGGCTTATGGGGCGATAGTTTCCAGGATCCGTTGAGGCACCACCTTTGTGGAGAGGGACCACTGTTGCTGTACGCCACTCTTTGGGTACATATCCTGTAGTAAGGCTGAGATTCAACAGTAGTTTTATGTTTGGGTTTAGCTCTTCTTGGAGTTCATGTAGGACGCAGGCCAGGACACCATCTGGTCCCATTGATGCTGTGTTTTTTGTTTTGGAGAGGGCGGCTCTTACCTGAGCATCTGAGATGTCAGGGGGGCAGCACTCTGCTGGGATAGATATTTGCCCTTTTTGTGGGGGGGGGTTGTGCTGAACCTGTCAGCTAGGATGTTGGCAATGTCTGTGGGTTCGATGTATTTTTTGTCATTTTGGACTAATTCTGAGCATATCTGGGAATTCCCACCCAGGTTCCTAACATAACTAAAGAAAGCCTTGTGATTATCCTTAGTGTCCTGTGCAATTTTTCTCTTGAAGCTGGCCTTAGATGATTTTATGAGTGCCCATAGATTTTTGCTAATACTGATCAGAGATGCCTTCCCTTTTTGGGATGTTGCTCTATCATGTAGTAGCTTCCTCCTTCTATTGTATAGTTTGTTTATGGCTGGGGTCCACCAGACAGGACGTCTGCCTTTGGAGGATTGGGTCTTGGTTTTATTTGGGATTGCATGATCCATGCATTCCTGAAGGTGTTCATAGAATGCGTTCATAAAGGATTCTGCGGTCTGGGCTGTATTTTCCACAGGCTCGGAGGCTTTGCAGGATTACACCTTGGTTTTGAGAAGTGTGAAATTTGTTTTAGAGAAGTTTTTCACTGTGGTTTTCTGGGCAGGGGCTGGGGTCGGGATGTGAATATCCAGTGAGATTAGTTTATGGTCTGATCTTACCAGTGAGGGGTACACTTCTAGTCTCAGAGTCCCCATGTTGGTGATGATCAGGTCCAGTATGTTTTCCCCTCTTGTGGGAGTGGTAACAAGTTGTTCCATAACATTTGAGTTTATAAATTCTAGGAACCTTTGGGCTAGGGTGTTGGAGCTAGAGTAATGCTCCCAGTTTATGTTTGGGTAGTTGAAGTCGCCCAATATAATGGTGTTTGGAGAGAACTTCATATTTTCCAGTGTTCTCAGGAAGGCTGAGTGGGGTTCCTGGGTTTGGGATGGTGGTCTGTAGCAGGCTATAAACTGGAAGGCAGTTTTACCCACTGTTAGTTGCACATGGATAGTCTGTGATGCTTTGTGCTGTGCCACCAACCTGGAGGTGTGGGTATCTTTGATGAATATTGATACTCCCCCTCCTTTTGTGGTTTGGTCCAAGTTTTGGGGCTGAAAAGCATGGTATGAGGTATAACCTGGTGTTGCTTGGGTGCTCTCAGGAGCCTTGAACCAGGTTTCTGTTACTGCACAGATATCGATGTTCTCCATGCTAAGGCGAGTTTTGAGTGCATGCATCTTGTGGTTTATACTTCTGGCATTGAGTAGCATTACTCTTAGTTTTTTATCCCTTGTGATACCTATGGAGGTGGGTTTGTCTTTTGAGCCTTGCATAAAAAAGGCACTATGGGGGAAGCAAGAGCCTTTGCCAATATCCAAAAGCCATTATTTTCTCCACAGGTAATACTTAATCAAGAAACACATTTATTAATGAATTGTGTAGCCAGACTTAATAATAAACAGTATACAGTTCTAACTAGCTCACAGTTTACTCAGAAAAGAAGAGGAGTAGCTATTCTTTGGAAAAGTACTCTACTATTACCAAACATTCTCAACACATATAGTAATGATAAAGGAATGTTTTGTTTAGCAAATCTACAAATCAATTCAAATATATATTCATTTGTTAATGTTTACTGTATACCAGGGATGGGTGTTAAAACTGCTAAACTTATGTTGCATAAGATATCACAATACTCAAAGGGAAGCCTTATTATTGCTGGAGACTTTAACTGTTTTCTTAGTTATGAAGACACTAACGCTATAGGGAAATGAAAAAAATATCAGCCACAGTGAAAGCTTTAATACATTTTAACAATTTTCTCAATATTAAGGATACTAATGACTTTCTAGTTGGTGACTCTCTTTTTTTTATACACCACTCAAATAGACATGGTAGTCACTCAAAAATAGAGTCTTTGTTTCTAATGATTTAGTCACTTATTTAAACAAAGCTAAAATAGTTTCTTGTCCAATTTCAGACCATAATGCAATGACTTTTGAATTTACATTAAATGACAATAAAAATGTCCACATTAAAAGAATCCCAGCTTGTAACACTAATCTAAAAGATTTCAAAGAAGTCTCCAACAAAGAAATTGAAACATACATAGAATTTAATAATACAAAGGAGAGATCAGAAATATATATACACATATATATATATATATATATATATATATATATATATATATATATATATATATATATAGGATGCTCTTAAATCCCATTTAAACAATTAAACAAGACATTTTTAAACTGGTACTTATTTAGAAAAAAGCAATTGGACATGGACTTAGACTTACAATAAAAAATTGATAGGCTAAAATTAGAACAACAAACTGGTAAAAAAATGTCAAATGAAATAAATAATCTGCAAAATAAATATTTAGAAATTCTAAATCATAAAACTAAAATAAATTTAGAAAAAATAAAACTAGTGAAAAATACCATAAATCCAAAATATTTACATAAAATAAAAACTAAAATGAAAACAATGATCAAAACAAGGGACTTAAAAGAATTATGCAGTGAGGACAGAAAGAGAATAGTCACTGCAACTGAAAATATTCTCAATGAATTTAGAAAACATTTCATTAAACTCAACCAAAATAATCCAGTAATGGATCAACAAGAAACAATAAAATCATTTATTAAAAAATATACTAAAAAGAGAATAACAGATCAACAATTGAATACAATTGATAACCCATATTGATGACTGAACTTACAAATCAAATTAATAAACTAAAACTTAATAAAGTATCAGGTAATGATGGTATAATACCTGAACTTTAAAAAATAATGTCCCAAACTGCATTAAATATATTACTACATACTTTTCAAAGAGTTAAAAATTTAGTAAAAGTTCCTCAATCTTGGAACTAACTTCTTAAATCACCCATATTGAAAAAGGACATGGATCCTTCAGAATGTACCTCTTACAGGCCAATTTCATTATTAAATGTTGACTACAAATTATTTATGTCTATATTAGAGGATAGAATTCAACAATTTTTGCCTAGTCTAATTCATAACGATCAAACTGGTTTTATAAGAAATAGAAGCACTTATGACAATATTAAAAATAATCTTAACCACAATTGACTACACCAACAATATAAATGATAATTTACATTAGTAAGGTTAATTATTAACATTAATAAGGTTAGACATTGACAGTGCCTTTAATACACTTAATTGGAATTATCTTATGTTATGTATTACAGTAATATAATTTTTCAAGGGTTTTTCAAGGGATTTTCAATAACTTATACAAAACCTTTATGATAACTCATTAGCTGATATAAAAAATGACCACAGTGGTGCAGCGGTTAGTGGTTTCACCTCACAGCAAGAGGTACTCTCATAGGTTCATAGGTTAGTAGTAGGCTATAGGCCCTAAGGCATATGCAAGTCTAGCCATAACAATTCCCTGGAAATTTCTTCCCACAATATTTACTTCTCTGGGCCTCTGTTTAGTAGTGCAACTGACATGATCCCCAGGGTGAATTTCCTATCTCCCATCCAATCATCAAAGTTTCTTTTGAAGAGGGCCAATGAGGCGCTCTGCTTGACATGGATAGGCAGTCTATTCAAGAGTATGGGGAGTCTCTGGGTCAGGAACCTATCTCTCCAGCATGTTTTATTCATTGTGATGATAAGATTTAGATTTAGAGCGTGTGTCTCTGAGGGATTGGGATTTCTTTAAGTGGAGCATGTCCAGCAGCTCAGGGTTTGACATGGCATTGTATGGTAAGCAGGGTCACCTCTGAGTAGACGATATGCCACAGAGTATAGCTGGAATTTTTTTAGATGGTCAGCATATGGCATCTGCTTTAGGCCTGTGATTCTTTTAGTGAGGTATTTCTGTGGCCTTTCCAGCTGTTGCAGATGTCTTGTGAGGTACATACCAAATGGGGCATTATACTCTATAATGGGTCTAATGAGGGATGAGTACAGTGGGACAATGACCTCTTTTTTTCTGGATGAAAAGCCCTTAGTGATGAGGTATGCCACATAGAAGGATTTCCTGACTGTTGTGGTGATGTGGTTATAGAAAGTGAGACCACTGTCCACTTGTGTCCCTAAGTCTCTCATCACACTTTCAATGTTTAGTGTCCTGCCTCCTATGTGGTAGTTCATGGGTACATGTTTTTTTCCAAAGGGGATAACTATACATTTCTTGGCATTAAGCTTGAGCCCATGGCTCTGGCACCAGGCATCTTTTTCTGTAAGGCCCTTTTGTAGACTTTTACAGTCTGGGTTCTGTCAGTAAGCCAATTGGCAACCCATTGAGTGACATAGGGATTTATGCCCAGCTTAGTAAGTTTATCTATGATTCCAGAGTGGGGGATGGTGTCGAAGGCCTTGGCGAGGTCCAGATAGGCTGTGTGGACAGCCTTACCCTCATCCACAGCTCTGAAGACTGATTCGAAGAAGTCAATCAGATTCAGGAGACAAGATCAGCCCTTCACAAACCCAAACTGGGTGGGGTCCAGTGTTTGAAAGTTGCCAATGTCTTTGTTTATAAGTTCCATGATAATGCATTCCATGCCCTTGCAGATCTGGCTTGTCAGACTGATGGGATGGTAGTTCACGGGATCCAAGGCAGATCCTCCCTTGTGGAGCGGGATAACTGTAACTGTACGCCACTCAGTGGGCACGAAGCCTGAGGTGAGGCTTTGATTAAACAGGACACTTAGGTGGGGTGCCAGTTCATTTTGTAGTTCATGTAGTACACAGCCTGGGATGTCATCTGGTCCCATGGATGCTGTATGCTTAGCTTTGGAGAGTGCTATTCCTACCTGTGTGGCTGTGATTATCGGAATTTGGCAATCTTTTGGTATTGAGATGGGCCCTTTAGGGGGTGAGAGGGGGGTGAAGTTGGTACTAAATCGATCTGCCAGGATATTGGCAAGATCCTTGAGATCAGTATATTTAATGCCATTCTGTTGTAGCTCAGAGCAGTTCTGAGCATTGCCATTTAGATTCTTGACATAACTATAGAATGCCTTGTGGTTGTCTTTGGAATCTTTGGCAATTTTATTTTCATAACTAGCTTTTGAGGATTTTATGAGGGATCTCAGTTTCTAACTAAGGCTGGTGAGGGAGTTTTTTGCATCCTGGGATTTTCCGCTTTTCTGCAACAGTTTCTTCCTTCTGTTGTATAGTTTGTTTATAGCATGGGGACCACCAGATTGGCATTCTTTTTTTGGAAAAGATCCTCTTGGTTCTGTTTGGGATGGCACGATTCATGCACGAGTGGATGTGCTCATACAGTGCCTTAGTGTAGGATTCTGCAGTCAAACTTCCAGATCCCGTCTGCATGGGTGTTGTGAAGTTTGTCACTTCTGAATTCAGTAGCATGAAGTTGGCTTTGGAGAAGTTTTTTAAGGAGATTTCCTTACTAAGGGATGGGGGTGGGATGTGGATGTCAAGGCTGATTTGCTTATGGTCAGACCTGACCAATGAGAGGGTGACCACTGGTGTGGAGCATCTGTCTCCCATGTTGGTAATGACCAGGTCTAGGATATTGGAGCTGCTGGTGGGACAATGGATTAGTTGGTCCAGGGCATTGGAATTTATAAATTCCAAGAACCGTTGGGAAAAGGAGTTGATACTTGAGTAGTTTTCCCAATTAATGTCAGGGTAGTTGAAATCACCCAGTATTAGGGTGTTTGGTTGTAACTTAATATTTTCCAGTATGTTTAGGAAGGTGTAGTGAGAATCTTGGGGTATGGTGGGGGATCTGTAGCAAGCTACAATTTGGATTGCAGTCTCACCTAGTGTTAGTTGCACCTGGAGAATTTCAGATGCATTGTGTTGGGCAACTCACCTGGAGGTGTGAATATCCTTGGTGAATATGGACACTCCTCCACCTTTAGTGTTTTGGTTTTGTTGCCGAAAAGTGTGATAAGAATTTTAGCCTGGTATTGCAGGGGTGCTCTCTGGAGCCTTGAACCAGGTCTCAGTCACTGCACAGATATCGATGTTCTCCATTTTTAGGAGTGCCTTGAGAGTGTGCATTTTGAGGTTTAGACTTCTAGCATTGAGTAGCATTACCTTCAGATTTTGCATGCTTTTATCTGTTATGGTGGTGGTTTTATCCTTTGAACCTTGCCTAAAAAAGGCACTATAGGGGTGGCAAGAGATTTAGCCAGTAACCTGAATCCCAGGGGTGACAGGTGCAGACCATCTCTGGCAAAGCATCATGGTTTGTCGATCATGTCTTCCCAGGCAGACAAATACTGGATCCCCTTTTTATGACACCAGAAGCTTAGTCAATTGTTGAAGTCAATCATTTTGTCCTTATACTGTGGTATCAATCTGGGTGAAGGCAGGATGCTACTCAGGGCTAGGGTCATACCTGCCTGGGTCACATGATCCAAGAGCTCTTCCATGTCTCTTTTCATGTAGTCCAGGGAGGTACGTCTCAAGTCATTCACTCCAGCATGGACAATGACAGAGTCATACTTGTACTTGTAGTGGAGCGACTTGAGTGCATGCATTGTGTGGCAGATCCTGGCACCCGACAGGCAGCTGACTGCAATTTTCTCCTTGTTCAGCCTGTCTCTCGTTTGGTTCTCAGCTGGAGTTCCTTCTGTGTGGAGTCTGCATGTCCTCCCTGTGGTCGAGTGACATAAAGACATGCAGGTAGGTGTTTGTGTGAATGGGTGTGCTTTCTTTGAAGGTTGGGCATTGGGCTGGCAACTCAGAACCATAAAAATCCACTGCCAATAATTAGTGGACCGGAGTTCCGCTGTGGCGATCCCTAACCAGGAAAAGCTGAAATACATTAGCTTATATAAAAATTGGATTTTATGTCTCACAATCAATACAGATAACCAAAGGATGAAAGCAGTGTTGCCTGCTGTCCCCCCTATTATTTACTGTGGTCATGGAACCCTTTGCAAATTATATAAGTTCAAGAACAGATATAGTATAGTAGGGGTACAGTTTGATGATATTCTAAATTCAAAAATACTTCTATTCACTGATGATATCCTCTTGACTTTGAAAGATAATAAAAACTCTCTTAATTGTCTTTTCAAGTTTATAAAAATATTCCAGTCTAATAAAACTAATATCTTATGTATAAATACCAACATTTCAGATATGTTGAAGAACCTTTCTAAATATATAGACAAAGATCATGGAATCATATTAACTGAGAATATAAAAGAAATTATTAACACAAACTACACCACCTGTTTAGATAAAATTAAATCTATTATAAATAAATTATTAAATAAATGGAATACATTTGTATTCACAATGGAAGAAAGATACTTAATAATTAAGATGATAGTATTACCAAGAATGCTATATATAATTCAGTCATTGGCTTTGCCCATACCAAAACAATACATAAAATATTTCAGTACTTTGATACTCAAATTTTTCTGGCATCCCTACAAACCCAGATTAGGACTTAATCACCACTTAACAAATTGGTCACGTGGAGGAATTAGCTCTACATAACATAGAATTATATTCTTTCTCAAGTATTTTAAAGACTATTATTTATTGGACAAACAAAAACTATCATACTAAATGGAAAGCTGTACATGAAAGTATTTATATAAAAAGTAATAATAGAAAATGTGAATGTCACAATAACTTAATCAACAACAACTTTCTTTGGAGTTTAAAAAACTTTATTTTAAATCACCAAAATGTAGTGATAAATTCACACATTATTACATCAACAATGAAAAATTTTAGAACCATTATATGTAAAGATACAGAATATAAAGCATGTTATTTTTGATAGTTCCTACAGCATACACACAAAACAATATTAAATCACTTAATGCATACATAATGAACACTTTCAAAGATAAACAACTAGTATATTGGTATCAGTTTATGAATAAAGAAAAGGTAAATACTTTATATTATATTATGAATAAATGTAACATACATAATGAGATATGGCTGGAGGTGCAAAACTGCATAGAAAAAAAATAAACTTGATGCATGTATCAGTTAAAAAAGGTATACCTAAATTTGGAAAATTTTTAATATTACTGATGCATCAAGATATCACAGAAAAAAGACTTTTATCTAAACTATACAAGATTAATAAGATAAAGACTAATGATTGTAAAGACAACTATTGGAATTATTTTAGAACAATTAATACTTACTACCCTAGTAGCAGTGAGAAAACTTTCTTCTACATCACAAACCAGAATGTCCTTAAAATGGAAATTATTTTCTTGGAAATTTCTTCATAAAACATTTATTACTCCACACAAGGTTGAACTTATATTTAATAACAAAACTAAATGTTGGAGATGTGGATTACATCTTAAAGCTGACTGGCAAAATATGATTTATGACTGGAATATAATTAATCCATTTTGGAAAGATGTTAATTTTTTCTTACAAGCATTATTCACTGATGACTTTACATTAAACAAATCTTTAATACTCTTCAATACACCAATTCCATCATGTGTCAAGAAAAATGGCTATCCCCTTCTTTGGAGTCTTTTGACTTTTGCAAGAAAAGTAATTGCAAAAAAATTGGAAGAACATCTCAACACCCTCAATGAAGGAATATGGAGTCCAAATGGAGAGATGAAAGGGGGTCTGAATGGAGAGATGAAAAGTCAGCAAGTAAAGGAGAGTAGTTGTGCTGAAATTGAATTTATCCTCGAGTCTTGGTGAGTACCTTCGTAAGGTGGACTCTATTTCACAAAATCTCGCCAAGGCGACACTGATATATAAACTGCATTATATAGCATATATCATGTACAGAAGTAAGTCAAGTAAGTCAAAAAAATAAAAAAGATAGCTGGGTGCACAAGACCCAGGATAAAAAAGTGCCCAATCCTGGTAGACGCACTGGTGCCAGGACTGTAAAAGATGACAGTGTAGCATCTTCAAAATATGGAAATATTCCGACAATGGGAGAAGGCCAGGCCCAGGAGGAGGATGGCTCACCTGTTATAGAAGGAAGCAGCAGTCCACAAAAATCACAAAAACTGT
Source organism: Protopterus annectens (assembly GCF_019279795.1). Classification (NCBI taxonomy): domain Eukaryota; kingdom Metazoa; phylum Chordata; order Ceratodontiformes; family Protopteridae; genus Protopterus; species Protopterus annectens. The sequence continues at coordinate 1,058,865,957 of NC_056745.1, forward strand.
TTGGCCAAAGAAGAGCCATAAAAACAACAGATTGGACTATTGAGGATAATAAATAAATTATGTATTGTTACAATTATGTAAAAAGTCAAGAATTTCCAAACACAATATATACAAAATGATTAAGAGAGAAATTAGATGAAAGAAAAATACTTCCACAAGAAAAACTGCCAGAAGCTTCAAATAAAAAATTTGCATTCATTAATACAACAGATTTTTGAAAGACAGTATATAGATCAAGAGAGGTTGATCTGTTTGAAAAAAAAGAAGCATTTGAGGAAGTGCATTTGAGGAAGTGCAAAATATAAACAACAAAACCTAGAGATATTTGAAAAATATAAAAAAGAAATATGGACATGGGAAAGGAGAGATTTGATATGGTGCAATATTTATGCAAAGGAGAAAGTCAAGTTAACTAATATAGAGAAGGCAGTCTCAAAGATATTCAAAGAGAAATGCAAGCAATGGCATCCAGATATAGAACATTTCACAATAAAATAATATCACAATGATGTAATGTGGAAAAGAAGATTAGTAAAGCAAAAGTTAAAGAAATAGAAGTTGGAAGTTATGGAGTGCCTGTGAAGTGAAGGATTTAATGTAGAAGGTCTAACACAGACTACATCACAGCATGATGGATTGAGTCCCCAGTATAAGAAAAAGCAAGAAGATAAGGAGACATGTGAAGAAGAAATATGGACATGGGAAAGGAAAAGAGATTTAATATGGTGTAATAGTTATGCAAAGGAGAAAGCAAAACTAACCAATACAAAAAGAGCAGCACCAAAGATATTTGAGGAAAAATACAGGCAAAGGAATCAGGATATGGAAAACTTTACAATACAAAAAATAAGAAGACTAAGAGGAAAAGGAGAAAAAGAGATTAGTAATGGAGAAGTCAAAGAAATAGAAATTGAGGTTATGGAACAATTGCAAAGAGAAGGATTCAGTGCAGAAAATTGAATGCAGAAAGCACCACAATAAGACAGAGCAATGGATATCCAAATTAAGGGGAAACCAGTGGAACATAAAGCAGTTGGTCAGGTGCCATATCAAGATATTTTGAAGCCTTCCACAGGAAGCCAGTATAAACATTCACTTGAAGCTAGACAGCAAGGAAAGGACAGTGAGTTTCCATATGACAGAGCAATAGATGACACAGGATGAAATTGAAGAGAAGTTGCCACAGGAAGATGCTAATAGAACTTTCTATAGAATGCTCACAGGAAATGGAAAACAAGAGCTGCATCCTCAGTTTGGAAGAAAATGGGCTAAGCTTGATTTAATGGACATGGATAGATATATTAAGACCAATGCGAGAAATAGACTGCAGAAGGTCAATAAAACCCAAAAAGTAAGAAGTGTGATAAAACAAATGGATGCATTAATTAGGACTGTCCATAGAGATCCATGTGATATAGCAGAAGTAAACAGGATATACTACTGTGCTGCTAAATTAATAACTGATAAAGATCTACCACAAGATGACAAGGTAGTGAGGGAAAGGACAGGGAGAAATTGAAGACCATCATGGAAGTATCGAATAGAGAAAACTATAAAGTAGTTAAGACAAGAAGTGTCACCTTTAAAAGATTATAGAAGAGGGAATAGATCAACAAAATACTAAGAAAGATAGATGTGATTAAAGCAATGCACAGTGTCAGAACAGATCAGGATCTATCATGCACTATCACTATACAAGGCAGTAGAGCAAAAGGGCAACACAAGAAAGTCATATGGAGCAAAGGGCCATTTGTTGTTAAATAAAGTTATAGTAGAGAACTGTAAAAAGGGGAAGAATCTAAGCATGGCATGGATTGACTACAAAAAAGCATTTGATAGTATCCCACATTCATGGATAAAAGAGTGCTTAAAAATGTATATGATACACCCTACACTGATTGACTACATTACAGTAACCGTGAAACAATGGCAGACCACTTTGCAATTAAGCCATGATAAAGGACAGATTATTATCCCAGCGATAAAAATTCAAAGGGGGATATTCCAGGGTGACTCTCTGTCACCGTTGGTATTCTGCCTTGCCATTAATCCATTAAGCTGTTTACTTAGGGTCTATATTAGATATTTGAATGTTTAAAAGTTCGAATCACTAAAGAGCGAACTTTATTGATCAAACTTTTAAAAGTTTGAATATATATAAAAACAATATTTAAAAAAAAAGAAAACGTAAGTGGTTTAAAAAGGGGGGCAAGTCGACCCAAAACCCCTCACACCCCCGCTACTTAAATATACCAACTCCGAGATTGCACTTCCGTGTGATACAGTGCGAAATGGAAAATTTCCCATTTCCTATACTGTAGCATGATCTTGGAGTTGGTATATGTAAGTAGCGAGGGGTGTGGGGGGTGCTTGTCCCCCTGCTTACACCCTTTAGTTTTTCTTTTTTTTTTTTCTTTTTTATTAATTTTTATATATATTCGAACTTTTAAAGGTTCGATCACTAAAGTTCATTCTTTAGTGATTCAAACTTTTAAACATTCAAATATCAAATATAGGTTCATAGGTTCATAGGTTCATAGGTTAGTACTAGGCTAACTGCCCTTGCGAGCCATTGTAAGCCTAGCCAATTATCCCTTGTGAGACTCAAACCCTGCACCTTGTGTTTGTAAGGCAAACACCTTAACCATTAGGCCACCCTCCCAACCCCCGTTTACTTAACAACTTAGGCCATGGCTACAATTTGGCTCCTAGAAAACAACAAAGTCTAATGACTTCTCATCTTCTCTTTGTCGATGATTTAAAACTGTATAGCTCATCAGATGAAGAACTGAAAGCAGAGCTGCAGGTTGTCAAAACTGTTTCAAATGATATTAGAATGTCATTTGGTCTTGATAAATGTGCAAAAGCAACATTTAAAAAAGGAAAACTGCAACACCAGAAAAACATCAGTTTGGGACAAGAATGTGATATAAAACAACTTAAGCAAGAGGGAGTGTATAAATACTTGGGAAGTGATGAAGGATCAGCAATAAAACATGAACAAATGCTAATAGAACTCAGTAAGGAATACTTTAGAATACTTAAATTAATCCTGAGAACAGCATTGACATCTAGATCCAAGCTATAAATCAATTTATTCTTCCTGTCCTAACATACAGTTTGGGAGTGATTGACTGGCCCCAAAAAGTGTTGACTAGATTAGATATTAAAACAAGAAGGATGCTTCATGTTCACCAAATGATTTATAAAAATCAGTGTATACCAAGATTATATACTCCCCATTCCGAAGGAGTAATGGGCCTCCATGAAATTGATTACATGTATAGATTTGCAATTGTTGGACTCCTCACATATCTACTACTGACCTCACAAGATCCAGATATAGTGAAAGTTTTGAAACATGAGGAGAATAAATATAAGATGACTTCTCTGCTTAATTTAGCAGAAGCATATTGATGTCAAACAGGAATGAAAATCAAACCAGAAGTAGATAAATACCAGGTAACAACTGAATGTGCCAAAAAACAAAAGAAAGAATATAAGGTGAAGGACTAGATGAGAAGGCAAGAAATGTGCAAAAAAACATAAATATAGTTGCAAGTATAGAAAACTTCTGGAAGAGCCTCATGCTGATCAAGAACGAATGCAAAAATGGTTAAGGAGAGGTGAATTCAAATCAAGAAATGAAAGGTTAATATTGGCAGCCCAAGATAATGGGCTACATACACACTGGTTTACAAAGTCCATTGAAAATGCAAGTTTTATAAAATTGAATTGGAAACAGTCACACACCTTATTGCTGGTTGTGACACACTAATGGCAGAAGGACTGTATACTGAAAGGTATAACAATGTGGTGAGACTGTTGCATTGGGGAGTGTGCAAACATTATGGTATTGAAGTGGCTGAAAAACACAGGAAAAATAAGCCACAAAGCATCATAGAAAATGATGAAGTTTATATCACATGGGATCACCCATTACCAACAGTTCAAAAGCTAGATGCTAGAAAACTGGATATAGTGATCCAAGAAAAGAAGACAAAAGAAGCATTGATCTTTAAAATCGCCACACCCAGTGACTACAGTGTCTTCCGTACAGAGAGACACAAAGTTATAAAATACCAGGATCTGCAGGCAGAAATGAGAGCAATGTGGAAAAAAGATACCTAGACAGTTCCAATAGTGGTAGGAGCAAAATACAATCGTATTTAAATATGTTACCAGTCCATGTAACTCCATATGAATTAGAGAAGGAGTCATTACTGGGCACACTGCGGGTGCTACGGAGAGCACTTTTGGCTGACATCAAAGATTAAAACAATACTAATTTCATGAACTTTAATTGTGCTTTGACTTAGGAATGGGGTCCATTCCCATCATGGTATTAGAAACCCAAAAGACTTGAAGAAATTAAAAAAGGAATTCCTGAACATTGCAACCGAAACCTGTCAACTACAGATACTGTCAATTATAGGAAGAACCACCAGAACAACGCCAGCACTTGGTCCAAACTCAAGAACATGTTAAACAAACAAATAACAAGTAATCACTAAAGATACATAAACTGAAATAATCAACAGTATGATTATAACTACCATTCTTCTTATATGTGTAGACACCTTGTAAATAAGCTGTCTTTAAGTCTGTAATTGTTGCAAATTGTTTCTGTAGGCTACACACTAAAGTGCGCTAGCCGATTTATAGCATTTATAGCATCCACTGTCTGTTTTTCCTTGCTTCTGAGAAAAAAAAAAAAAAAACAACAAAAAAATATCTCTTGTTTTCCCGCCTTACTGAGCTAGAGTAGTCCAGTTTCAGAGTTGCTGATCCCTGGACTTTTGTTGTAGTTCCTGTTACTGATTCATTGCCTAATTTGGAAGGGAGGAAGTTTCCTTGCTTACCAGTGGGAGTGGGAAGCACTGAGCTACCTGTTGGTCCAATTTGGTGAGGTTTCAGCCAGTAACTTGTAGTCCATTGGTCGTTTTGGGCCAGTTCCTAGCTTTTTTCAGCCCCCTGATATAAAACACGCTAAACACGCGTTTTCCAGCTTGTACCTACTCAGCACAGATCCTCGTGGTGGCCAGCAGAGTGATCCAAGCTTCAGAGAGCTAAAAAAGTGACTTTACCTGATTTAAGTATATTTTTTGTGGCTTTCCCACTGCTATTTACCTAGCGACTGTATTTCGCCTGTTTTGCTGCTATATTGAAGTGTTTTCTGCATATATACTGTTTATTGCACTTTAAATCTCAAATTGTTACTTTAAGTCTGTAATTGTTGCAAATTGTTTCTGTAGGCTACACACTAAAGTGCGCTAGCCAATTTATAGCATTTATAGCATCCACTGTCTGTTTTTCCTTGCTTCTCTGAAAAAAAAAAAAAAAAAAAAAAAAATATCTCTTGTTTTCCCGCCTTACTGAGCTAGAGTAGTCCAGTTTCAGAGTTGCTGATCCCTGGACTTTTGTTGTAGTTCCTGTTACTGATTCATTGCCTAATTTGGAAGGGAGGAAGTTTCCTTGCTTACCAGTGGGAGTGGGAAGCACTGAGCTACCTGTTGGTCCAATTTGGTGAGGTTTCAGCCAGTAACTTGTAGTCCATTGGTCGTTTTGGGCCAGTTCCTAGCTTTTTTCAGCCCCCTGATATAAAACACGCTAAACGCGCGTTAAGGTTAAACTATTCGGGCTACTTAAATTCCACTCTTCAAATTTTCCCTTATAACTACCTTCCTCGAACTGTACTGCTGATCTAACCAGCGTATCCTATAACTAATAAGTTCATCTCTACTTGATTCCCAAGTAGACTATTCTCTATCTGTAAAGCCTAGCACTTGCTCCTACCATACTTTCACCTTGATAAAGCACTTTTTATTATAGATAGTACTCCACCAGCCTAGAACCCACATCCCCCGGAGTCTTTTGTAAGTTTTTTTTATCTATTCCTTCTAGCATGTCGAGGGATCAGTTGCTAGTGTCCTCTCCTGCTCAGCTGGTGAACCTGGGAATATTGAGGCAATGTTACAATTGCCTCATGTACACAGACAACCCTCTCCTTCTCCCACAAAACACAAATACATGCGAGAGATGCAACTATACGGCCAAACTGGAGGCTGAGCTCTCTCTACATAGGACTGGCAAGACCAGACAGGAGGAGAAGGTAACCACACACACTACATACCCAGTCACACATAGTACCATCACAACTTCAAATCACACACATAATCACACAAAGACATACTCGGAGGCTCTGATCAAAAATCTACCAAAACAGCAGAGGCCACCAAAGCAGACACCCAAACAACTACCACCTCAGGACTCAACACATGCAACACATAAACCACACAGTCAGAGTGTCAAACAGTCACAGCCCTTAAGGCCAAACACAATGCCAGACACACTCATCATTGGTGACTCCATAGTCAGACACACTGACGTCCCGCTCACCAGACTGAGTAAGGAGAAGGTCACAGTAAGCTGCCTGTCAGGCGCTAGAATCCGCCACATAACGCAAGCACTCAGGTCTCTCAACAGCAGGTACAAGTACGACTCAGTCATTGTCCACGCTGGTGTCAACGACCTGAGACGTACCTCCTTGGACTACATGAAAAGAGACATTGAGGAGCTCTCTGATTATGTAGCCCAGGCAGGTATGACCCTGACCTTGAGCAGTATCCTACCCTCACCTAGAATGATGCCACAATACAGTGATAAGATGATCAGCTTTAATAATTGGCTTAAATTCTGGTGTCATTCAAAGAGGATCCAATGTCTGTCTGCCTGGGATGACATGCTGGACATGCCACGCTGCTTTGCAAGGGACGGCTTGCACTTGTCACCCCTGGGCTTCCGGATATTGGCAAAGGCTCTTGCCACCCCCATAGTGCCTTTTTTAGGCAAGGCTCAAATTCTAAACCTACCACCCTAGAACACAAAAGGAAAAAAACTAAGGGTGATGCTGCTCAATGCCAGAAGTCTCAATCTCAAGATGCACGCACTCGAGGCCCTTCTCAGTATGGAGAACATCGATGTCTGTGCTGTGACAGAAACCTGGTTCAAGGCTCCTGAGAGCACCCCAGCACTATCAGGTTTTACCTCATATCATGCGTTCCGGCCCCAAAATCCAGACAACACCAAGAAAGGAGGGGGGGTGTCCATATTCATAAAGGACACCCACACCTCAAGGTTGGTGGCAACGCACGATGCATCGGAGACCATCCAGGTGCAATTAACCATAGGCAAGACTGCTCTGCAATTTGTAGCATGTTACAGGCCACCCTCTCAAACTCAGGAACCCCACATGGCCTTCCTGAAAACACTGTAGGGGATAAATGTATCTCCAAACACCATCATACTAGGTGACTTCAACTACCCTAATATAGACTGGGAACACTACTCAAGCCCAAACACTCTAGCCCAAAGGTTCCTGGAGTTCATAAACTCAAATGCCATGGAACAACTAGTCACCATCCCCACAAGAGGAGAAAACATTCTTGATCTCATCATCACGAACATGGGATCACAATGTTCAACACCGGAAGTATACCCCTCACTGGTGAGATCAGATCATAAACTAATCTCGCTGGAGGTCCTCATCCCTCCCCCACCTGAAATAAAAAGACCACAGTGAAAACTTCTCAAAAGCCGACTTCACACTTCTAAAAACTAGTGTGGTCTCCTTTAAAGCCCCTGAGCCGGTGGTAAACATTACTCAAACCGCTGAATCACTTACAAATGCCTTCTACCAGCACCTACAGGACTGCATGGATCAGGCAATCCCAAACAAAACTAAGACTCTCTGTACCAAAGGCAAGCGTCCAGTCTGGTTGACCCCAGCCATAAACAAGCTCTACAACAAAAGGAGGAAGCTACTACAAGATAGAGCAAAATCCTTGAAAGGTAAGACACCTTTGATCATTACAAGTAAATATCTAAGAGCTCTCATAAAATCATCCAAGGCAAATTTTGAGAGAAAAATCGCCAAGGACTCAAAAGACAATCATAAGGCCTTCTTTAGCTATGTTAGAAACCTAGGAGGAAACTCCCAGATATGCTCAGAATTAGTTCAAAATGATGTGAAGATTACTGAACCTACGGACATTGCCAACATACTGGCTGACAGGTTCAGTGCTAACTTCTCCCCAAAAGGAGAGATATCTATACCAGAGGATTGTAGCCCCCAAACATCTCTAAAGCCCAGGTGAGAACTGCTCTCTCCAAGGCAAAAACACAGCATCCATGGGACCGGATGGTGTCCCCGTGCTCCACGAATTCAATGAGGAATTAAACCCGCAGTTAGGACAGCTGTTTAATCTTAGCCTCACCTCAGGATACGTACCCAAGGAGTGGCGCATGGCGACTGTGGTCCCACTACACAAGGGCGGTGCCTCCACCGACCCTGGAAATTACCGTCCCATTAGCTTGACAAGCCTTATCTGCAAAGCCATGGAGAGGATCATAATGGAACTCATAAATAAAGACATAGGGAACTTGCAGACTTTGGATCCAACCCAGTTTGGCTTTGTCAAAGGCAGATCATGCCTTTTAAACTTGGTTGACTTTTTTGAAACAGTCACCAAGGCCATTGATGAGGGTAAGGCAGTCCATACAGCCTACCTCGACCTGGCAAAGGCCTTCGACACAATACCCCACTCAGGTATCATCGAAAAACTCATCAGCTTGAATGTAAACCCATACATCACAAGATGGGTTGCAAACTGGCTAAGTGACAGAACCCACAGGGTCAGAGTTGCTGGCGCCATGTCAGACTCAAAGCCGGTCACAAGTGGTGTCCCACAGGGCTCAGTCCTGGGTCCACTCTTGTTCGGCATCTACTTTTCTGAAGTACAAGCAAACACAGGAGGGTTATGGCTGACAAAGTTTGCAGATGACTGCAAACTGGGCCATAGTCGAAAACACATCTGACACAGATATCCTTCAGAAGGGCCTCACAGAAATGGATAACTGGTGCCAGAGCCATGGCCTAAAGTTAAACGCCAAGAAATGCATAGTCATACCCTTCGGGAAAAACAAGGTTACCCCTAGCTACCATATAGGTGGCAATCCACTGAGCACAGAAGAAGTTATCAGGGATCTGGGGACCCAGGTTGACAGTAACCTTTCGTTTGACACTCACGTTGCTAAAGTAGTTAGGAAGACCTTCTACATTGCCCACCTGATCATGAAGGGATTCACATCTAGATCAAGGGAGGTCATCGTCCCCCTGTACTCATCACTCATTAGACCAATGATTGAGTACAATGCCCCATTCGGAATGTATCTGACCCGACACCTGCAGCAGCTGGAAAGGCCCCAAAAGTTCCTCACCAAAAGGATAAAGGGTCTCAAAAATATGTCTTATGCTGCCCAACTGAAAGAACTCCAGCTCTATTCAGTTGCATACCGCTTGCTCAGAGGTGACCTGTGCCTGACATACAAGGCCATGTCAAACCCAGATTTGATGAATATGCTTCACCTCAAAAAATCTAGATCCCTCAGATCCACAAGGGCGGGAGACTTAAACCTTGACACGGTTATTAATAGAACATGCTGGAGGGACAGATTTATCACCCAGAGACTCCCTATGCTGTGGAACAAAATCCCGGTACATGTGAGGCAGAGCACCTCGCTGGCCTTGTTCAAGAGGAATCTTGACCAATGGATGGGAGATCGCAGATATACCCCAGGGATTACTTCAGTGTCACTGCCTGACAGAAGCACAGCAAAATAATAGGCATAGTTTTCTTCAAACTAAAGGGTTGGCGAAAGCCACATAACTATGGGCTAGGCTTATAAATGACCCTGGGCAGATAGCCTAGTATGAACCTATGAACCTATAATAGTTGATGTTGTTTTTTATTGTTTAATGAAATATTTGTTTTTATTTAATAATGTAAAATTCATGCTTATGGTTTTTATCTTGTTGTTATTAACTTATATTCATTAATAAAACATTTTTGAGTAAGGTTGGGTGGTAGCTAATCAAGTATGACTCAGTGAAAAGACATAATTAGGCTTGCAAAAATTATGAGCACTGGTGATGTGCCTATTGGTTTCTACTTGGCTGCTACCAGTGCTGGCCTCACTGTATGTCCACACAGCTAGGAGTCAATGCTCCTTTCTTCTTTCAATCACCAAAGCAAAATGGAGAAGCAGATCACATTCTGTTTGATAATCAGGCAGTCTTGCTTTTAATGTGGCAAAGTTCTTTAGGCTTGCTGCAGTCTTCTTTTGGTAGATGCCCTGAATATCATTTACACTAGCTCAATGTAACAGACAAGTAACATGCATAATGCTCTAAAGTTAAAACTGAAGAGGCTTGTACCAAAAGAACCACCAGACCAATCAGAGAAATCTGGCACACACTGCCTGATCAGATCTATTCTTTCTCTCACCAGCAGAAAAACATCCTCATCACCAGCAAAACAATATTACTAATCCCAAGCTGGCTCCTAAGAAGCAGTTTTCAGGATTTCAATCACTAGTAGTCTCTGAGAATGATAAGAAGTAATGTCCCACTACTACTTTTCTCACCAGGAGCAAAAATAAGTACTAATCCCAAGCAGATTTCAGTGACGTGGTTCATAGTCCTGCCAGTGATTTGTAATTTTGTCAAGGAATTTGTATATTTTAATAGTAAAATGAGAAAAGGCTAATACTCTGCGTATTGCAGTTTGTACTAATTGGTTGGGAAGATATGAAAGAAATACAAACTTATGCTTTATTAGTGAAAAGGTATTTAAGAACATAACAAGATGTAAGTGAGGGGGTGGGAATATTCAAAAACAGAAGCAATCACAGAACAGTGGAAGTAAAAAATAATCAAGCCTTTTCTTCTGTTCACCTTAAATAAAAATGTCTGCTTCTCAGCGTCTCCCACAATCATGCTGCCTCAGTCTCTTTCCAGTCAAAGGAACTGAAAACAAAACCTTGTCTATTGACTCTAAGTAATAACTTTTAAATCTCAAACAAAAAATATTTAAAGGAAAACAAACTGCAATAAAATAAGAACAAAAGACAACAAACACAAGTATGCAAAACGTAAAAGAAGAATTGTAGAACACTCACACAAGAGCAGTAGTCAAAGAAAAGCATTAGTTTAAAAGATTAAATATTCTCCTGCTCTGCTTACTGTAAAATGCTGCTTTGTAGCTCCTCCCACAAATCAGCTAGATTTAATCACTTTGCAGTCAGAGAATGGTAACTGGCCCTAACTGTTAAAACTGAACTCCTCAAGGAAAACATAAAGTAAAAGGAACTGAAATAAAATAAGTTCAAAATACAACAAACAATGCAAATATGCAGAACTCACAGGACAAAATTCACAATAACCACAAAAACACATTTCAATCTGCAGTATAGAAATTCTTTATATACTGTTCCTCCAAAAGCTGCATCTATTAACTCATTCAGTTCTGAAAAGCTGGGGGCTAATTAACACCTTTGCTTCCTGAGGTAATCTTAGTCAGGAAACTACTTGCTTCCTGAGAATCCTTTTTCCCAAAATCGTCTACTGAAAGCAAATTTCATAACATTTGCAGTATCTAACAAATGGTATGAGTTACAAAAAAATGTATTGGAAGACAATGGGCTATATACTGGTGTTAGCACCAAAGGTATAAATGCATATGATTTTATATTGACGATATAAAGAGGAAAGAAAAAATCTATTTCATATGTCTCAAATTATGATCAAACTGTTATATATCTGTAAATATGCAAGATAGCTAAGATGTCAGTGAGAGAACTGTTCACCTGTCTGAGAGCTTTCTAATGATGTATGACAAGAAGGGGTAGCATAGTGTTGTTTTGTGATATTGCAAAATCTGTACAAATTATGCATATAATAGTTTCACAAACTTTCAAAAGAATATTAATCTGCAAAACCTGTTAGAAGACAAGTATCAGTGGCAAGATGGCAAGCATTAAAGCTTGTATAAAATGGCACAATTTGTTCATCTGTAGGTCACACTTTTTTATTAAATTAATGCAGCTATGAAAAATATAGCTAGGAGTGGAACTTTACTAAAAAAAATATTTCTCTGAATGTCTTCAAATAATTCATCAATTTTTACTGGCATCCAGTATCTGCATAGACCACCTGTAGTATGACATTGTGACAATGTGGAAAATATTTCAGTTTGATCTTAATGTTTTACAAACCCTCCTTAAAAAGTCCAGCTCTGCACATCCCATGCTGACCATTTCACTATGCATGCTTTGCAAATCGCTTCAACTTATACATGCTGCCTTACTGTGTTGGTTTTAGACATACATTTTGTCCAGACACTTCAGAAATTAGACTTTGGAAACACTAAAAAGCATATTCATGTCAGGAGTTTAGGTAAGTCTCCTGTAAACATGAGTACACTCTTGCAGGATGTATTGGAACAAAGCTTTGCTGATGAATATACTCTTGTAGCAAGCAATGAGTTAATGTATCCTGAATGCCATTTTTAATTGAAAGCAGAGAATGTTAGTTGAATAATTGTTTATTGCCATGAAATTCCTGTGTACATGTCCCCAGCTAACTAAAGTCTCTGAATCACTTCAAGTCACTATTCCTCCCATTTGCATCATCAGAAAGGGGCAGGTACAAGATATAACCAGGAAATAAGTAGGCATGTGTTCAAGGGAGGATTCACTGCATAGAAATTATTTTAAAAGTTTTTTTGGGGGGAAGAGGGGGCCAAATCAGTATTTTTTTTTTAAATTACTATGACCATATTTCAGAAATAGATCACCTATGTAAGCTAATAATGCAAGCATAACTTTTTTAGACTATGTGCTCTTACCAATGATCTTTAAATGCTGGTGTTGGGTCATAAAGGAGGAATATACAACACATATTAAAGGGCCAATAGAATATATCTCCTATGGACTGTCAGTGTTCCAATAAATATGATGATATTCAAGAAGTAAAAATGAAGAAATTCTTACACCATCTCTAAAAATGTTTTTTTTTTCAGACTGGCATTTGTTTTCTGCTCACTAAATACAGCTTCCAAAAATTTAAAACCAGAGCAAAGAACATTCAAACAAATAACACATCAACAGGGAGCATTCTTTATGTAATGTGTAAGATGATTTTTATTCAGCAATTTTATTTTTCATCAAGGTATCTTCATTCACTCATTCTTTGTCAATCACCCACTCAGCCCAGTGTAGAAATTGTGGGGAGGCTGCATCTTTTCCTGGCATTATACACACACACACACACACACACACACACACACACACACACACACACACACACACACACACACACACACACACAGATGAAAATTATGTATGCACAAACTCCACACAGAAAACAAATGAACTGAGCACTGAACTAGGGAATAAATCTCAGTGAGGCATTGCTGTAGTCTGTTATACTGTAAAAGATTTAACTGCTGTTTCATACAAAACAATGTGGATTGAAGTTTTCTATTCCTGCTTTGTATGAGGTGTGTATTACATATGAAAACAGTAACAGTGTGCAGCTCATAGGTACATAGGTATATACTAGGCTAATGACCACCAGGGCATTTTTAAGCCTAGCCATGCAATCAAACCCAATTGTGTTCCTGTATCATGGATGTTTATTAGAAGGGGTTATGTTAGAAAATTTCTCGAGGTAGGTATGCTAGTGTAGGCATCACTGTCTGTATCTGTCCATCAGAGACATGGGAGCTAAAGCTAGGCTAAATTTCTGATGTTCTATAAATTGGTAAAGGTTATACTTAAATAGGGTTAGGAATGTGTTTGGCTTCACATGGATGGGGACCCTATGCCAGTTTGCTGATGCAGTCTATCACCAGTATAAACAGCAATGGCCTCAAAGCTGAGCCCTGAATCACATCCAGTCCCAGTGGGAGACATTCTGTGATTCCAAACACTATTCATACTTTTATTACTGGGTTAGTGTATGCAGACTGCATTAATTCAGTCAGTGTTTCTGTAATTTTGAGCCATTGCAGGGCTTCCAAAACCAGGTTTCCTGGGCTCTTCTCATGCTTTCTTTAGCATTAAAAAAGGGCAAAATATAGTAAACTGTTTTGGGGGCTTGGAAGATTTCAGACTTTCTTTCCTCATCTGGTAGACAAACATGGGGAAAAGCTAACTTATAGCAGAACTTGAATATACTCTGCCAATAATTGCCACAGTCTCAGTGAAACTCAGCTACCAATGTTGTTGTTGTATCTTTCGGCTTTTCCTGGTTAGGGGTCACCACAGCGGAACTTAGGTCTGCTAATGATTGGCAGTAGATTTTTACATACCGAGTTGCCAGCTCTGACCACAACCTTCAAAAAAGGTACGCCCATTCACGCATGTCTCCACATAGAAGAAGCTTTAGCTGAGAATCGAACAGGACAATGTTTTTCTGTGAGGCGACAATGCTACCACAGCACCACCACCACAGAAACTCAGCTACCAATAACATAGCGAATTTCCTCATATTAGCAACATACACAGAATATCACTGCTCCATACTCAAGAAAAGCAAACTGGCTTCCAATACAACAAACAGGATTTTTTTTTGCTGGACACCCACTATTCAAATGTTTGAACCAAAACTTCTCTTTCTATCTAGCAGGGAGGTTCACATTTAGGTCTAAAGGAACCTACCACCTTATGCCTCAGCCTGATTGTACCCCACTCTCCTTACCACTTTTTCAAGTAGAAAGTGCAACAACCACAGCTTCTCAATAGTAAGCCCCAAACTCTGGTAAACAATTCCCCCAAACATTATAGAATAATCCACACTACACCAGTTCAGAAAATACTTAAAAGAGGATCTCTCAAAAGTAGAAGAGTGGCAGTGCTACTCTAAAGTGATGTAACCCAAACTCCACCATTTCTCCCAGCACTCAAATAATCTCTTAACATGCAATTGCAATTTCCTTCTACCAATCATCTCATCTTCTGACTAAAAAAAAAATTCAGTTCATATTATCCTTCCAAATGTTTCAGTCTTATTTATTCTTTATCCTGTGGTTGCAAGCTGCGCTGTTACTACATAACCTGTAAAATAAGTATTTGCATGAGTTGGTGTGTTTCAAAATGAATACAAAACCATTAATTCACATTATTATTAAATAGAACAATAAAGTATAGATTACCTTACTTGATTACAGTATAGGTATCTTACATTGCATGAGTGCTAACTTATTATCCAAAAGCTCCATGTGAAGGCATGGTATGACAGCAGTCAAGATAGGAAAGAGACAGAGCGTGCTTCACTGTCTCTATGACCAATGGTGTGTGTGTGTGTGTGTGTGTGTGTGTGTGTGTGTGTGTGTGTGTGTGTGTGTGTGTGTGTGTGTGTGTGTGTGTGTAATATACATATATACACACATATGCATATATATTCTTCAGTTGGAAGTAACATGTCTTGACAACAGAGACATCCAGTTCTTCAATGTCAGTCTGCAGGAAAAGATAAAGTCAAGGTGTCTAATGACTGAAGCAAATTCCTACTGTCCCTGATAATCAATGAATGAAGAATGTGGAAATCAGTGGATACTGCAGATGGCAGGGCAATGGCATCAGTCTTATTTTGGTTGAGTGTCAATCTGTTTACAGGCATCTATGTCATAACTGAAACAAGGTGTTCTTCAAGTGGATTAGGTATCTCTGAAGAATGGGAGAGGAATAACTGATCATCATCTGCATACATCATACATCTGATAGGTAATGCATTTCCTACCCATGACCTCTCTGAGGGGATGCACGTATTCCATGAACAACAAAGATGCCTGGACTGAGACCTGAGGTATAGATTGCAGCCAGTGATATACTCTTCTCTATTTTCCTGTCTCATTTAGTTATTCTGCTTTTTGAGACTAACCCTATTATGCTGTCATTACCTATATCTTGGACCGACGTCCTGTTACACAAAACTCTTATCTCCAATACTATATCCTTCATCTTCTACACCTACCCTTCATCCTGATACCAATCTCTTCATCAGTACTAACAAATATATCCTGATTTCATAGGATGTGGTAACTTAAGGTACATGACTCACTGTTAAAGTTTGATATCTTAATAAAAATACACTCAGACTAATTTCTAGTGAAATAAACATCTCATAGTCTTATAATGTATCTAGTTAATAATATTTTTCTGTTATAAAAACACTTTAGTTTATCAGTATAAACAGTGCTTTCTGCAGTTCTGTTATGCATCAACTATATCTCTGAACATGTAAATGTATAATGTAAATGCAGTTACATATGCACTTTTGATAGAGCTTTTCTCCTAAGGCCTCCTCTGAAAATGGGCTCTGCCCAATTGGAGTATAACAGGGATGTGTAAACAAATAGCAACTTCAAAATTTTTAAATCTGTCACAACTTGCTGGATATGCCTAGAGGTAGGAAGCAGACTACTGAGAACCAGACAGAATGTGCTCTACTGCAATTTCAAGTGCAACATCAGTTCACTTTTGACTAGCCCGTACTATTAAATAAAACAAAGAAATCAAGTATGACCAAGATGGAATAATTCCATTTATATTTCACCATCAGTAGGGCACTTATCACCCTAATGAGCATAGATTTCATGCTGTGTAATGATGTAAACACAAACTGACAAGTATCTACCAGACCATGGCTGGTTGTGTAAGAATACATCAGAGTACAAAAGTCTAATTCTCTTTCACCTTCTCAATAAATGGGAGGTTAGAGACAGAACAATACCCTCTCTGCCTGACAGTCTTCAGCATTACCATGATTGGTCAGCTGATTTCTTTCCCATTGAGGTAAGAGGCAATTGCAGGAGACCACATCATCTAGGTTTCCATTGGAGTTTTCTTGCAATAGATTAAGTTACCACCCCAGGTAGCTGGCAGGCCCCAAGACATGCATGAGAGCCTGTTATTGCGTCTGCTCTATGTGTAGATACACGATCCTATACATGGCCTAGGAATATTATGTCTTAGCACAGGTTGACAAAGCCAAGTACACATCCCCAGCCAGTATGCTGCATGTTATGATCCTGCCTTACAGCAAGAATTAGTGCCACAGTAGAGCAGATAACATCCCTCTTCAGAGAATTAGTAAACTGACATCAGCCATGCCCTTCTGCCCTCCGTTTTTGACTCCTCCAGCACTCATGCTTGTTAAAAGCTACTAGTCAAATTTTACGTTATTCCATGTCATAGAATCAACTCCACATACTATGACATTTTTCACCAATGTTGTTCTCATTTCTGTTGATTCCCTAAATTATTTCCCTAATTCTCTGACTTCTGCTTCCAAGTAATATTTGTATTTTATTCTGTTTTACTGCATGTCATTTTATTTTGATTTATTTTATATTATTCTTTTTATAGTAATGAGTGAACATCAAGCTATAGATATAGTATTTCAGGGAAAAACAATGCTGGCAATTTTACCTGCCTAATTCAGTGAGCCAGCATGCTAACTACTGAAATGGGAATCAAATATTAATTCTATAGCTCTGCTAAGACCATCAACGCTTTAATACTACTACCACTACTAGTTTACTGACTACTAAGAACAACTTTCATTTATATTAACGTTAACAGGTGAACCTGAATTCCATGCATCTTTTTATTTTCATTTTTAAGACACATCATTATTTGCACTTTTCTCTTTCCTCATTATGGCACCCGCGTGTCAGCACAGCAATGAGCTGCAGTTACTGTTCGCTTGTTCGTACTGTAATACTTTAGCGATGCCAATTGACAGAACGGAAATTCCATGCAGCAATGGACTTACTTTTTTTTAGATACCTTTTTTTACATTCATGTGCATGCATATTCATGAGTGCATCTGTGTGCAAGTAAGTGCGCATGTCTGTGCATTGATGTGCATGCTATTGTGAATGTGTCGAATATATCCATCTGTCTGCATTTGTGTCAATTGTATAATAAGCTGAAAACTAAAACACCTCAGATATCACAAAAGATGCATATAGGCAGATTAGTCTCTATATTTCTATGTCTTGGATGAGGGTGCAGCATAATTTACTGTAGGCAGTAGTAACATTTTTCATTAGTATTCCCATATCTAAAGAAATTCTAGTGCTGTTGTAGTGAAAGCTAACTTATTATGTTAAATACAAACACATCAGATCAACTGGTTCACTCTGCAATTCTGCCTTATCAAAGAAACGATTCTATGTGACAAGCTAGGTTCAATGTAGAACTATATGAAGTCCCAAAGGCCCCTTTTTCAAATTCTGTGTACCTTTCATATGATTACCAACGTAACTTAAATGTTGTGCTGCTTGTAGCTATCAATGCTGCTGATATGACAATGATTCAGTGCTTATCATGCTCAGTAGCATATTTACATTGTTTCTTACCAGCACCATGTTTGCTTCTTAATTCATTGTACAGCCCCTGAACACATAAGATGATGCAAGATACCCCAGTATATGTCTTAAACAGGTACAGAATGACTATATAAGTTGTTTTTAAACATTGGTTTGAATAAGGCTCTATCTTAAACAATGCACATTGTGTATTTTATTGTATTGTCAAGAGGTGTTATACTATGCTACCACAGTTATGAGACTTGCCTTAAGTATTATCAAGGAATGCTGACTCAGTTGTGTCTCTGCAAACTCTTTTATGTGTCTTAACAACAACATATCAAAGAAAGTGTGCTTAAAATGAAGCAGTTAGATACAATTAGTAAAATGAAGCTCATCATTTAAAATCTTAAGCCACTATAATAAAGTATCATATAACAAAAAGGTAACAAAAATGCCTTTCCTTTAAGACATCATTTTAATCAGTACCAGTTCTACTGCATTGATATATATCTGACAGTTGTGCAATGTGGTAAATGTACAGAATACGTCCCCTCTTTTGTTTACTCTTTCAAAACTGATTCAGATGATGTCAGCACAGTGATAACATGTTCAGAGACTGTGCAAACAAGATGCATCGTTCCCAGGTATAAAAGGATGCAACAAAGGGTTTACTTAAATATTAAGTCTCTTTGCTGGAGAGACTTAACATTTTAGCCCATCATCATGAATTTGAAATTATTTTTGATCTGGGCTTTTTGCCTGAGCAGAGGTAAGCATTTCATTTATTCGGATAAGTTTGTTCCTGTAATTAATTTTTATGTAACTAACTTTGTATAAGTATACAGTCAGGACAGAACCAGTCCTGCATTAATCTGTTACTCCAGAAGCTTTAGCTCATCTTCATATCGATAAGCAGATTTTTATTGGCAAAGTGTTTTTCTTCATCAATGTTTTATTTTTTTACTTGAAATTTCATCTTCTTTTAATTTGTTTCTTTTTTTCTGATTTCCCAGCATTTTATTTGATATTTGTTACACATTACCTTGCTAGTTAATAAATTTGTTTCCTTTTGATATAAGTTTTTCATGAAATATCTGAGAACATTATTATATTCTAGGTCATTCATTTTGAAAAAGAAAACAGATTCAGTAAACTGAATATTATTGTGGCATTCAAATTTATGTAGTAAGACAAAGAAGAAATTCTGCTTTTCCAGGCTCACGGTTGCCAATGCATGCTAAACTGAAATTGTGATTTTGTATATAAGCCATGGTTATGTTGTAAATGATCCCCCTAAAATTATTATTTTTGCATTCATTTATACCAAACTATGTCATTTCTATAAGCCTATTCACTGTTGTGACTTCATTTCCCAAACTATTGATGAATTTATAAAACTACTTCAGGCTCAAGTAAGACATGATAGTTCATTATGCAGAAATTATACTTTAAGGACAGACTCACATTTAGAGGTCCACATGCCTGAACTATTCATAATGTTAACCATGTCTTAATGTAATGTATCTTGAGTATCCAGAGGTAATCAGACAAAATTGTGCTCAGAATACAGCTTTAAACTCAATGTACAACTTTTCTCATTTTCTAGGACAATTTATAAAACATTGAGCTGAAGCTACAGACTTCCTCAACCTTTACATATCACAACACTCGGTTATGGATTACAGTACTCCGTTATGTACCATATCATTTAAACTTCTTGCATCGCATAGCTGCTGTCAGAATAAAATTTCTGTCAGTGTGGCATGAGGGTGACTGACCTGTAACCACTATTTTTTTTTGAATGATTGCTTTGGAAATAGTGGTTAGTGGGTGAGTACTTTAACATGCACAGTCACCCAACATAAACGTTTTGTGTTCTAAGTTTGTGGTACAGGTACTTCTCTAGTCTGTTGATTTTTTTTTAATTTCTGCTATAGTTTTCATCTCAGTGGTCAGGTTCTCTATGATCTTTTAATTCTGTTTCAACGGAGTTTCCATAAATTGGCGACCTAGACTGACTTCATTACTTTAAAGCATTGGTTTCTAACTTCTTTCTGCAGATATCTTTCCTAAAAAAGCAGGCCAGCTTTTCTCTATATTTGTCTCCCACCGTTATTAGATGTAGCACCTAAAATTAATTCTACATAGCTATTACTCCTATACAATAAAAAAAATTTTCCTAGCCCACCTGAAAGCTTTAAGCCTACCGCAGTTTAGCCCTTTGCTTACTAAAATCTTTCAACTACAGTTTATTGGTGGCTTTTACACTTTATTACTCAAAATGGTAATATTTTCTGCATCATAATTTCTCTGTGATCTGCCATTGGCACTACTTTTCTATTTTTACGTAACACAGACTACGTGATTCAGCAAACAAAGCTATATATATATCTGGTTGTCAAACACCCAATCAAATGGGACACAATGCCAACATCCAGTAGATCAACTTCAAAACTTCGAATGAACAAATACAAACATCTGTGCATACTCCTGGGATTACCCAACAGTGGACTAAATGAATGGCAAGTGTTTTGGAAGAGGGCAAGCCCCTCTGTACCCACATATATGTGGCTGCCTCTCATACCACCTGATAATTATATACATTAATTCCGACATCACACAATCCTGGGGAAAGAGAATTTTCCCCTACCTGTGCATTGCTGTTCTCTCTGCATCAACCAAATAGGTGTTGGCATTTTGGATCTGTTTATTCAGGTGTCTGACAACTCTGCATACCTACCTACATACATATACATATATATAGGTTTTATATATATATATATATATATATATATATATATATATATATATAAAATCTGACTTAGAAAACTTATTTTCTTACCTGGATCTATGTCATAGTTATTTTCAACTATACCTAGTTTAAAATTTAGCAGTTTAATGCCACTTTCAAATAACTTGCATGCTGGAGTGCAGCAGAACATCTTTAGGGATTCCCTCAAGATTTAATTTACCTCAGTAATCTTCATCATGATCTATGCCTGAAGAATATAATTTATTATGCTGATGACTAAGTTCCCTAATATGTTAATCTTAACCTGGATATCATCATAATCTTGCATTCATCTTACACTAGTCATTAATCACTCAATGTGACATCTACATTTTTCAGCATTTGAAGCTGGTATTGTGAGCAAAAACTGTAGGTAAATGAAAAAAAATACATGTTTACAGTACTCAGTAGTGACTCATAAATCTCCAACTTATTAAATAATATCAGTATAGTGCAGGTCATTGTTTTCAAAAAACAATTTAATGGGAACCAGGTTTTCTGTCTCTCTCTCTCTCTCTCTCTCTTACTCTGTGTTTCTCAGTCCTGATATTAATATAAAGATGCCACTTTCCTGATCTAACATTGTACTGAAACACACCAGACAAACCAAGTCTTCTACAACTAAAGAAATGTTCAGAACCAGCTGTGTTTTCTTCTACATTCTTTTGGCAGACTTTGAATATTACAGATCACTTTGTTGCAATCATTCAAACTTATATTTTCATTTTTCTTTTAGCTCAACCAAACAACATTGAAAATATCTCCTAGATGGTAAATAATGAGTAGCTGCTTGTAGCAAACATAATTTGGTTTTAGCTCTAATCCACAACTTCCTTATAAATGACTAATGATTCCACTAAAAAGCTAAGAATGCACAGGTCAGCAAAACAGCTGTAGTGAGAAAGAATCACCTGAGACTATCCCCCTTTGGATAAATCCTGAGATAACAATTGTCGTGTTTCACTGTTTCATAGTGACTGCTATGTAATATACATGTAAAGATATATATTATACATTTCTAAGCTTTCTATGATCCATGAATGAGGACACTGTCAATTTTTTGTGATCCAACAATGCTGTACTGCCATTCCTTATATAGCTCTCTTTTATGGTTTTAATAATAGATGATCCTTTGTCAATATGATTTTCTTTTATTACATTTCTTTTCTATTGCTATTATTAAATGTATTTTTCTTAATGGCTTTAAACTTTGTGTTTATCACTTCTAGTACTGTTCTGTAGTTCTAAGGATGGCTTACACATTCACACTTAAGGAGGAAAATGCTTTCTCCTTTTGTTAACCAAGTTTGTGTCTACTCAGGATATGCATATAAATAATTTTACTCAGGACTAAAACATTGAACAAAGGTATTAATACCTTTAGCCAACAGTTGAGCACTGCATGCATAATATATTTGGATCAGTGTGGATTACCCTGTGATTCACTGTTGGGGAAAATTACTACTGGAATAATATACAGTTTCCTCAATATCAGTAGCTGCAGAATTGTGCTTACTCATCTGACTTCCATGCATAAAAGTCCTAGTTCTGAAGAGTTATATATTTGTAACTTTCAGCTAATATGATGTCATATTTTTGTAAGGAAGATGTTTATCCAGCTTTGAAGCAACTTTTGCCATATTTTCTAATACTGAAGTGCCGAGTTCAGGTTTCTATCAATTTTTGAATAATTTCCTACCTTTGTTGTTCATTGCGTCTTCAGATTAATAAATGCTTGTCAGTGCTACACTGAGCCATGTATTCTTTTCAAGTTATATTGACTAACTTTGCTATTCTAATACAAGAGGTACATATTTAAATTGATCAGCTGCAATTATGTGGTATGATATTCCATTGGCATTTCCTAATTTTCAGCTGACTACTGGTAATTCCCATATTGTTCCATAATGATACACTGAAGCTAGTCCAGTAAATGTTTTTTAACCTATGTCTTATAGGTACAAATTTTGTTTTCAAGATTTATTCCTTCTGTCTCATCATGCCTAAGTTGTTTATGTAGGCCAGCTTATGAAAGTTTTCCAAGGTTTAGACAATGCATTCTTATTGAACATCCTTAGATGCACTTCAAATGCTTACGCTATTTCTGTTCTTGCCTGTGCTTGATCATAATAAGAGTATTTGTCTGCTAAAAGTGCTTATTTCCATTTCACCCACTCTCTTGTACAACTCTTCATATATGAACCACTGCTGTCTCATTCCCCAAAAATGTTGATCAGTGTATTGGAAATGTTTCTTGTCAGTCTTCATTAAACTGAATATCTTCATTACTTGGCTGTGTATTGAGTTATAATGATAAATCAATACACAGCCAAGTAATGAAGATATTTACTGTTGATTGCTTAAATCATCTTCCCTCACATTCTCTATTTACTTCTCTCTTTGAACTACCATTATAAATATTGCAAATAGTAAAATAGACATTCAGCTGCTACTGCTGTACATATTGGTTCCAGTAATAACACTCTATAAAAGACTATTTTGTTGTTTTTTTACCTATACCACACATATACATGTAGTATACCTGTGCTATCTGCTGTTTAATGTTTTCAACTTGGTGTTGCCTGTAATAATTATTTTGTATTGATTTTACTTTTATTTCCCATTTCCCTGCACTGAGCCTGTATCAGGTCTGTATAGACCAGTGAACCATCCCAGAAAAAAAAATAAACATACAAATAGATTAATTATTACCTTTTGCCTTAGTTATTCTGATACCTGTTTATGCAGTTCCTCTACATGTGTTCACTCTTGACAATTTTTATAATTTTTGTAGGTTTTTTGCCATCTGAATTCTTAATTCCTCCTGCATTAAATGTGCTAGTCATCTGGCAGTGTGAACATTGGTTGTAGATGATGGTCACTGTTGGTATGACAGCCCAGTCCCATGCAGAAAATGGATAAAAGGGCTTGTTGCCGATGAAATGTAATTGTTGTCAGACTTCCTTATATCTTGCATGGACTTATAGTATTTATTTATAATCTTAGTAAAATCATTAAAACAAGTGGATATAATGAGCTGGGTATGTAAGCACTATAAGTGAAACTGCATTCATTCAATATTTTATATTAAAAATTATCGTTGTGGCATTATTTATAACCCATTTGTTATGTGTCCTAAGAGAAATGGATTACAAAAAATTCAGCTTAAGAGTGAAGCTCAATAACTCAATTCATTGGAATACAGAAAGGCATATAACAGAATAAAATATAACTAGAGACTTTATCATAATACATTTAATATCTGGGGAATTTTACTTGAGAGTTTAATACCATAAATGAATTTCATGGGATCCCCTTCAAGGACACACAACAGAATTAAATTAGATCCAAAGTCACTGCTATAATTCCTTGTAATATCTGTAGAATTTTACCCACCCCGGTGTATTGCTGGTCTTTTTTTAATGCAAGCATGCAAACCTACCACTTTAACAGCTTTAGCAACCTTATCACAGTCACACAAATGTTGACGAGATGTGATATGTATCTTTAATCAACCACCAGTTTTACAAGATATTAAATACTTTACTTTGTTAAACTTTGTGTGTGTGTGTGTGTGTGTGTGTGTGTGTGTGTGTGTGTGTGTGTGTGTGTGTGTGTATGTGTGTTTGTATACAAACTGTGTTACAGATTTCAAAGCTGTCAACAGGTTTCCAAAGCATTTCTTTTGTAGCTGTCACTTATGTGGCATCATGAGCTAAGCTAAAACAGCAAGGTTCGTGCATAAGTGGATCTGTATGACAAGCTCATTATATGAAGGTTCTTAAGTATGAACCTTTCAATAACAGGGTTATAGTACAGTGATTACGACTCTGCTCATTGACTTTCTTATCTGTGCCCTATTAATGGAAAAAAGGCTTATACGTATCTGTTTAATCAACTGGTTAGGAAAAAGTATAGTGTTTTTTTTTTTTTTCATTTTTAGACAAATATAGCAAAATTCAGTGATCTTTTTTGTTGAAAATGTACTTTTTTACCTTTCATACTTGTTAAACCTCTAGTTTACATTATTCAGCATGCTATACTGTGAATCTGCTCTAATGTTCATTATATAAAGATGCACAAAAACGTAATTGAATAATGCTAATTACGGGAAATTTAACTTAATAATCATGGATATAATTCTCATTAAATAATGAATGATATAGACATAGATCACATTAAAATGTAATTTAATTTTTATTACCAATAAACCAATAAACCAGTGTCCCAGGATATGAAATTAATGTTTGCTTAATTATCTCTGTGACAAAACCAGTGCTGTTTGAGCATTTAATAGAAGTTTGCTTATAGCTGTACATAGGTATTTATAAGTTTTGCTTTGACTTTCTTGTGCTTTACCCACTTTCAAAGTTAATGAGTGGTTGTTGCGTAAATAAATTTGAATCCATATATTGCAAAGAACATTACATATATTTTAATGCATAGTCATGGTTTTGTTTACCTCTTTATACACAGTACTTGTTTTCATGCCTCCTTCCTTGTGGATACTCTTATGAATTTTATGATTTATACAAGGAATTTTCCTTGTAATATAACTGTGATCCACTTCCTCTGGGGTGTTGGCACAAGTCCCAGGAAAAACAGTTGCCGATGTATTTTTTCCTCATTCCAAGTAGAATTGGAGACTGAGAGATTCAACTCAACAATTACAGAATATAGCTTTTTAACATATTGTTTGTAGGCCTTAGTTCTATATTGCAGAACACCATGTTTATTTTCCTTGTTTGTAGACTATAAGAAGAATGCATATTCTCCATTCCATATTCCAGTGAGTAGTAATTGTGCTTTTTCAACAATTATAGTGGAGCACAACGTATTAATTGGTCAGACATTTTCATTAATGCCAAGATATAATATCAGCAAAGCATATATCTGCATTCTGAATATGGCACTTATTGATGTATAGTGAATAAGATCACATTTTCATACTTTGCAGCTGTGTGTTAAATCTTGTAAAAAAATGTTGAGCAATTAATAAATATCATTCATTTACTTTTTTAATTTTTGACAGGTGCTGTTGTTACTGCCCAAAGTGAAAATTCAGGTAAACTATTTTTTTATACCAAGTTAGTAAGCTTATCTACTGTTGCTGCGCTGCACAGGTATAACCTAATCTAACCCTGCCATTTACCCTAATAATGAGGCTGAGTTTCGGAGTATATTTCCTTGTTGAAGACCATTGTCATTGCAAATGCAGTCTTTACTGAACTGATTGTCATCATTCCCTTTGGTCATTTTCCCCTTCTGTACATTCCTATGTAACCAGATATTTATACTTTTCTACATTTTTAATCTATTTTGTGAATTTTCATTTATACTGTGTACTAAAGGGAGGTGTCTAATGGTCTTTGTGTTGCAGTCCACCTACTCACAAAAGTTAAAAAGTGATGTGGGGTGAAAGATGCTTACTTTTCAGGCTAGTTTCACAAAGTAATCAATTTTACAGAATCTGCATGCAGGATTCATAGATTAGTATTGCATATCTGTGCAGTGCTAATAGCGAAAGGGCTGACTGACTGAGGTAGATCACATCTCATCAGACCATTATTAACTTTGTGTGTGGATGACCATCAGCATCTACATGGCTGTTACATGTGTTAATTACTGTTGCACTATGTGCTACGTCTATAAATTGCAGCCTTAATGAACCATATATGAGACCTATTCCTAGAGGCAATGAGCTGCTGTCAATTCTGCTTTTATCACTGTATAACTGCAATTTTGAAGAATCCCCAGAAAGAAAGTCTTGTAATCTTGGCTTTTCCACAAAGTGGTACGATGCAAATCCCTGTGATAATATAGATGTAGACATAACAAGCTTTAGAGTAGATTTATATTCTGAATCTTAACAATATATTCTAACATGCACTGGCCATTTTTTCACATATACAGGAATTATTAGCATGTGCAATATTTCTTAACATGATTTTCATTTTCATGTATATGTGTCAAATAATAAGAAACTAACTGTTTTTCTTTCTAGGCTCTTTGGCATCTAATGTTCCTCTATCAATAGAGTCACTTATAGCAGCTGAAACTGTTGGTAAGTAACTAGTCATCATTTTATTTTCTCTTCAGCCAATATTACAGCATTATGAAATACTAACTTATGAAATGGCACAGACCTTATGAATATGGTTCTTAAACAAACAAAAAGTAAGCAGAGAACATGAAAGATTTAGTCCCCTGTTTAAGTTACAGCATGTAAGAATTTGTACCATACAAATCAGCATTCTAGGATGAGCATCTCCTGCTTATTTGGTGTGCCAATGGATAAAAGATAATTTGAGGTTTGTTTCTTTCCTATACATTTTTATCTACATATATACTATCGACTCTAATCAACTGACTCATGCACTTTCTTCTATACATGTTGCTCAATACTGTTTAATTTATAAAGCACAGCAATAAGCACTGTATAGTAAGGATTAATGTGGAAATGTTCAAATGAACAAATAAGTAGAAAGCAGTCAGTCGCATGAACAATCCACGAACAGGCAGGCAGTAACTTAGCTTTTCATATAATTAAAACGACACTTCAAGCTTAAAAAATTATTTTATTACTATAAACAGGTAAGCACTTTCACTTCGAGCTTCGTCAGACCATTGTTGGGTATATAAGGTTTTACATTCCTTTCCAGGATAGATTTAATGTTGGGCCCCCTTCTATATGAAACTTTAGGTTTATCCATTAATTTGGTCTTAAGGTTAGCATCTTTATTTATAAGGGCCCAGTTTTTAATTAAAATGTTCCCAAGGGCACCTGAATCCCTAGAAAAAGTTGTTATAAAACTAACATTAAATTCATTTTCTATCCTAGGATTCATGTCTGTTATGGTACTCACCATCTCCCCATTACATTCCAGTATATTCCTATTCAAAATGGGTTTAAAATGGCCCATCATTCTCTTCCTTTCCACTTCAACCATGATGTCATCCAAAAAACTAGGTGGGTAACCCCGCTTAAGGAACATGTTTCTCAAGTTTTGACATTCGTTGTCAAAATCTTGGTTAAGGGAATTCATTGTCAAAATATACCTAACAAAGGTCTGAAGAAATGTGGTAGATGCCCCTATTGTAAATGTATACAGTTAACATCAACAGTCACTGTTCTGGGTGAACAATATGACGTGCAGGGGAGATTTGACTGAAACACAAAAGGGGTAGTCTATCTTGTACAGTGCCAGGCATGTGTCTGCTTCTATGTGGGGAAAACAGAGAAACACTTTAAACAAAGAATTTAAGAACATCAATATAGCATAAATAAACAGAATACTATGAACACTTTGGCTAGACACATAATGAATTAATCAAGTCACCTTTTAAATATTTAGTAATTGAGCAAGTAGTACCCAACTATGGGGGGGGGGGTCCGTGGACTTTGAGGTTAGAGGAGCATGAGCTTTTGTGGCAATTAAGGATCAATGCACACTTATATCCTGGACTAAATAATTATTGTTCCTTGAAATGTATTTTAAAATTAAAGTCACTTTTAAGATAAATATGGAATAAGAACACCAAAATCTATGGTGTTTATTCCTGTTTATATGTTAATATATTAACATATTTAAATATATATATATATATATATATATATATATATATATATGTATACATATACATACATACATACATATTTTTTACATCACATAAGAATAATAATATGTTTGTGAATGAATCATGAATTTTTTGATCACATGACTTGATAATCACATGATATTTTAGGGTGGGTTTGTGATGTCATGAATCAGGAAATGTATTTAAATGTTCTTTTGAATGCCTTTTATTTGTCTGAAGAAGTTCATTTTATTTATGTGAATAAAAGTGCTCACATTAAAAGGTTTTTAAATTATAACTTGGATTATTGGATTATTTCCAGCTTCGAAGTGCCTGGATTCCTGTTTGGGATTTATTAGCTTGTGTTTCTTTCTTCTGAGTCTGTTTTGGTAAATTTAAGAACAGCTGTATGAAATATACAGTGCTATTTTGCATTATCAAGACTTCCATTTTTTTCTTTTTATTTGGGAAATGCACATAAAGGGATCTTTACTATAAGGTGGTATTTTCATTCACATAACTGAAGGTATTTGTTATATAGTGTTACTATAATAGCTTTTCTCCTTTACCATGTGATTCCCATGATGCAAACAATAAGATTTTTGCAAAACCTGTTAGAATATCCCCTTAAATGGATAAAGCAAAAATAGTGTATATGAATGAATAAAAAGAGTGAAAGACTTGCATGCACATAGGTAAATAATTTAAGAATGGTCCCTGCTTTAATGTAAATTTGTTGTCAAAAACATATTAAGTTTGTAGTAGCTAATGCTAAAACTAATGTCTGAAATTCTTAGCTCTGGCTAAATTGCGAAATATTGTAGTTCAAATCCGGAAGATAAAAAATTGCTATCATTAAATTGTCTGCATCTTTTTGCAGTGGTTGTCATGTCCCAAAATTTAAACTGGGAGACTGTCTTACCCCATTCTTTATTAGCTTCAGATTTTCATTTGTTAATTTCCAGTTATAGCACTGAATTCTTTGCAGCATATTTCCTAAAGTTCAACCATCTCTTTGTTGTTCTTTGTTTTGTGTGAGAGCATTGTGAAGCTTTTTGGTTGTCTGCAAGTATTATTGCACACTGAACACATTCAAACTACATAATGTTATCTGTGTATACCTCTGATGATGTCTTTGGTGCTGGAGTGTGTTGGTATATGAGTTTTCTTCTGTCTACAGCACAGGTGGGTTGAAACAATCATTGACTAAATGAGGAAATGTGTCAGTTTTTTAGCAAATTGACCTCACCTCAAGATACAGACTAAAAGTCATAATTTATCACTATGGCAAAAAGTACAAATTTAAGTTCTTATGACAACATTCAAAGTTGAATATAATCATTAACAAAAAAAATATATATATATATATATATATATATATATATATATATATATATATATATATATAAATTTATTTATTTATTTATTTATTGCAGAAACTTGCAACATTTGGGGAACAGGATCATTCAAACCCTTTGCTGGCAACTGCTTCCATTTAAAGACAACATGCAAAACTGCGATTACTTGGGACTGCGGTAATACTGTATCTGGGTTTAGTGTTGAAATAACTCGAAACACCTCATATTCAGTCAGTCAGATTAACATTATGATCGATGAAGTATCAATCAAATTAAATAATGTCCAAATCACTGTTAATGGAGAAAAGTAAGTAGGCTCTTACTTAAGCTAAGTCATAAATGAAACACTGTTGTGTATTGTCGCATTTTCACTTCCATTTGTAAGAGTTTGTCTGATCTTCAGTCAGTCTATGTACATAAATACTATAAGCACACAGACAGATGTATACACACACACACACACACACACACACACACACACACACACACACACACACACACACACACACACACACACACACACACACACACACACACACACACACACACAACAGTATCAGGGCTTACTGCTGTGTCTGGGGAACCAAGGTGGTTTGCTCACAACAAAAAAAATGAATAAAAATTTTTTTGTGTTTTTGACCTTCAGAGCATCTCTGTCATCCTCCCAGATTTTAAATGTTTTGTGATCAAATAATCACATGCTGATTGACGGAGGTGTGATTATTAATACTGAACACAAAAAAGGAAAGATGCATATTTTTAAATAACTCCATTGAGTAAATTGCCTCAGTTTTGGATGAAACACCATTTGCTAATCTCTAGGGATTGTTCTCAGTTATTCTTCACAATGCATGTTAGTTCTGAACTGTTGTCTTACTTTTACTCACAGTATCTTCTTTTACATAGATGCTGCCTTCTAAGTTTATAGTAGTGAAAATTCTTAACAATGGATGTTTTCCAGAGTCAAGACTTCACCAGCTTTGTTTGCCTATACTGAATAGTATGTCAGGATACAGTAGCTTTCAGTGCTAGGCAGTCCTTAAATTCAACAAATGGATAGAGATGGTCATTGAACATAAAAGCCAGAATGAACAAGTTCATCTCTGAGAAAAAGCTCTTCATCCAGCTCAGTTATGTAACTTGTATTGAAAAATGATAGAAATGTGATTTCTCTTTATGTGTAAAAAATGTATTGATCCATTGGGGAGGATTTTGTTCACCTGTACGACTGAAAAAGCCATGTATCATGCAGCTGACAATATCAGAAAGGTTATATTTAGAGGTAAGCAAAAAAGGAAAAAAAAAAAAAATATATATATATATATATATATATATATATATATATATATATATGTATTTATATTTATATATATTTATTTATATATATATATATATATATATATATATATATATATATATATATATATAGGTTACCTTCACTGCACCAAACGTTCACTTTCCCGGCAACCACATTCCTGAGACCAGTTCACCGACACTTCATTACACTGAATCACTATAGCTCGACTTTCAAATCACTGACAAGAAAAATCCCATCACCGACAATGGCAATTGTGTTACATCAGCAAAAACATCCACATAATATCCCCATGTACGTTGATGCCACATAATATCCATGCATATATTCACCAATAAATTACTTCAACTTCAGTGACTTTACTCACAGGATGCAGTCAAAATAAGTAAATTCCAGTCAATCAACAACATAGTCAAATCAACGTATAATGAATACAATTTCCACGCCGAACTGCAAGTATACATAAAAGAAGTATTTAGCAGAGAACTCAAGATATCTAGTGAAGCATCAGACTGTCATAATACATAGCATCTGAACACTGACACACTGAAAAAGTGAAGACTGCTCATGTAATAATTTGTAGGCAGAATGTTAGTCAGTGTTACAGTTTTAGTAGCCATGCTATATTCCTGACAAATTCCACAGCTATATATTCTTGTCTATTCTGTAGTATGTGTTGAAAGTGAGTGTGTATCTCCAACAACCTCTGTTTTTTTGGTGATGGAAACACACCAGTAGTTCTATGAACTCTTAACTTGTCAGTCCTGTCCTGCTCCCTAGATAAAGTCCACATAATAATATCAAGATCAGTAGCTCTATTGCCCAATAAACATTTCAGCCTCCTGTGCCATGCTTCAACAGAATTTTGTGTACATAGCAGGAACAGTTCATTCAGGTCTGAAACATTCCAAAGTCTTATTAGAAACAAAGGAGGGAATCTCATAGATGCAGCAGTGAGAGTGTTAAATTTACATAGTCTGCCATGCACATAATAGTCTGAGAAGTACTTCACCAGTTCATGTCCCTCCTCAGAAATACCTTCTTTAAGCACCACACAAGTTTCCATCACTTCATTTTCTTGCAAAAGGGCTAATGCAACCAATGATTTTATAGACATAACTCGAATGTCATATTACTGTTATAATTGGAAGTCAGACACAAACTTTGCACATTTCTCCATATATTTTGTCCAAAGTGGAACAAACACCCTTTGGGCTGCACATCAGAGAAATTTAGTCTAATACTTTTTAGACCAGCTATCTCGAAGTCTGAAAGAAAGTGCCATCCATCATCTAAATCGAAGCTCAGCTAAGGTCATAAAGATTATTAACTATAGTAAAAGGATATACAACTGTATCTGTAGACGTGTCAGCCATATGCTTATACACAAAAGAACCTTCCTTTAAAGTGTAAGAACTACAATCTATGGTCATTAGAGTGAGTTCATGCCTACCCTCAGTTAAGTGATATTTTCTATGGACTCTTCCTATCTGCTGTAAAAGAGCCTTTCTGTTTGGAATATTATGCACTGCAGTGAGGGAAGTAGAGGGTAATGCATCCTCCACAACTACACAAGGGATATCTCTGCTATACTTTGTTCTGACCTTCACTTCATTAGCAACTGTGTAATGCTCAACTTCACTAGGATCCCCACTGTGGTCATGTGAAACAGATACCACAAGTTCAACTCCATCTGTAACTTTTACAGTTACCGTTCTGCCTTTACACTGCAAACTCCTTTTATCTTTGCAACCCCAATAACATTTATTTCTTCTGCTGCATTCTAAATGGTATAAGTATCCTTCTATTTGCAGCATTTCTTTGCCCCTTTGTGAAAGCACCAAGGATAAATATTTCCAACAACTCTTGGACCTGGTAACACCAATTCTGCCATGATCACGTTGCATCCTAGAGACTGTTAAAGAGACATACCTGCTTTTATACTTCAGCGATAAAGGATGTCAGTGTCAGTACATTACATTTCGGTAATGTGGACTTTTGGCGATTAGAGGTGTCGGTGAGCTGGTCTTGTGAATGCGATTGTCAGGAAAGTGAACATTCGGTGTAGTGAAGGTAACCCATATATATAAATATATATATATATATATATATATATATATATATATATATATATATATATATATATATATATATATATATATAGAGAGAGAGAGAGAGAGAGAGAAATTTTAACATATGTGTTACAGCTTTAATGACAGCTCAATGATAGATAATGTTTATTTATTTATGTATTCATGCATGTATGTATTTATGTTCGTTTGTCTGTTTGTTTACTAGTATATTGTTCTGAGCAACACTGACCATTATACACAATAACAGTTCTTAGATAGCTGATAAGTAGATAGGAAAAATTTGTTTACAAAACAGCTATAGGAACATAATATACCTTTCCAAGTTTGCAGATGACTGCAAAGCTGGGAGCCGTTATTTACTCCCCAAGTGATGTAGACATCCTACAGAAAGGCATCACTGAGACCAATGACTTGTGTTGAAACCATTGCCTTAAGCTTAATGCCAAAAGATGCGTCATCATCCACTTTGGGAAAAACTCAGTTCCCACTAATTACCACATCAATGGGAGCCCATTGAACACTAAAGGCGTTATAAGAGATCTGGGGACACAGGCTGACAAGAACCTCTCCTTCGACCATCACATTGCCACTGTGTTCAGAAAGTCCTTCTATGTGGCACATCTCATTACCAAAGATTTTGCATCCAGGAAGAAAGAGGTCATCATCTCTCTCTACTCTTCCCTCATTAGGCCAATCATCGAGTATAATGTCCATTTGGCAGGTACCTCACTAGACACATGCAACAGCTGGAAAGGCCACAAAAGTACCTCATGAAGAGGATCCTAGGTCTTAAACACATGTCCTACATGACAGACTCAATAAACTCCAGCTATTCTCTGTCTCATATCGTCTACTAAGAGGTGATCTCTGCTTGACTTACAAAGCCATGTCTGACCCAGCTCTGTCAGAAATGCTACATCTAAAGACATCCCAATCCCTCTGCACCACATGCTCCAGAGACCTCAACGTCATTACCACAATCAACAGAACATGCTGGAGGGACAGGTTCATAACCCAGAGACTGCCCATGCTCTGGAATAGACTTCCCATACATTTGAAGCAGAGCACCTCACTGGCCCTCTTCAAGAGCAATCTTGATGAGTGGATGAGAAATAGAAAGTTCACCCTGGGGAATCACTGCAGGTGCTCTACTTGATAGAGGCACTGTGAACTAATGATGGGTGGCACGATGCCAAGGCACTTCTATTGGCTAGACTTGTAAAGGCTCCAGGGCCATTAGCCTAGTATACACCTATGAACCTATGAACCTATAAGAAAGTGCACAAAAGTGAGAGATTTACTATTCTCTATAAAAGTATAGAAAAAAATTTAAGATTAAACTCTATACAGAAATGTAACCTTGTCAAGAGAGATGGAGGCGGTGGAGAACAAGGGTAAAGAATTAGGTAATGTGACATCTTGGATGTATGTTTGTGCTACTGCATGCATGCCTTCCATACATTATACTTATGCAGACTTCAAGTTCACTTTCTAAGGTGCACCATCAGTAAAGTCTTGGTAATCTCCACTGAAAAAAATAAAAAATGGTAATGTGCTCAGTCATTCAGAAAAATACAGTGTTATTCTGTTTCAGACTTAATATTGGTAGAATAGGTCAGAAGGTTTAGCATAGCAGTATCAGTGGTTACCACAGGTCTGGAAGCCTAAATAGTGAAAGCAGGGATGAGGCTAGTGATTTTTCATTGAACAGAAAACTACTCTGATGAGTAGGTGTTTTAAGAACATCTAATGTTTCTTGTTTGTGTGATCTATTACATTTCTTCTGAATTCGCTCAGACCAGTCGACTAGTAATCACCCACTAACTTACCCAGCATCTTCCTACTACTTAAATAGAGTTTCTTCTATGCACTCATGGCTGAGAGACAAGAAGCATTTCTTATTTAACAAAAAAGAGACTAGCCTTTGAAAGAGGCAACAAATGAGTTTACCCCCATACCCTCCCCCGTGTTTGGATGCCTCAGTAATAGCAAGAAGCAGGCTGTTGTAAAACTGTAGAAAAGTCTTTAAATGGATGAGCAAATATATTAAAAAGGAAAGTGGGTGTTTCTGTGAAAAAACAGAAGTAAATAAAAGCCAAATACAAATTCAAAAGCAAAGGACAATAAGAAATAATTCAAACAGTAGTTAAGGGGCAACTTTATGAAATACACAAATAGTAAAGTAGTGAGCCTGTTGGACAGTATGTTTTTATACATTCTGCAAGAAAGCTGGGATACCTCAAAGAGTGGTCTTTGTCTCAACTGAGGAATGAAACTGCTCATTTCCTAATGAGCTAGCCAGGACATAGAGACCTACATCCTGTCCATTCACAACAATGTTCTCCATCACTATCTTAGACAGAGTTTACATTGGAAATTGCACAGTTGGACAATAGTTGCTTCTCATAGGCTGAGGCTGATACAGCATAGATGCATTCCTTGAGTATAGCCCATTGAAAGTTCTTATACACTCCCTGCCCAAATTGATACCTCTGTGCAGGTACCATAACAAAGTCCACAGTATATGATGCATTTGCTATAGTGGATATATGCATGGATGTGAGGCTCTTAGAACCCCCCCCCCCCCACACACACACACACAAGAGAAAGCTGTGACTTATTGATAAGAACAGTAGATCCGAGAAGAGGGAGCATGTTAAGTGTTATAGCTTGAAAGGATAGGTACATAGTGAATACTGTAGATTTTAGCAGCAGCAGCTGCATGTCAGAGGAAGATTGATGACATTCTTTATGCTGGAACAAATGACTTGAATGGAAAACTCCTGAAACTTTTCAGAGCAGTACAGTAATTCCAGGAAATGGGAAGAGACTAGTGATTATAGAGGGTGGTGAAGCTCGAGTGATTTGCATAACTGTAAATTATGCAAGGCACTGATTGTCATGTGTGGCTGGATATGTGAGATCACTGACTTTTCTTGTAATTTAACTGGATGTCATTACCCAGTTTCAGGCAGATTACAGTGGGCATATGAAGGAATTGTGAGAAGGAAATGGGTGGTTTTAGACAGTAACAGGTAATGTTGAGCCTGCATTGTAGTGTCACTGTTTAAAGAAATAAAAGGGTTTTTCCTTGTTTGATGACTGTAATTGCATATTTCCTGGACCCTAAAATAGAAATTCAAAAGTCAGTGAAAACAGGAGTTGCATGGTCCAGGTTTAAGCCAGACCATAAAGTGTTCCGTTCTGGATATTAATAAATAGGTGCATCAAATTTGCATTCAGCTATTCAAAGTCAGAGCCTTATAATTATTTTAGTGTCACTTGTGAGTTAGGGTATTCATAATGTGTACATTTTATCAAGAATATCACAAAACTAGGACCACATTCCACATTCACTTTATCAGGCTTTATTTTTAATTAAAAATCAAATAATTTCTAGCAGGGAGATGAGCATTGCTGGACCCTAAAATAGCACAACAGAGTGGATTACAATGCTCCAAGAATGGTGTTCTACAGTTTGACAATGGTTCCCTGAATATAAAAAGTCAAAAGACATGATTTGTGTTAACATCATTCATGAATTCTACAGGGCATTAACTGTTCTTTTATCCTCCTTAGATTTCTTATTCAGTTTCTTACATGATCTTTGAAGGATTACAATGAGTTTACTTTAAGTGATGTGGCATTCATATTATCATGTATTTATGTGCATTTTTGGGAAGAGATAGCCCATGCTGAAGGATTGATGTCTGTCAGTGTCACATAAATTATTATGTATAATTGCTCTTATCTTGGACATTTTGGGCCGGATTCACAATGGCTTGCACAGAGTCTAAGAGTAGAGTAAGACTCCATGTAGCCATCATATCCGATGAGTGATCCAGGAACAGCCTGCAGGGGTGTGCAAGAGAGCTCCTAAAATGGTTCTTACACGGACAGGGTCGGGTTATGCAAATTACTTCAATTGCAGGTGAAAGGCATGCAAATGAGGTAGATTTGCAATTCAGGAAACCTGAACCTGTCCGAGTAAGAGCAGTGTTATCTGTAGAAATGTACTCAGTTGACAACTGAGCA
The DNA here is from genome assembly GCF_019279795.1 of Protopterus annectens. NCBI lineage: Eukaryota > Metazoa > Chordata > Ceratodontiformes > Protopteridae > Protopterus > Protopterus annectens. Next base: position 1,058,903,348 of record NC_056745.1, read on the forward strand.
CCGTTCTGCAAATAGCAAAACGGAGCCGTGACAGCTCCAAATAAAGGTTGCATCCAGTGCAGGGAGCATGCCAATGGCCAAATATATGATCAATGGCAATGTTACCTGATGCAATATGAAAAAAAAAATTTTTTCTTACGATTTCTGATGTTCATGCGTAGCGCAGCTCTGCGCAAATGGGCTGCTCACTAAAAAGCAGAAAAATAAAAATTAAAACCCACAAATGTGGATTTTATTTAAATTGTTAATTTACAATGCAAGGGAATGGCAGGCTGAAGACAACATGGCCACCGAGTAAAGGTTGCTAAGGGGGGAAGCACAGTCTAAGAGATGTAACCAAGCATTAGTAGGCAATCCTATGCAAAGGAGGGTTAGGATAGTGAATCGCAGGTTTACATAGCAAATGAGCACAGTCAGTGGAGTGTAGGAGTAGGATTAGGGGAGTAACAAAAAGTAGGTGACATCATGAGTGGGGTATGTATGAAAGAAGGGAAGCTCATTGGAGCAGAGTGGCATGTGTCAGCTGTCATTTACACATCATTGAAAGAGGTGTGTCAACAGGTAGGCTAGGTAAAGGCAAGAAATGGAAGGTGTATGCCATGAATAACACCAAAGTTTCTTGCTGCGTGGGTATGCGCTCGTGTGCGTGCCTGTAAACCTGAGTAAGACAGTGTGCTTGCGTGTAAGCGTGAGTGCACGCGTTTAAGCTGGAGTAAGCATGTATAACGCAGTTTAAAGTGTTGTAAGCACGTTTACACTGGAGTGCACGCGTTTAACCCGAATAAGCAAGTTGTAGTCCGTATAAGCATGTGTGCGTGAATGTGAGCTGCTGTGAGCGTGTTTGCGCTTGTGTGCATGCTGCTACCACCCCGAGGAAACTGAAAGGAAATAGGAAGCACAACAAATAGCAGGAAGCTACCAGGGAGTACTTGCAGAGTTAGCAGGTGAAAACAATCAGAATCAGGCAATTACACAGGCAGTACACTAGCCCAGCCCAGCCTAGCACTTAAAACTCTGCAAACAACAGTCCATAATGTTTCTCACAAGAGACACTGCAGTAAGCTAATAGAAGTGAAAACTGAAAAAGCTTTACTGAGACAAAGAAATGTTAGGGGCTGCCATTGCTGTTATAAGTTGACATATGCAACATGCTGAGGTTGGTGACAATGGAAATGCTGCTGGACAACCCACAGTGAGGAGACAGAGAAGAGTGTACAGACCCAGGGTAACCTACCAGGAGCTACATGAGCTGGGGATAGTGGAGCGCTATAGAGTGGACAGAGACCTCCTGCAGCAAATTGCTGAGCTGTGCAGGCCACACCTCACACACAGAACCAACAGAGGGGAACCCCTCCCAGTGGAAACCAAGGTATGTGTTGGCCTAGGAATATTAGCAACAGGTACCTTCCAGAAACCAACTGGTGATATGATGGGGATATCACAGGCATCAGCATCCAGGGTACTGCACCATTTCCTGGATGCCATGTCAGCACATGTCGTTGATCATGTATCTTTCCCTAATTCCCGTGAGGTATTGGCCAGCAATATGCATCTCTTCCAGCAAATAGCGGAATACCCTGAGGTAGTGGGCGCAATAGACTGCATGCACATACGCATCAAAGCACCAGCTGGCGAGTGGGGTAGGGTCTACTTCAACCACAAGGGCTTCCCCTCCATCAACTGCCAGGTTGTGCGTGATGCCCAGGGCATAATACTGAATGTGTGTGCTGGCTGCCCTGGAAGCTACCATGATTCCCATATCTGGCATCTGCCACAGCTGTACCAGACATTTCCCAGTGGGGACATCCCACATGGTCACCTAGTGGGGGATGCTGGCTATGCACTGGAGCCGTGGCTGATGACACCCATCAGGAACGCACACATACCTGAACAGGAACGCCATAATGAGGCACACACACAAACCCGAAATGTAATCACGCGTGTGTTTGGGCTGCTCAAGTCACGGTCCCGGTGCCTGGACACATCTGGTGGAGCCTTGCAGTACTCACTAACTACATGTACCCAAATTGTCATGGTATGTACTATGCTACATAATATGATCCTGTGAAAACAGATGCAGCAGGACCAGCATAGGCCTGGGCCAAACAGCCCCCCACCATTGCCAAGGTCATCACAGGCAGAGCGTAACTCAGAGGAGGAACAACCAGAGCCTGCCCCAGTAGGCAGAAGGAGGCATGCTCAGCATGCTTTGGCCTTGGCAAAGAGGCAACACATAGCACATACACTGGCTCAGTAGGAACTCTGGAAATTATACCTCTCTCTGACATGCACATATAGTAAAAGGGATGCCTAAGTTGGTACTGCCTGCTTTCAAACATGTACAGGGAGTTTAGTATGTGCATCTGACATAGGCGGCCCTGCAGCACCACCTGAGGCATGATTGTCATGTGTTAAGCAATTTAAAGCAGTGCTAAACAGCATTTACCACCATGTAGTATATGCAAACAGAATCGCACACACCAACTAGTGCAACTGTGGTCAATGTTGAGTAATACTGGGCAACGTCCAGCAAAGTTGGTGAATATTTAGCAATGTTGGACAAGCCTGGTCTAAGTAGGGCATAGTTGAACAAAAGCCAACATGCTCATATTTGCTTAACTGGCCCTTAAGCAGTCTGGTCTGCTCAGTATGAAAATATAAAGCAGTGATGGGCCTCGAAACCAGGATACTGTGCACTATAGTTAAAGTACTGAACCACTAAACCATGACAGTATTGCAGTGGTCAGCCAGTATGAAGGAATGTTGATAAGTCTATGCAAAGTATCTCATGGAAACCCTGCAGGCACAGCATAATCCCTGTTGAGTTATGACACAAAGGTAAGTCCTGCAGTAAGAACAGAACTTGACTTCCAACACACACACACAGTATAAATGTTAATATTGGTCATGTTTGCACACATCCACAAATGTAGTGGACCTCAGATCACTACATACTGAAAGGTCACACTGGGCATGCTCACACACTTGAATAAATGAGACAAATGTCAGGCAACAAAACATGGAAAGCCTGAACTGGGCATGCTCACACACTTAGGCCATGTCTGAGTACAACAGTGGGCCACACATATCTGGCAGTTGCATGTGTTAACCCAGGAACCTCTCACTATCCAGCAATCCACCATATGCACACAGTTACATGACAACAGACACATATATAATATAGTGGAACCCTGTCTTAATCAAATATGTTCTGCAGATACCTAAGTTGTTCATAGAAACTGGGAAAGTAAAGACAATAAAGCCCTGCAAACAGTATCAGCAATAAATATTGTGCATCCCGAACAAAAGCATAGGTTCAGAGGTCGATACTAGGCTATCTGCCCTAGGGCATGTACATGCCTAGCCAGAGTGTGTTTGGCTTTTGCAACCCTGTCAGATTACTACACTGTGCCAGTGAATAATAGGTCACACAGGATAGCCCATGTACGTCTAGGCTAGTGTGCCTCTGTCTAGCAGGGACACAGAAGATATCCCAGGAGTAAACATACGATCACCCATACAGCCATCAAGATGTCCCCTGTAGGTGGTCAGTGGGTGGCTCTGCCTATGTGAAACTGTGATCATAATCCAGAGTGAGTGGAGGCCCTGGGATAAGAATCTGTCCCTCCAGCATGTCATATTAACATCTGTGCTGAGGTCTATGTCTCTGTAGTGTATAGCTCCAAGGGAGTCAGATATCCTGAGGTGGAGCATGTCCAGTAATTCTGGGTTGGGTATTTCTGTAAACAACAGGCACACATCATATCCGAGTAGGTGGTAAGCGACTGAGTATAGCTGGAGTTACTGCATCCGAACTGTGCAGGTCATCCGTGTGAGTCCCTACATCTGCTTGGTGAGGAACTTCTGTGGCCAGTACAGTTGCTGCAGGTGTTGGGTAAGGTACACCTCAAATGTGGCATTGTAACCAAGCATGGTTGTGATGAGTATAGAGGCACAATGACCTCACTTGATCTAGATGTGAAACCATATGGGATAAGGTGGCTTATATAGAAGGTCTGTCCAACCACTTTGGCAATGTGAATGTCAAAGGCGACAGTGCAAACAAGTCATGTCCCCATTCACCTAATAACTCCTACCATATGTAATGGAGTACTACCTATGTGGTAATGTGTGGGCATGTTGCTATTCCCAAAGGGGATGACTATGCAACTAATGGCATTTAGCTGTAGGCCATGGCTCAGGCACCAGTCATCCATCTCTGTGAGACCCTGTTTGAGTATGCATGTGGCAGCTGGAGAGTTGATTATGGCACCCAGTTTGCAGTCAAGTGCGAACAAGGTCAGCCATATTCCCCCATGGTAGTCTGTACATCAGATAAATATATACTGGACAAGAGAGGTCCCAGGACCAAGCCGTGTGAGATGCCACGTGTAACTGGTGTGTAGTCAGACATGGCACCTGCAATTCTGACCATGTGGGTGCTATCCCTGATCCAGGTAGCAATCCATCATGTGAGATATGTGTCCATATCGATGGTGGTGAGCCTATGCATAATGGCCCAGAGGGTTATTGTGTGGAAGGGGTTTGCAAGGTTCAGGTAGGCTGTGTGGACAACTGTCCCTATGTCGATGGACCTGTTAATCGTCTAAAGAATACAAATATGTTGAAGAGGCAAAATCTGCCCACAACAGTGCTGAAATGTGTAGGATACAGTGTCTGTAGGTTCCCAATGTCTATGTGTAAGAGACCCATGACAATACACTCCATAGCGTTGCAGAACAGGCTAGTTAGGCTTATAGGGCAATATTGTCTGTGGTCCGTTGTGGCACCAACTCTGTGGAGTGGGACCTCTGCTGCTGTATTCCATTCCGTGGGTACATATCCTGTAGTAACTCCGATATTGCACAGTGATGTAATGTGAGGGTTACGTCTGTCATGAAGCTCGTGTAAGATGCATGCCGGGACACCATCTGGTCCCATTGATGCTGTGATGTATGCTTTGGAGAGGGCAGAACTCACCTATTACTGTGTGATGTCAGGGAGGTTACACTCTGTTGGGATGGATAGTTGCTCCCTAGGGGGGATGGGGGAGACATCTGCACTGAACCTGTTTTCCAGGATGTTGGCAATGCCAGTGGGTACAGGGTACGTTTAGTCAGTATGCAGTAACTCACAGCATATCAGTGAGTGTCCACCCAGGTTCCTGACATAACTGAAGAAGGACTTGTGATAGTCCTACATGTCTGGTGCAATTGTCCGTGAGAAGCAGCCCTTAGATAAGTTCATGAGTGATCGTAGCTGTCTACTAGTACACATCACAGATGCTTTCCCCATCTGGGATTGTGATCTATCATGTAGTAGCTTCCTCCTGATGTTGTACAGTTTATTAATGGCTGGGGTCTATCAGACAGGTCCCTGCCATTGGAGGAGTGAGTCCTGTTGTTATTTGGGCTAGCACAATCCATGCAGTCCACTGGGTGTCCATAGAATGTGTATGTAAAGGATTCAGCAGTCAGAGCCGTATTTACCACTGTCTCAGGGTCTCTGAAGGATACCACTTTGCTTTGGTGAAGTGAGATGTTGGCTCATGAGAAGTTCACCAAGATTACCCAGGATGGGTGTGTGGAGGGTATATGTATGTCCAGTGAGATATATGTATGTTCTGACCTTACCAATGAGGGGTATATTGCTGGTGTGGAACATAGAGTCCCCATGTTGGTAATGATCAGGTCCAATATGTATTCCCCCTTGTGGCTGTGGTGACTGGTTGTGCCATAGCATATGAATTTACAAATTGCAGCGACTATAGGGCAAGGGTGTTGGGGCTTGAGTAGTATCCCCTGTCAATATTTGTATATTCAAAGTCACCCAATATAATGGTGTTTGTGGAGATCTTCATATTCTCCACTGTTCCCAGGAATGCCGAGTGTGGTTCCTGAGTATGGGAGGGTGGTCTGTAGCAGGCAACAAACTGAAAGGCAGTTTTGCACAATGGTAGTTGCATATGTATGGTCTGTGATGCTTTGTGCAGTGCTACTAACCCGGAGGTGTGTGTATCTGTGATGTATATGGATACCCCCCCAGTTGTGTTGTCCGTTCCAAGTCCTGTGGTCAGAAAGCATGGAATGAAACATAACCTGGTAGTGCTGGTGTGCATATGTGAGCCTGAACTATGCGTCTGTTAGTGCACAGATATCGCTATCCTCCATACTGAGGAGAGTCCTGAGTGGCCGCAATATATGGGTAACACATCTGGTGTTGAGCAGCATTACCCTTAGTGTCATTTAACCTGTAATGTCTATGGAGGTGGGTTTGTCTTTTGAGCCCTGCTCAACAAATGCACTATGGTGGTAGCAAGAGCCTTTGCCAGCATTAGAAGGTCCAAGGGTGACAGGTGCAAGCTGTCCATAGTAAAGCTACGTGGCATGCCAAGCATGTCACCACAGGCTGACAGACGCTGTATCCCCTATGAATGACACCAATTTGTTAGCCAACTGTTAAATGTGATATGTTTGTCTGTATACTGTGACATAATAATTGGTGGGTGTAAAATGCTAGACAAGGTCAGGGTCATACTGCCCTGGGCTACATGATCAGAGTGTTCCTCCATTTACCATGTCATGTGGTCCAGGGAGTAACGTCTAAGGTTTTACGCACCAGCATGGACAATGATGGTGCCAGTCCTGTACTTGCTTTGGAGTGACCTGACTGCATGTGTTATGTGGCAGATCCTGGCACCCAACAGACAGCCCAAAGTGACTATTCCCATGTTTGGGCTGGTGAGTGGTACGTCATTGTGTCTGACAATAAGTGTCGCCTATTACAAGTGTATTAGATGTGTTGTTTAGTCCGAAGGGCAGTGACTGTGTGGCACACTGACATTGTGAACTATGTGATATGTGGGTATTGTAGTGGGGTAGCAGTTGTGTGTGTGCCTGCTGTGGAGGTCTCTGCTGCTTAGGCAGAGTTAATTCACAACATCCGAGTATGTCTATGTGTGATAATGTGGTTTGAGTGCTGTCGCCAGAGGATATGTGAGACTGATATGTGGTGTGTGTGGTTACCTTCACCACCTGATAGACTGTGCCAGTCATGGGTCGAGAGAGTTCAGCACCCTGTATGTCTCTATAGGTGCATCTCACACATATATCTGAGTTTGTCGGGAGGAGGAGAGGGTTGTCTGTGTACATGAGGCAGATGTGACATTGTGTCAACATCACAATATTCACCAGCTGGACTGGAGAGTACATATGAAACCGACCCCTGGACATGCCGGGATATTATGACATACACTGTAGCCAGATCACAAAGGATCAGTAGGGTGTTAAAGTGTGTAAAAGAGTATAACAGGGAATAGTGCTCAGGTTCATTGGTGTTCTGTAAAGAGTATCTGAGAAGGAGTCCAGACTGAATCATGACACCTCCGAAAGCTATGTCATATATAGCAATGTACACCCATATATGTCCGGAGTCAGAGCCAACTGTACCTGACTGAGAATGCTGACATCCTGACAGACAGGCCCATATATACAGACCCACCTCCCACTGAAGATAGTCCATATCATCATACTAGGAGATATCACATGTAGAATGGATGAACAGCTACCCCCAATGCCAATAGCATGGAAGCAAGTGGAATACATTGATTCCCAATATGTGTCATGCATAAACTACAGAACAAACAGATCCTGCACCTGAACAGTCAGCTGAACCTCCCCCTCTACACAGGATGTGGAACCATTGAATGTGTTACAGCAACATATGGCACTCCACACAACTGTTGGTGCACAATACACCATGGGAAGTACAGTCCAGTATGCCTATGAAGTCTGATCTGCAAGGCCATGGAGTTCATCATGGTTGAAGTCATAAACAGAGCTATTGGAAGCTGACATACACACAACCCTACTAACTGTGGCATGTTCATGTGCAGATCATGGTTCCCAAACATGCTAGACTGTTTGCAAGGCAGCCACCCAGGACATACATCACTGAACACAGCTACACATGTCTCACATAGACCTTGAATAGCCCTTTATCAACATCCCAGACACATGTAGTACCCACAAAACCAACAAGCTGTGCATAGATATGTGTTGACATATGAAGGGATGTCAGTGTGTCCACAGATAGATCACACAAGGTAAGTATTATGAGTTCCTGTTAAAGCTGTTGACACCCGACGACCCACATGGACCATTCCTGGAATGGCATAAAACAAAGTGTACACACATTGCCATCTCCAGTCTGATGATGTTACCATCCTATAAATACAGCAGGAGAAGAAAAACCAGCCAGTAAAGCAAATAGTGTGCCGTGGTAATGCGGCTCTCTCTAGTATCATAACATAGTTAGGTAGGGGTTTGAAGCTTGCAAACACTGAGTGTGTGTGTGTGTGTGTGTGTGTGTGTGTGTGTGTGTGTGTGTGTGTGTGTGTGTGTGTGGGAGGGGTGTGTGTATGTGTGCAAATGTCTTTGAAAGGCGTGCCCTTTTTGGAGACAGGGAAAACACACTAAAAGAGATACATTCCTCTTTGGAAAGACTGATGATATCACCATCCTACAAATATAGACGGAGAAGAGAAACCACCCAGTAAAGCAAATAGCACACCGTGTTAATGCATCTCTGTCTAGTATCATACCATAGTTAGATAGGGGTTTGAACTTTGCAAATGCTGACTGTGTGGGGGTTATGTGCAATTGGGAGTGCCCTTTCTGGAGACTGGGAAAACACACTAAAAGAGGTACATTCCTCTTTGGAAAGACTGATGATGTCACCATCCTACAAATACAGACGGAGAAGGAAAACCACCCAGTAAAGCAAATAGCACACCATGTTAATGCATCTCTCTCTAGTATCACAACATAGTTAAGTAGGGGTTTAAATTCTGCAAACGCTGACTGTGGGGGGTGTGTGTTATGGTGCCATTGTCCTTTGAAAGGAGTGCCCTTTTTGGAGACTGGGAAAACACACTAAAAGAGGTACATTCCTCTCTGGAAAGACTGATGATGTCACCATCCTACAAATACAGATGGAGAAGGAAAATCACCCAGTAAAGCAAGTAGCGTGCTGTGTTAATGCATTTCTCTCTAGTATCATAACATAGTTAGGTAGAGGTTTGAATCCTGCAAACACTAACTGCATGTGTGTGTGGGGGAGTGTGTATGTGTGCAATTGTCTTTGAAAGGAGTGCCCTTTTTGGAGACTGGGAAAACACACTAAAAGATGTACATTCCTCTTTGAAAAGACTGATGATGTCACCATCCTACAAATACAGACGGAGAAGGGAACCACACAGTAAAGCATATAACATGCCGTGGTAATGCAGCTCTCTTTAGTATCATAACATAATTAGGTAGGGGTTTGTATCCTGCAAATGCTGACTGTGTGTGTCACTGTTGGTCAATACAGTGTGGGTTTTGCTTTTACTATGGTATGACATATTATGATTACAACAGTAAGTGCATTGCACACATCAGGTATCTGCGTGGCAAATATATATGTGTACATGTCCCCTCAATCAGTACATAGGTGTGAAGCCTGCATACTACATGAATACATTTGTTTCCATTGACAGGTTGTGCTGCTGCTTCTCAGATCGTAGGTCACATATGTATGTATGTGACAAGGCCATCTACTGTCGTGATCTGTGGCCAAGGTCATCTGTGCCACACACACCCATGACAGTTACTTAAGAGTAGTGTGAGTGAGGGTATATGCCTGGGGTATATGTCAGACATGTTCATACACAACAACGACCACCAATAATGGACAGTCTTTATAGGTGTACAACTGCCTTGTGGATATGCATTCAGGCATCTAATGTCTTATGTGATACACCTTGGGACTCCACAATACCTATGGATATGTGGATACCAAGGGACACATGACATAACATGAGGCTGTATGTACACATTGGTACCCAACATACATGTTGAGGGCTACCACCTGTGTGGTACTGACGGGATAGTATGTATAGTACATGTGGATGACTATTCCATAGTCAGCTTACTGCTATACAGCATGTATCAGACAACAGGTATCTGTATGATACCCTTGTGTAGGATATTCGTCCTATCCAGGGAATGCATTGTAGGCCAATGTATGCATTTCCAGATTTGGATGGACACATCCCTAGTGTGTTTGCATGTACCTAAGGGGGCTATATGCCAAACAGGTACCATTCCATACATGCCTGAGCCTGTGGCCAAGGTCATCTGTGCCACACACACCCATGACAGTTACTTAAGAGTAGTGTGAGTGAGGGTATATGCCTGGGGTATATGTCAGACATGTTCATACACAACAACGACCACCAATAATGGACAGTCTTTATAGGTGTACAACTGCCTTGTGGATATGCATTCAGGCATCTAATGTCTTATGTGATACACCTTGGGACTCCACAATACCTATGGATATGTGGATACCAAGGGACACATGACATAACATGAGGCTGTATGTACACATTGGTACCCAACATACATGTTGAGGGCTACCACCTGTGTGGTACTGACGGGATAGTATGTATAGTACATGTGGATGACTATTCCATAGTCAGCTTACTGCTATACAGCATGTATCAGACAACAGGTATCTGTATGATACCCTTGTGTAGGATATTCGTCCTATCCAGGGAATGCATTGTAGGCCAATGCATGCATTTCCAGATTTGGATGGACACATCCCTAGTGTGTTTGCATGTACCTAAGGGGGCTATATGCCAAACAGGTGTGGTCACAGGAATGGGTGGTGATCATTACCACTGGTTAGTGTTATAGTGTAGCACCGGAAGGATCCAACTGTTACTGAGTTCCCTACGACTGTGTGTCATTTGTCAGGACATCATTGAATGATTGCTTATAGTCATGCTGTTGAGGTTGTGTATACTACCAGACCACAAATCATTGACAGATATTAACGGTATCACCCAGAGCATAGTGTCAACCCATGTCAAAGACACATGTCATGTACGTGCAGACAGTGCGCACCAACCATGTTCACAGATGTACACTTGCTAATCTGTACTGCACACATCACACACGTACTGTCCACTCACTAACACAATACACTTCAGCCAAGTGGCACATGGGTGGACAATACATACTCAGACCTAACAGTGGTGTAAACAATGCTACATTGACAATCAGAGCACTGATGCATAATGTCTGCTCAGATATACCTACAAGGATGTCATTACACTTTCCTGTTGACAACTTTGCTAATATTGCTACACTGCTATAGTGTCACCCTGTGCATCAGCACCAAGTTAGCCTGTTCCTACGTCAATGTTACAGATGACAGGAGGCAACACAGGTATCATCATATGCACAGAGCATTTTGTTGTTTGCCAGAGCTGACATTGACCCATCCAATCAACATGTGTGTGTGTGTGCGTGTGTGCGTGTGTGCGTGTGTGCGTGTGTGCGTGTGTGTGTGTGTGTGTGTGTGTGTGTGTGTGTGTGTGTGTGTGTGTGAGGGACAACAGTACAGCATGGGCCAATGTTGATGTAATGTGTGTGTGTATGTGTGAGCCCTAGTTGTTTGGTTAATGTGTGTATGTCTGCATGCACACAGCTCTACCATGTGGCTGCCATATATGGAAGTTTGTGGGACAGCCACAGACTGTACCTGCTAGGCTGTACAGATCACTGTCTCTGGCCACGGACACAGTACCTGTGCCTGGCAGGTGTGCTATGGACAGTATCGGGTACCAACCCAGAGTTGGTACTGTCATCAGAGGCAGAGGTATGATGACTGGACCCCTGTCCCTGCTGGGACTGGCCAGAGCCATGTGCATGTGGTCTACTGGGACAGTCAATGAACAGGCCGGCCCCAGCATTGCTGGGGCTGGTACTGCCACTACCGGAGCAGCTGTGAACTGTGGGCCGTCTGCGACCACTTCCAGCTGTTGCTGTTGCTGTTGCTGGCATGCGTCCGCGTGGATGTTGCAACCATCCTGCATGGTCCTGGCTCATGGAAGACATATTGTGGAGGGCATCTAATGCCTCCCACCAACGTCTATCAATGACCGCGGTGTAAGTCCAGATGGCACCAGCTAGGTCACGGATGCTGTCATTGATAGCAGTGTAATGTGCCCTCTGTGCCCTAAGTCCCTGCCTGTTGTACCATTCCATACATGCCTGAGCCTGCATTACAGCCCAGAACATTCTGGATGTCATAAGACCTGTGAGGGATGCCTGCCAAGGGCAATACAACCAGCAGTGTTTCCCCGAGAACCCCTGGACCTCCACCTATGTGGTACCATTCCAGGAATACGGCTATGGCTGCTGTGAGGGGATGCAAGTGCCATGGGTACCACATTCTCCTGGTCAATGCCAACTGTATGCTGTCCCTCGCCTATGGCCATTGGTGGTGAGGGATGTATTGACAGTATGAGTGTGTGCATAGATGGGGTTGAATGCTGTGTACTGTCAATTGGCGGACCAACGACAGACCCTGTCAAACCCTCCTGTGCCAAAATACATGTGTCATCATCACCACTATTCATAGCAGTGGCTTCAGGTTCCCTGCTGCTTTCAGCCACCCCTAACTCAGCACCTGTGAGAGGAAGACAGGAAACATACTTTACAGTCTGCACATGAACACATGCACACATGCACACATGAACACATGCACACATGAACACATGCACACATGCACACATGAACACATGAACACATGCACACTAATACGCTCCTCACTACAGCACATACACACACACACCAGCAATCCAACACATACTCTATAGTGGCTGAAGGTGGGTGTCAGTATCACAAGATAAACAGTCACCACACATGTGTCAGCATGCAGAATATGTGTTGCAAGACCATGAAGTGCAAGTGTAGATGCCCCTATTTAATGGCAGTATACATGGCTTTGATGCAACTGTGTAGTTGTTCCGTGATTGGCTACACCCTGGAATACAATGTGTACATGGACACAACATTGCTGTGCAGGTATTATCAGCTCTGCAATGCTCTGTGCACCATCACTCACAAGTATACATGCCATGGCTGCATGTGTTATCTCTGTGGCACATAGATATCCATGTCTGGGTACAGTGTCTGTGCCCATAACAGATAATAGTGGGCACAGGTTTAGCACATGCTTGCTATGTACACACACAGGATGAGTGGTGCATGTTGACGTGAAGGAATCCCAATGCTCAACATGGCCAGTGTACAGTGGTTATGTTGAGTGTGGGACATATTGCAGATATGTTGGTGCCAGACATGGCATGGCATGCTACACGACTGCAACATTAAACACCACACATACCCAATGTGTGCCAACTGACCTATACACCCACTAGCATTAAAGGACATATATGTGACACTTTGTTTGGATGGCGACTGCTGTGCATATTGTGTATACTGGCATATGTAAGCACACACACAACATGCTATGCATATTGTGTATAGGTGCATATGTTTGCACACGCATAACATTGAGGTGCAAAGCAATGACTGCTATGAGTAGTACTGCAGTCACTGTAACTGAATGGGTTGTAGTACCCTGTGCTATCATCAACATGCATCTTGTGGTCACTCACAGCTACTAATGTGTGCAAGACCACCACCTAACATGCTGTACCTGAACTGCAGTGCCGTGGCTACGTTCACAATTACACAGCCACCTTGTACATGGGTGAGTCAGGTGCCCAGTACGGGGCATTGCCTAACATGACTGTGTTATGTGTTGCAGAGTGTTGCACAGCCCCATGATAGGCCTCTACCCCTGAGGTACATCATGTGTGTGTGCATGATGTGGGATACTGAAGTGTGACCTTACAGCGGGTGTGTGGTAATGCCAAATGTAGCATGTTTTCATGTACTGCAAATGATAAACGTGTTCTGTTGTTTACAGCTGTAGCAACTATGCATAACCAATGTACAGTACAGTGTTGCCACAATTATGTCTGCTGCACTGTGCATTGCATGTGATTGAGGCAGCTACTGACTTTACTGAGATGACTGCTGCCTCACAGCAAACATGCAGAGCATGCATTATGCATAGGTGTGCTATGTGTACATGGCCTACACCTCACCTATGACATGCACATTTCATTATCAATATTAAAGTGTTAACATACTCACCAGCATGTATGGTCTGCCCTGCTGTCACACCAGAGGGACCTACAAGAATATGACACAGTTTGTCAGTGGCCACAACTGGGGCATTGCTACTATGAGTGTGATAAACTACAGTGGAACAACAGTCAACAGTCACAGGTGCACAGATACTATTCCAAATATCAGTATTGCACATGATAGGCAACACAACTGCTTAACACACAGTACACATCTCACATATGCATATTCTAACAATACAGGGAATGGTAGTCTACAGCTAGGGCATATTACCTGCATGCTCCATGTCATCCTGCTGGGTGGCTCCGGCCACCATAATTAACCATGTGCGATGCTATTGCTGCTGTAGGCCAGGAGCCACCATGCTTAGGAGCAGCTTCTCCACTCTGGTGACAGAGGGATGTATGGCCGTCCCACCACCTGTGGCAAGCTGTTGCCTATGGATATCAGATGCACGCTGCTGAACATGTCTAATTAAATCACTGCAGTGATGGTGTACCTGCTCATATGTCCGGTTATGCATGCCTATGTCATTTACCCTGCGAACAAGATCTTGCCACAGCGCAGTACGCTCATGCTGGTGCTGACTGGCCCTGGAAAAAAGCAGGTTATAGTACTGCACTAGGCTGTTCTGTATTTCCTGCTCCTCCGCAACTGTATACAACAGATTGCGTTGATGAGCCATAACCCTGGAAGACAATTAAATGATATGTGTGAGCAAGTCATGTGGCACACTTAACATTATGAAGTACAGATATCACTTATGTGCCATATATAGCATCTATCTGTCTATCAGAGGATACACACGTTCAATACCACATATCAGTGCTCAGCCCACAACTGGCTGACAGTGCCTGCCACACTCCATATAACAATCCAGTATACACCAGTAGTCGGCACACTGGGATACAATGCACAACCTCGCCCCGGGGGTATATATCAAGCTAATGCATGAAGAAATATGTCATCCAATGCAATGAATGTAATGTACATTTACAGTATTACCAGTAAACCACCCTAGTATTTGATGCCATACCCCTACCTAACATATGTGCACGGTTGTTAATATAGCTGGCATACTGCTGTAACAGAGTATACATGTTGCTAGGTACACACACATACCCTGTAACACACATGCGATTGCGGGCATGGTACAGGCATCATTACACACACATCAGACATACATACAACACACAAATGTATGACGACACAGATGAGCATTATCTGTGTACCTTATAGTACTGTGTGCCCCTACTTACAGATACCTATGCCTGAGGTATGTAATCTGTGCAGACTACAGGAAACACATAAGACAGTGTTACCAGGGAATGTGAACATACACCATACTGTGCTGTTTAGGCCTACAGCTTCAGGTAGTACAACAGTTCATATGTGAGCTGGATTCACCAGCAGTACCACTTACTGAGCATACATGTATTGCTTCAGCCTACAATGGGACACCACAGTCATACACAAGGAACTACGTCACAATATATGCCATCCTACTATGTCTGCATCCCAATAATTGACACATCTTTCTCTGGCCTCACACCAAGGACACAAACTACCATGACAGACACAACCTCACACTAAGCAATCACACCTTTACAAATCTTGCACACAGTCACTGTCATACTCATTCCACCTCACATAGCAGGTATTGCACTGAGTACATGTGTGTATGCATTGTGTCATAGGTAGGTAATACGCTATTTTCCCTAGGATCTAGAGCAGCCTAGCCATATCTTATCCTGCCCTTTGACACACATGTGATGTGATTTCACTTGCTCCTGTCAACCGGATACACAAAGGTGACTCCCAGGGCATGTTACCTATCTCCAAAACAATCATCAGGGGTATGTATGACATCTGCTAATGAGGAGCCTTGTTTGTTAAAGCTGGGTGGTTTAGTCCAGAGTATGGCATATTTGTGGATAGGAACCTGTACCTCCAGCATGTGCTGTTTAGTGAGATGAGAAGAATTAGGTCCCTAGGTCATGTAGCCCGGAGGGATTATGAGGTGTTGTCATGGTGGTTGGCCGACTGCTATGGGTGTGACATACCTCTGTATGTCCGGCAGTGGTGACCTCTGGGTGGGCGGTATGCAACGTACTCTAGCTGTGGTTTTGTGAGTCAGTCTGCATAGGGCATGTGTTTGAGGGCAGTATTCCTCTTTGTTAGGCATGTCTGTGGCCTTTCCAC